>NC_068298.1:27922217-28234560 GCF_025860055.1 Xyrauchen texanus | reverse complement strand
TTTGGCCAGCTATAGGCGATAGCCGCTTGTTCAAATAGCCTGATGAACACCTCCGGGTCATCCTGGGGTCACATCTTCATCAGCTGCAGATGAGGCATGGTCGCTAACTCTGGGTCCGTGGCTGAAGAACTATCCTGGGTCCCCACGCCCACTGGTCCTCTGCTTGGGCCCAGAGGCTTTCCTGGAATTGCTGTTTCTGAGCCAGGAGGGCTTGTTGGTGAGTTTCTTGAATCTCTGCAAGGGCAGGGATGACTTCACCCAATGGGAAGGACTCCATGGTTACACTCTTCTTCCTTTTCCAGTGTTTCGGCACCAGTGTAATCGAATCATATATATATATTTTTTTTTTAAATAAAGTGGATGAAAAAACATTTGTCAGTAAGCAGTAAAATTCACATTTGTTCTTCAGCCATATCTTATAAAGGAATTTATGGCCAGACCTTAAAAATTTTAATGCAATATACAGAATAGCCTGTGGCTATTTTAATCTAAATAAATGCACTGTATTCAGTTTTTTAACTAACATGTTACTTGCGATGAAATTGTTAGCTTGAAACAAATTTCATCTGGATTATCTGGCCCCTGCAAGAAAGTAGTTGAAGACCCCTGCTATCCTCAATACAGCATACAGCTTCACTGTCATAATGTCTATATTTTTCATACACTCACAAGTCAGAACACTTTTCTCCCTTACAATGACTCGTTATAGGACCCCTCAGTGTCACAGAAACACAAACAGACGTACTGTGGCTTCTTCCCGCAAGCAATCAGACTGTTGAACACTTGATCTATCAGGATCAATAATTAGCACTGCACTTTATTCATCTATAATCTCACACTGGACTGTCAACATATTCTCCTCAATACAACTACTATATATATTTCATATACTCTTACTTATTGTATTGTATATTGTGTGTATTGTTTACTGTACATTGTATATAATTATTGTGTTGTGTAAGTATGTGTACATTTGATTTGTAAATTGTGTTGTGTAAGTATGTTGTTTACTGTAATTGGTATATGTCTCGTCACTGTCACGACTGCTATGTTGCTCGGAACTGCACACAAGAATTTCACCTACTGTTGCACTTGTGTACATGGTAGTGTGACAATAAAGTGATTTGATTTGATTTGATGTGATTCTGTGCTGTATTCTACATAAATAATATTATTTTCAAAATATGTGTTACTCTAGTAAAGTACTTAAAAGTAATTAAATTAACTGAAAGTCAGTAAACAAACTCTGATTACAAGAATTTAAAATGTAGTGCATTACATTACTTCTTCCTACCTAAGGAGTAATTATGTATGTCTTGTATCACCCTGAAGGGGTTTATTTTGTGATAACAACTGGTTGACTATACATTATCCCCCACTGTAAAAAAATGTCTGTAGATTTTACGGTGAAAAACTGCTAAACCGTGACAGTAAAAGACCGTAAAACGATAAATGGTTTAATTCAGTTTTAGTAACAATGAAACACCGTAAATGTATTTATCAGCCAAAACCGTATTTTGGACAGTTTTTTGGGGGGAAAAAATACATTACTCCACTGTAAAATACACTGGCACCGTATTTGTAACAAAAATATACTGTAATATATATACAGTACATTTAACTGTGAGAAAAAGTCTTTTTTACAAAAAATAAATGTAAAAATTACAGTGTTGGCTTGTATATATATTACACCATATCTCTAACAAAAATATACCGTAATATACATATACAAGCCATCACTGTAATTCTTGCATTTATTTTTTGTAAAACATACTTTCTATCACTGTTAAACGTATTAAACACTGTATATCTAACAAAATATACCGTAATATACATATACGAGCCATCACTGTAATTCTTGCATTTATTTTTTGTAAAAAATACTTTTTATCACTGTTTAACATAATGGCCACGCCATGTTGGATGTACTGCTACTTCTGCTTCCCGGTTAAATTAAATATCGGAAAGGAGGTGACCTAAGGTGGGGCGAATGATGCCTGGGGCCATTTGTACTGACACCCACCTGTAATTCACATTTACATTTATGCATTTGGCAGACGCTTTTATCCAAAGCGACTTACAGAGCCCTTATTACAGGGACAATCCCCCCCGGAGCAACCTGGAGTTAAGTGCCTTGCTCAAGGACACAATGGTGGTGGCTGTGGGGTTTGAACCAGTGTACTTCTGATTACCAGATTACCAGTTATGTGCTTAGACCACTACACCACCACCACTCGCAATGACAATGACACCCACCTGTCAATCAAGCGGTCAAGTGGTCCGCAATCAAGCGGTCACACTGATAATTACCAGAGACTTAGGATGCGGTCGAATAGTGAAAAAATGTTGCTATTTTGCCTTTCCTAACCACTTCCTTGACCTTGATGGAAAACGTCACGGAAAGATGTGAAGGAGAATTCATAAGGAGTTAGGAGAAGATGACCACGGTGTTCAGAGAATCCAACTGCATGCACTAGACTACGTCATGATGCGACGGTGAATGTTATTGACGTGATCTGTGGTAAAACTACAAAGCTCTGGAGATGGACTACAAAACGCTCATCTGAGATACTTACTAAATATGTTCTTACTGTGTTTTTAATGCAGGAAATATAAACGTGGAAAACCCTGTGAAAAATATGACTTCATTATCAACATCAGAATTCAATAATAAATGAATATTGCCCACCTGTCACAGAAGTCAGTGTTTGTTATGCTTGTATGGTCGCTCACCCTCCTGTCCACTCATATAAACATATTAGCAAGTCATGGCAAAAATATATGATTAATCAGCAACGGTAACTTCATGATGATCTGCAGGACGCTGGATGTCACAGTTAGAAACAGTTTTTACTGTGCGTGAACGCAGCTCGACAGTCAATAACAGAACACACTTCATGATCAACATTTTTACATCAGGTCAACACGTATGTTGATATTCACATTCTCTCTGCTGCAGTCTGCATCACGCTGTTTAAATACATTGTTATTGTCTTTCTTATGTCTGGTTGTGAATGACCGAACGGAGGAGGAATTGTGGTAATTTCACTTAGTTAGGAAGGTTCCTAAGCAAAATTGACTATTCAGCCGCACCCTTTGCCTCTGTGAGCTAGATTAGCTAACATTACAACACAGGTACCACACGGAAACTTCTACGAACTGTCGTATCAAAGCTCCAACAGACTCTCTGTACTTCCAGTGTGGCAGTGTGGACAAAAAAGAGGGTGAGGGTGACAGCACATGCTTGTGCGTGTAGCATGTAGCCACAACTGTCCTGTGCAGGCATTTGCTAAATGTTTTGAAAATTTGCTGAGAGAGAAAGAAAGAGAGAGAGAGAAAGAAAGAAAGAGCGAGAGTTAGGGGAATTTGAGGCTTTACTTACACTTGTAAATGTATTTAGAGTTACAAATGTCTTGAATATAATTTTCATAATCACCAATTAATCTGTTTAATATATATATATATATATATATATATATATATATATATATATATATATATATATATATATATATATATATGTGTGTGTATATATAGAGAGAGATAATATCTTTCACATGAAATGAACAGGTTGTAGGCTTGAAGTTTGCATTTATAGATGGTGCACTATTGTGAAAAGTTGAAAAAAAAAAAGTTTAAAAAGAACTTGCACTTGTTTTTTCTGATTTTTTTATTTTGCAGTAACCCTGTTCAATAACCACCAAAGGTAAAGATAATTGTGTTTAGCAAAATAAAACACATCAGATTTTTTGAGTTTTAATTTGTAGAAAGAAAGGGTGCCTGAATTTAAACACTGTCTGCATCTTTACACGGCGTTCAATCAGCGCCTTGCATTTGGCTCCGCTACCAGTTGAAGTAACGGCAGCACAGCGGCACAGCGTCGAAACTTTATGGACTTGTCTGGACTTGTAATTTTGGATTCAGCTCATTTTCAGCATTTTACTACGGTAAGGTTTAAGTTTTATATGATTTTATGATTATGATTGATATTTCCCTGTTTGACCTGTAAGATGTATTCTTGTTGTGTTTGTGGAGAATCTGTTCATTCTCTTAAGGCGTATGTTGTACATTGTAAACTGCATCGCAATGAACCCCGTTGTATTTTCAAGTGTGTGGAAATTGGCTGTAAGCAGGTATTTTCTAGATATGCAGCATTAAAATCGCACTTCTATCGCCACCATAGTGCTGTGTCGTCGGTTGCTCCGGATCATGCTAACGTTATGGCTTTAGCTACACTGAAGTGCACGGTTGCACTTTGTGAGCGCCAGTGTGACGGAGTCAGGGAGTTGGTTGCTCACCTTAAGGAGCACATAGCAGAGGGACGTCCCGTAAACTGCCCAGTGAGAGGATGCAAAACCTTACTGTTTACTGTGAAATCTTCATTTACTTCTCATATGTCCAGAAAACACAGACATTGTTCAGTAAATGTGATTTGTGGCCAGTTCAGGGATACAAACTCAGAAAGGCCTTCTACAAATGAGCAAAACATCCCTACCGTGCACGAAACTGCCAGTGTATCAGTTGTTGCTGAAGACACTTTTGGGGACTTGTCTAATTTCAGTGACTTGTACCTCAGAAATGTGTGTTTATTTTACATAAAACTTCAGGGGCAACTTCTTATTCCAGCATCTACTATTCAAACCATTGTTGAAGAGATTCAAAACATACATGAGATGGGGCACACATATACACTGAACAGATTAAACTTGCTTCTGAAAGATTTGTCAGTATCAGATGAAGAGACTGTAAAAATCTGTGATACAGTGAAGGACTCTGACTTGTTCTCAGCTTGCCACACAGGGCCTATGAGAACAGCATACTCCAGAGCACAGTGTTTTAAAGAAATGTTTAAATATGTTGAGCCCAAAAAGGTGTTTCTAGGCAGAGATGAGAACAGAACAGAAAGATTTGCGTACTACGTTCCTGTGTTAAACACACTGAAGAATATGTTACAATCAGGGCTCATGTCAGCAGCTCCTTACGATAATGCTGTTTCAAAACCAGATGTTCTCTGTGACTGCCATGATGTAAGGTGTTTAAATCAAACACCTTTTTTCAGGAAAATGCATCTTGCCTTAAGCCGATATTATACCAGGATGCATTTGAGGTGGTGAACCCTTTGGGTTCTGCACAAAAGAAGCACAAAGTTTTGGCTGTGTACTTCTCACTATTAAATTTGCCCCCACATCTTCGATCAAATGTTGATCACATGCAGCTGGTTTTGCTGTGTAGAGAGAAGGACTTTAAAGACTTCAGCCATGCCAAGGTTTTTTCAGAGCTACTGGCTGACTTGAAACTACTGGAGGAGAATGGGATAGCAATGGCAGATGAATCTGTTGTTAAAGGGACTCTCTACTGCATTGCTGGAGACAACTTGGGATCGCATTGCATTGGTGGCTTTACTGAAAATGTCAGTTCTTCACAATATTTCTGCAGATACTGTCTCATTTCTCGAACTCAATTTCAGGGGATGACCCAATTTCTTGTGGACCAGAGCGAACTCCTGAAAGCTACAAGTCAGCAGTGGATCAGTTACAAGCTGAAGACGTGGCGGATGTTCATGGAGTAAAGTTCAGGTCAGAATTTAATTCCTTGAAACACTTTGATGTTTGTCTGCCTGGTTTGCCCCCTTGTCTTGGTCATGACATCTTTGAGGGTGTCCTCTCTTATGATGTTGCACTTTACCTGAGGTACTTTATTAAAAAAAAGAGATGGTTCACATACACTATTTTGAACAGACGCATTAAGCAGTTCAAATATGGATCTGTAGATGTGTCCTCCAAGCCATTTGAGGCCAGTCCTAAAACACTGCGACTTTCTGGTCATGCTGTACAAAACTGGAACTTTTTACGACTGTTGCCTTTAATCATTGGAGACCGAGTAGAAGACGCTCAAGATGATGTGTGGCAATTAACTCTGCAACTAAAGGACATAGTTGACTTGATTTGCGCTCAAAAAATTTCTGAGCCATAAGTAGTTTACCTGGATGCTCTCATTCAGGAATATTTAGATTCCAGGAAGGCACTGTTTCCAGATACCAACTTGAGACCAAAGCATCATTATTTGCGCCACTACCCAGGACTGATTTTGAAATTTGGCCCACTGATGAGACTATGGACTATGCGCTTTGAAAGTAAGCATAGTTACTTTAAAAGATGTGCAAGGCATTTGAAAAACTTTAAAAACCTGTGTCTCACTCTTTCAGAAAGACATCAGATGTTTCAGGCCTATCTTTCAGCTGGGTCAGTGAGTCCTCCAGCCTTGCTTATGTAAGAAGGCGTGCCTTTCTACTCTGAGCTTTACAGTGAACAAGTTAAATACGCAGTCTTGCAATTTGGCTTCACTGAAATAAATACAAAGATTCCTGTAGATGTGCAGTATAATGGGATAATATACAAGAAGGGGCAATTTGTTGTCACTAGGAATGATGACTCGGTGGAGTTCGGTGAACTCATCCTCCTTGTAGTTAAAGATGATTCTGCACTTCATTTTCTGATGAGAGTATATTCAGCAGAATTCCTTCCACGCTACCAAATGTACTCAGTGAAAAATGACAGTGGAAGATTGCAGTGCCTACACATTAACAAACTGATTGACGTGGCCATTATCATGTTACATGAAAAATGGATACCAGATAGTTCCACTGAAGCACAGTGTATTGTAGTAGATGCTTTGATGTCAGTAGACCAAAGGCCAACTTCTTTGTGTTTGTGTATCTGATAGATATGGCTGAATCACAGATACAGACGATAAGCAGTGCCATTGCTGCAGTGCTTCCAGACCTTCCTCAAGCAGTTCTTACTTCAGTGGAAGATACATTGAAGGGATTTGGTTCAGAGACCATAGATGATCTGCAGTTCATTACAGAAGGAGACTTGCTGCCGGTGTTGAAGCCAGTCCAAGCCAGAAGACTTGTTGCTGCCTGGGCCCAGAACAGTAAGTGTATTAAATTTAACATAATTTCACAATATTTCTACATTGCCATCACACCATAGCACAAATTATCTATTCATTTAACAGTTAACAAGTGACCAGTTAACTATTTTGATCATTGTTTTGAGTCAATTTTAAAAAAGGGGGGAAAAAGGAAATTCTCTGATTTCAACTTCTCAAATATATTATAATATTTTCTGTTTTTTTTTTTTTAGTCCTCTGGACAAACAAGACATATGTGGCCGTGCAGGCAGTGATCTACATTTTTTACTATTTTCTAACATTTTATGGACCAAACAACAAATTAAAATTGATATTTGCAGCCATATTAATGATACATTATATTTTCAACAGAGAAGCATGGCATCCTTCAAGGTTTAATGTTTCCTTTGTTCTTCTGTTACAGACTCAAGCACTCCAACTGCAGCATTTTCCTCTCCACTGTCCGTCTGTTCCTCTCCACCCTCGGTCTCTCCCTGACCAGCATCCTCCTCAACCACCTCATCAACCTCAAGTAGCTGTTCCACTTTTGTGGCAAACTGGGTAGAGAAGTTCCAGATACCATGGCAGAAGCTCCCTGAAGAGTTAGTGCAGAGTTTAGAAAGGAAGGCGAGACCTAGTCCGCGGCTGTGGCGAGAGATGGTAAGGATAGTGGTTTCTGAGATGATAAAGATGTGTAATAATCCAACCAAACACAACACTACAGAGATAGGCAAAATAATGGTGGCCAAGTATCCAGAAGCCCTCCAAGATGTCATAGAGGGCAATGTCATTGGACCTGGATATCAGTCACTGGTAAAGCAACTCCAAGCCCGAGTTGAAAATGTGAAACGACCCAACACACCAAAGATAACGAAACGCAATTTTACACCAGATGAGTATGATACTGAAGAAATTCCAGCTGAACAAAAAGCCAGAGTTCAAGACACATATGGCTGTGTCAACTGGGAGCCGAAATATTTGCTACTCTCTGAGACTATGGAGAGTCAGCAATAAAAAAAAAACAAGATGAAGGAGATGTTTGAAGAGATTGACTACAATGCAGACAATGTAAAAAAGTTAGTACAGTCCACCTATTACACACAGCGTAAAGACATCAACAAGGGGACAAGCATTCAGAAACTCAGCCGAGAGTGGCCCTTTTTGTTCAAGGAAGCTGGTATGGTAGCACACTTCCAAGAACTTACTGGTCTGAGTCTAATGGATACCTTCTCCTTGGCAATGTGGAGAAAAAAGGAAGACGTCTCTTAAACTTCTTCAAGAATGTTGATGCACAAAAACGCAAACAAGTCCTGGATGCTCTTCTCAAGTTTCAGACTGAGCGGGGCCATTTGGATGGTTGCTCACAAGACATCGTAAAGACGGTACTTCTTTTACTGGCTAATTTTTTTTTTGACCCACATAAATCACGCTTATGTGGGTCACTCCTTCGGAGCCATGCAGTTAACAGTTTGAATCAAGTATAGAGTCTGTGTTATGTGTAGCTCTGGCCATGTCTGACTTTTTAAAATGGACAGCTGCGGTGCTGCCTTTCTGGAGTGTTTCTGGGCTGGGCAGAGTGGACAGGGCGGGCTGCCCTTCAACAGAGACAAGCATTTCTTTGCCTGGAAAATGCAGCTTACAATCCACTGTAACACAGCTGCTGGCTGTTTGCAGTTACACATAATACAGCCTGACTCAAACTATTGAGTCAACACTCAAGCTGTCATATGTAGTTTTGTCAATAAAGTTTGTAAAAAAAAAAAAAAAGCTGTCATATGCTGTTGAGGCTTTTTGTAATACAGAAGTGGGTATGGTTTAATGTAAATAAGGTTAAGCTAAATTTTGATGCTATAAAAACAGCTATGGCCATTTTCTTTCAAGATATTTTTGGGACTTTTAACCTTTATTTGAGAGAGACAGCTGAAGATTGACAGGAAGGTGGGAGAATGACATGCAACCACAAACTAGAGACCTAGAGCATTTAGAGGATGGATGGTTGACAATAAGGGAGTTTCTAAGCAATTTACATAAGTGAAGTGCTCCCCATCCAGTTGCCGAAAAAAAAATTCTTATAGATTTATCCAAATGTTTTTGATACCAAATCACAAAATTTCTCTGGTGTTTCCCAAGGTCTTGGTGTCTTAATGAGGCATTTTGAAGTGAACCTTTTTTATCCATTTTCAACTGGTCAAAAATGGTTACATTTGTCATGTCTATCGTATACTAATATCATAATGTGCTAAAGTTTTATACACTCTAAACTTGAATTGGTGACTGGACAATGTTTATTACATATTTATGAATAAGAATTAATACAGTTTCCCAACTTTTACATTATATATACCATTTGTGTGGAATACTGTTGACCTGCTATCTCTCCCTATATGGAGGGGTGGAGTGGAATGTTAAAGAACTGAGCTGGTAAGTTGGCAACTTATTTAAAATATATTTAAAAATATATACATCAGATATACATCTGTCTCAAACCTCAAACTATTGTTTTCCTTACAATAGGCCAAGCCAAACATCTCCAAAGGTCCTGAAATTAAGTTGTGACATCATTGTCTCAACTCAGCATTGTCCTCCTTCAACGTGGACCTGTTTCTTCATTCAGTCATGAAGTTTATGGTAAGTAATTCCACACAAACAAGTTTTTCCTAACTTACTGCTGCTGTAGAGTGACACTGGTGGGACATTTGTTCAATAGGATGTGTGGTTTGATTATAAAATAGAAGTGACAACTAGAACTTACTCTAAAATGCTTGCTCTTGCTCTATAATGATGTTTAAACTTACTGCATTCCCCAGACAGAGAGTGAGAGAGAGACTGATAACACTCATAGACGAGAGAGGGGCATGTAAAGTATGGACTGAAGAGAGCCAACGACTACCACGTTCACCATGCCACTGCACATACAACAAAAGTCCTGTGAGTAATGGCCAATAACTCTAATTTATTATGTATGACAAGGAAATTGTTTATTCTGGTAACTCTGGCAAGGACTGGTTTTTATAATATCTGATTTTAGGATATTATACCTTTTGCCCCCACAACAAACCTTTCATTCCACAGGGAATACTGTTACTCATACAAAGGCGGGTTGATTGCACATTGGCAGGTCCATGTTATAGAAGTCTCATGTATGAAATGGCTGTATCCTACTCACAACACTGCATTTTTATAAACTATGACTACTATATCAAGTCATGGTTCAACTCTCTTGCCTCTCCCACGTACTCCCCCAAGGAGATATATTAATTTTTTTTATTATTATTTTTTTTTTTTTTTACTACTTTTTGGTTTTCAAAGATTTTGCCATAGCAGGCCATCATGGCAAAATGTTACCAGCAGAAACACTGTGTGATTGTTCTCTCTGCTCTCTCTCTGATGCTGGTGTTAGGTCCTGGGATCCGGATCTGCAATAACTCATTCCACCGAAACTGGCGGGATCCTCAATGTTCACATACTGCTCCCTTCAGGAAGACAGCACCGTGGGAACATCTTGACAGCTTGCTTATCTATTAAGGTCACTTTTATGCCGATGGACTTTGAACTTTTGTCTGCCTGTGGACTGTGGGAGGAAGTCAGGGCAAACCTGGTAATTCTATTCAAGGACATTCATTTCATTACTCTCAAACATCCAGCTGAGCTGTAAGTATCATACTGAGTATTATATAGCATGTATTTTTATTTTATTATTTAAAGAAACATGCTTTAATATTTTCAACATTAAAATATTAAATAAAATGTTTACATTGTATGTAATTTTTGGTGAGCTAAGTAAGACATTGAGGTTTTACTAAGAAAATTATTAATTATATTATTATATTATAACAGACTGTTAATTGTACAGTAAAACACTGTCACATTTCATGGCAAAACCTTAGTTTTTGTGTGCCATTTCAAGGGAATTTATACAGAATAAAGTAGTATTTTATATTAAATACTGTTAACTGTACAGTAAAACACTAATATTTTTAGTCAAAACCTTTATTTTATATAGTATTTTTATGTAAATTATAAAGCAAAACTACGTTTCTTTTGATGGAAATTTTTTTTTATTTATACGGTAAAATATGGAATAAAATGCCAACATTACCTGTAAAATCAAAAGTACAAATATCCATTTAACGTAATAGCAGAAAAAGTTCTACCGTATTTATTACGGTAAAATTTTGGCAACCACAGCTGCCGGTTTTTTACCGTTGAAACAACAATTATTTTCCCCTTAAGTATACGGTGAATCACAGTCATATTTAATGGAAACCTTTATTTATATGATATTTTAATTGAATTTATACAGAATAAAGTAGTATTTTATATTAGATACTGTTCATTGTACAGTAAAACACTGTAATATTTCTTGGTAAAATCTTTATTTTATATAGTATTTTCATGTCAATTTTAAAACAAAACAGTGTTTCTTTTGATGGAAAAAAATATGTATTTATACGGTAAAATATGGAATAAAATACCAACATTACCTGTAAACTCAAAAGAACAAATATCCTTTTTACCGTAATAGCAGAAAAAGTTCTACCATATTTATTACGGTAAAATTCTGGCAACCACAGCTGCCGGTTTTTTACCGTAAAAATAACTGTTTTATTTTTACAGTAAAACACTGTAATATTCAATGGCAAAATATTTAATTTATGCGGCATTCATACTGTATTTTCTTGTCAATTATATGGCAAAACACTGTTTCTTTTGATGGAAAAACCTTTTATTTATATGGTAAAATATGGAATAAAATGGCAATCTTAAAACGTGAAATCAACAGTGATAATATCCTTTTACCGTAATATTAGAAAATTTTATACCGTATTTATTACGGTAAAGTTCTGGCAACCACAGCTGCCGGTTTTTTACCGTAAAAACTGCGGGGTTTTTTTTTACTGTGCACATAATACTTAACAAATAAATAAATACATGGACATATAATATTGATTTGTGTTGAAAGTATGTCACTTGAGAAAGAAATAATCAGTGAACAGCTGAAATCAACCTCCAGTTTTCATCAGATTTCTGTTTGTGTTTATTTTGTGAAAATGACCGTCTGACTCATTATTCAGCCTATTACAAAACTACATGCCAAATAAACAAATAAATGGACATGCAACATTGTTTTGCACTGAAGTTTTGTAATTATGTGAGAAGAAATAAATTGAGTATTTCAGAGAACAGTGTATTACATTACAGATACCAATTACTTTGTAATCAGATTACACCAAACACTTGTCTATTACCAAAGAATAACCATTGTGTGGTCTTTCACAGTTATAGAAATGTTGCTTTTTTTCAAGCGCAAATCACAAAAAACTGTATTGGCTGGTCCAGCTAATGTGTATGTGTGTTCTAGAGAAAACAAACAGGCAACATCTATATAAAAAAGATGAAAAGCAGGGCTTCCATTTCTACAGACACATTAGCATAACTTAAGTGTTATGATTTTTCTCATTCATTTTCCTACAAGTGGTCCGTGGCACCTCCCACTGTCTCTGTAATGAAGGGGTAACACTTTACAAAAAGGCTCCATTTGTTAACATTAGTTTAATGCATTAGGTATCATAAACCAACAATTAACAAGATATGTTTTACAGCATTTGTTATTCTTTGTAAATGTTACTCAATAAAAATACAATTGCTCATTGTTAGTTTATACTACATTAACTAATGTTAACTAATGCATCTTTTGATCTTAAAAATGTATATGTTGAAATTAACATTAACAACATAAAAACGTAATAAGTATTGTTCATTGTTAGTTCATGTTGACTGATGTTGTTAACTAATGAAACCTTATTGTAAAGCGTTACCTATGAATTTATGTAAAATGGTGGATGAAAACATATTAACATTATTAAAATATTAGTAATTATGCTCATGATATTGAAAGTAATAAAGCTAAACAACAACCTGTGTGGGATTTCAACAAATACATAAGTTTATACAAATCAGCATTTAGAAAACCTCTTACAACACAAGATCATGGGGGCTGGATATTCATGCTTCTCTGTAGCAGACCCAGATAATTTCCTGCAGTACACAAAACACACACAGAGAGCAAATGGTGGAGGCATTACAAGCATGACAACAACTCTAGGGGTCCTGGCAGACACAGCACTGCTTCAAACAAGACCTATAGTTAAGCAACAGGGGTCTGAAAAGTCCTCCTCATAGCAATGATGGGAAACAGCAGGCAGATTATTATACATCCAGCTTAAACTGAGGGTGCTTTCACACTAGCACTTTTGGTGCACACCCAGGGTCGAATGATATCAAAGTTCGGTTCGTTTGGATAATGTGAATGCCAAATTCCAAACTCGGTGCATACCCAATAAATGCACCCGGGTCCACTTGAAAAGGTGGTTCTGTTATATGGTTCATATGAACTCCAGTACGGTTCGCTGCTGATATGAACACAATCATACCAAATCGAGGAAGTGAACTGCTTGTGATGACGTTAAATTTGCATCTTTGCAGGCTCCCTCTCACAATTATTATGGCGTAATGCATTTCTCCCTGCTTGTGTCCAAATACACTGCCTTCAGAGAGCAGCTAACATTCTTTGCATGTCATGCAACGCATTCGTGGGCTCGCGCAGACTAATGCTAATATTCAGCACATCATTGCACATTCAATGCATCTGCGGCAGACAAACACAAGTGTTGATCTGTGCACGGCAAATTTTCATGGTACATCCAAAGAGACAAACTTTAATCCTTCACTTAACACAGTGACGTCTTCTCGAGTTGTTACCTAGATACAGTGGTAAACAGCCGCATCTTGTATTCATGTTGATGACGTAATCGGACTACAGTTAGGACCCAGAAAATATGATGTGAATGGAGACCGGGGGGGGGGGGGTTGTAAAGCGCTCGGGTTCGGTCCAAGCAGTCGAACCAAGCGTGAAAGCTCCCTGAGACCCTTGGTTGACCAAGGGTCAACCCACTATTTTGACCAAGAAATAAATAATTTATGGGGGAGGGGGATATACATATACAGGAAAATCTGAATCTGACGAAATGAATGTAAATCATAAAAATATATTGCCAGGCTCTCTCTACTTGTTAAATATTATCATGAGAGCTACAGCCAGAAAAACCAAGCTCATAATTTGCCCTAGGGCCGCCCCATGGCACTACTCTAATCAAGTTCATCTTCTGATGTGCAATAAGTGTCTCCAGACTCAGAGAGAGCAGGAAAGATTGAGGGAGAGAGTCATAAACCATGGCTCATGTAATAAGACAAACCCAGCATGCTGACTACCATGCATGAGTAATAGAAACAGTCGTAAAGTAAAGAAAAATTCATAAGGAACATTACTTTAAGATCTACAGCTTTAGGCTCTATTTACTATATATATGCAGAGGACGAATAATATTTTATTTTATTACCTTGTCATGTTAAGAAGTAAGCCAATTAGAATGAAAATGTTGATTCTTCAGAGTTGTTCCTCTCTCTAATTGTAACGTTGTGGGAGGCAAACAGGAGCAAGATGAAGACGAAGATGAATGTGATATATTGAGAACCTAAATGCATTTTAATAAACTTAAAGTTACAAAAATGAATAAACAAAAGACTTAACTTAGACTAAGAAACCGAGAACAAGACACAACGGACCAAACCAAGAGCAACATTACACAATCAGTACACAACAAAGGACAATGGCAAACATGAGGGCTTAAATACACAGACATGGGTGACAAGGTAACAAGACAACCAATAAATAAACAGAACTAATAAACAAGATAACAAGACTCATAAACAAACCAATGAACAGACTGGACTATTAAACATGTTAATAATACAATGGCTGTGTCTCGTTTGGGTATCCTCTGGAGGTCGCATTTGTCAGTTGCATACATCATCGAGGGTGTCTCATTTCAGAAAAGCGAGTAGGACACTTCGAATACAGCCATCGAATGCGACCTTCTTTCACAGGAATTCGGAGGATGCATGAGGTGTATCCTTTGTGGGCAACTTTGCTTCAACAGAAATGTCTAAAAAAATTATGCCAATTTGCTAAAGTACCTCAGTAGATGGGTGCAGAGTATATAATATGTATAATTAAATTAATATATAATTAAAATAAAGTATTAGACTAAAAGTACACCTGTAAAATCTATTTTAGTTTATCTTTACATCATTATAACTCACCTAAAATGTACCTCATACATTCATCCCAGAGGGACTTTGTTCCCTTCTCACTCAAAGCAATCCGCTTGTTAAAGAGTGGCGTGCTGTCATAGCAGGCTCGTTTAAACAAGGCTTGTTTATACCGCTGCCTTCAAAGGACGTGTCCAACCTAGCATGCAGCCTTCCAAATGAGACACAGCCAATGATTATAAAACAATGAGAACAAAAACACATGAAACATAAGGAAACAGGAAATCAAATGACATGTAACAGGAACTGAATTTCAATATAAAAGACATAAAATCAAAACATGAAAACATGAGAGTGAACAAAAATTACACATGCACGTGACACTAACACAAATAATCTAGGTAACACTACATTCTTTTTCCCTTTAAGGGTTTGAGAAGTGGTTCATTAATGAATAATTCATTTACAGATGCATTGTAAATCACTGATATGCATTTATAACAGCGTGTATAAAAAAGAGACTTTCATGCAATATCTGCCAAATAATAAGCCAAAAAAACCTTATAAAAAGCCTTAAATTGTATGCATGGTTAATAACTCTTGTTCAAAATTAGTAACATATGAAAAGGTATTTTAATGTAAAGTGGACATATATCTAAGCATTTATTAATGTAAAATAAATGAATGAATAGAGTTCGGTATGATTTAATGGTCATAAGGTTTATTTATATATATTATACTGTGAAAGAGCACGAATACCTAAACATTTTTTTAGTTAAAATACCTCTTGGAATAGCACATTCCTTTGACTTCAATTAAACAAGGAAAAATTTGTAAATTACTTATTAGTCATTAATGAACCCCTTTATGTACCCCTTTATAAACAAAGGGAACATCAATGGAAAGAGTTACCAGAATCTCTTTTTAACTGGTGTGTCTAAAGGTCACATTCAGATTTTTTCTTCAGAGCTGAGCGGTTGTGTTTCAGTGAGCTGAATTCCTCTGCTGGTCCATTCACCTCTGCATGCTGTTGGATTTTGAGGGGGTTTCTCCCCCTCGTGCACCGGTTGAATGTAGAGAACGCCCCTGGGTGCTTCAACAGCCCAAAAGATTATATATATTCTTGCAAATAAAAGACAATATTTTCTCTAAAAGAGCAGCACTGATGGAGAGCATCTTTTTAAAGATGCCTTTTCGTTTGTGTGTATTGGTTGTGGTCATTACCTCTCTGCTTCCGATGGCCACAATCACGTGGTCTCACGTGCTTGGCCACTGCCCACATGGAGACAGCGTTCGTGTACGGGTCATGTTCTCACTGCGAGAACATGACCATGGCAATGTTGCAGTTGCAGCTTTCTTTCCTCAGACGGAAAGCCACCCCAGCGGCTCCCCGCCTCAGTCCTTCTACCTACGGGTATGAGGCCACGTTGGTTAGCCCTGGGGGCAATTTGCGGACCCCAATGGGAGCCTCTCCTCCGGGTAACCCCCACGGACCTCCCATTACCCAGTACGCTCGTTTACCCTGGACAAGTTCTGGGATGAGACGGCTGGATCGTCTTAGGGTGAGTTTGCGATCTCATTCGGGCTCGCGAAGTGGATGAGCTCTCGATTGCCGCATCGGAGTGTGGGCTGGTCCAGTCTGATGCTTAGGGCTCAACTGGGCTCCCACCTTCCGGTATGGTCGCACAGTGCCAAGCCGAAGCGGAGCTGGCTGGAGTGGAACACTCCACCCCGCCCTGATTTGAGCCCTGAGGCGTGGGAGGTTGAACCCTCCCAGAATGCGCTTCATTCCCTCATAGGATCTCTCCATGGGCCTGCGGGGAGCCCTGTTTGAGCCCCTGGAGGCAGTTGAGCTAAAGGCGGTCTCTTTAAAGACTGCCCTCCTGACTGCGCTCACCTCCATCAAGAGGTTAGGGGACCTGCAGGTATTTCAGTGAGAGGGAGCCTGGAGTTCAGTCCAGAATACTCTCACGTGGTCCTGAGACCCCGACAGTGCTATGTGCCTACGGTTCCCACGACCCCTTTTCAGGATCAGGTAGTGATCCTGCAATCGCTACCCCAGAAGGAGGCAGACCTAGCCTTGTCATTGTTGTGTCTGGTGCGTGCTTCGCGCATCTTTTTGGATTGCACACAGAGATTTCGATGCTCTTAGCAGCACTTTGTCCGCTTCTGAGGAAAGGGAACGCTGTCTCCAAACAGAGGGACAGTGGGTGATGAACCCATCGAACGATTTCCCACAGCTGAACGATTTCCACTCTTTTTGGGGGTTGGGTTGGGGGCAGAAGAGAAGAGGCCATGGCTATGGTTGCCTGTCCCCATTTTTTGCAGTTGACTTGTCCCCGGGGTGCAGGGGACAATGCAATGCTCGTAGGAGTGTTGGGGGAGGTTACGTGACAGCCAGGTGCACTGGCTACGACGCACACAATAGTTTTCCCATCTCCCACTACCAGTCCACATAACACAGTTCAGCTAGTTGTGGAATTTTGTATAGGGACCCCTAGTGTCACTACATCGACACAACATCGAGCAAGTGACAGATAGGGAACATCCTGGTTACTTTGATAAACTCCTTTCCCTGATGGATGGAACAAGACATTGTGTCCCTCCTGCCACAATACTGAAGTACCCGCTGAAATGGCCGGGACCCTGTCTTGGCTCCTCAGCACAAAACCTGAATGAGTGGTTGCGAGCCAGCTCCTTTTATACCTGTATGGCCGGGGTAGTGGCATGCAAATTCCACTCACCAATTCTCAAAGATCAGAGGTGTTTTGGGGCTCCCAAGGGCAACCACTAGTGACTAGTCACTACATTGACACAACATCTCATTCCCTCCATCAGGGAACAGAGGTTACGAAAGTAACCAGGACGTTACCTCAGTAATACCATTATAAAGCCCTGCAATACCAAGAGTTGAGCAAAGAAACCAATACTCTTGTCACTTTTAAATGTGATTTTGTTCAAGTTTTGTGTTCATGTCTCTGATTTTGAAATTAGTTTACTTTCTGTCCCTGTTTCTTATAATCTGATTTCCTGTTCCCCTCATTTGTGAGTATCTGATTTCATGTGTCTTGTCATCAGTTCTGTTATATTATTGGTTCCTGTTTATTAGCACTCGAGCCCTGAGGTGCGAGGACCCTATTGTATCTGCTCCGTTTATTATTATAATTATTATTAACTGAAAGTGCAGAAACCTAGTGTGCAGAGGGCACACACATCAGAGTCACTGGCCAGTAGGGCTTAGCAAAGTTGACAGGGGGTCATACAGGAGGGGGCGCTGCAGCACCACCTAGAACATGGGCCTGTTCGGTGGGCTCTGTAGCACTTTCCTTTTGATGGACAGTCACAAAACTTTGTACACAAATAAATCTCATCAAGCCAGACAACTTTCGCAGTGGGAAAGGAAGTTGCCAACTTCCCAAAAGGAAGTTTAAAAAAAAAATGGATTGTTCGAAAAATGCATGCTCTTTATATACTCCTCACAGGGATTTCATGTTACAGGTACCAAATGTGGGCGACATCATGCCAAGACATTGACGATGCTACATTGCAAAGAGATTTTTGATATATGGAACCGTATTGCCATGGCGAAGCCATAAAATTATGTAAAAAAAAAATGGAATAAGGAAATATCTCATATCTTCTGCATGCAGAAAATAAACAAAACATCAAAATTGAGCCAAACGTATGTCCTTGCAGGCTGGACATTGATGTGACTATTGTGGGTCATGGTTGTAGCGCCACCAGCTGGCAGAAGGAAGTGTCACTTGTAACAGACTTTAAAATATCCTTATTATGTTAACCTGAATTGCTTTAAAACATTTTATAATAATCTCAAAACAGTGCAGATTAAAAATTCTGAAGGGATTCTTGATATCTGAAATACTGTTGCCATGGCAATGCATTAAATGTCATAATTCCTTTTTGTGCATATTCACATGTTTTCAGGTATTTGGCAAGCTTGGTTTTTAAAGTTTATTGTTAAAAAACAAATGTCTTAATTTTTTATATAAATAAAATATAATAAAAAAATATCAACTGAAATGTAAAAATAATAGAAACTATTTTATAATGTGTATATGTAATGAGTGGCAATTGCAAGAAATGTCCAATAGAGGGCATCCAAGCTCCATGAATGACTCCCAAAATAACACAGGAGATTTTTGGTGTCCTGTCTAAGGGTAACTACGTTCTTCAGTTAACTATATTTCTCATTTCATGTTTTAAACATCTCCAGTTCATGAGTTGGAGTTTCTGTTTCAGATCTGTGCATGTTTTGATTACCGATCTGGCACTGGAATGTGTTATATATAATTAAATTTATTTTTGGCTGTGTTTTGTCTTTATCTCACTCTCTCTCTATTAACCCGCCAGCGTGTCCTGCTCGATTGTTTCCTCATAACAGCAGAAACAACTTAAAATGCTCCATAATTTTTGTGCATACAGATAAGTGTAAGACATCATTAGAAACTATAAAGGGTCTACTTGTATGTTATTGTACAATAACAAAAAAAACCTTGTGCTTTTATAAAATAAAGAAAATAAACAGGGTGCATCTTTCTGAAACACATCACGATAATGAACTGAAACTCAGCGAATACTTATCACAAAAACATGAAACATATGTTTAAAGAAAGCTTAAAATGTCTACTTTTAAATAAAACAATTCAAATTTAAAACAAATATTTTCCTGCAATGTAATCTGTATGAAACAATGCGATGTACAGTCTCTCTTGGCTTTATATATATATATTTTCTTTTTTTTTTTTTTCAAATGCTATTTATTCCTGTGCGGTAAAGCTGAAATTTCGGCATCATTAATGCAGTCTTCAGTGTCACATGATCCTTCAGAAATCATTCTAATATGCTGATTTGCTGCTCAAGAAACATTTATTATTATTATCAATGTTGAAAACAGTTGTGTACAGTTTTTCAGAATTCTTTGATGAATAGAAAGTTCAAAATAACAGCATTTATCTGAAATGGAAAGCTTCAATGTTAGTGCCCATGACCACGGAGGTCATTTCATCATCACTACTCCCCTGTCACGGCCAATCCCTGAGACTTCTGCGGCTCCACCCACAGAGCCACTCCCTCCTGAACCCTGTCCAGCGTCTGCAGCCCAGGAGTCTGTCCCTGCCCTGTGGCCACCTCCCATGGTCTACTTTATTATTGGTTCCTGTTTATTAGTCTTGTTATCATGTTCATTAGTTTAGTCTCATCATTGGTTGTCTGTGTCATGTGATTAGCCGTGTCCATGTATTTAAGCACTCATGTTTGCCATTGTCTTTTGTCAAGTATTGTATTGGTGTAGTGTTGTCAAGTCTAGTTGTTTATGTTTTTTTTTTTGGAGTCACATATTTGTAAATAAACTGCACTTGGGTTCTCACTTCATCATCATCCTCATCCGTTTCTGTCTTCAGCCTTACCTGCCTGCTCATTATTGTTACACCCCTCTCTCAGTTGGTCTGGAGCTTTAGTCCTGATGCTTCACCAACATCTACTAACCTTATCACACTGGAGACCTGGATCAGAACATCTCAGGTTACTTAACTGTAACCCCTATTCCCTGATAAAAGCGGAACGAGATGCTGCGCTGATTTAGCGATTTGGTAATGTCTTTAGGAGTTACCAGCTGTGAATATGTGTGCAACACATCAGTTAAATTCACTAGAATTTATAGCCTCTGCTGGTGACATCATAGGATGCATCTGTAGCAGGGCTAAAAGAGGAAAAGAAAGTTCTGACAGCTTGAGAAGCACAACACACACAGAGTGGTCTGAAGACAAAAGACCTAACGATGCACCTGTGATGCATCTATTTATAGCCCTTCTACAGGTGCATCCTATGATGTCACCAGCAGAGGCTATAAATTCTAGTAAATTTCATTGACGTGTTGGACACATATTCACAGCTGGTCACTCCTAAAGACGTTCCCAAAGCGCTAAATCAGCGCAGCATCAATGTGTAGCTTTTTGATAGGGAAAAAGTTTGCTAAACTAATTAGATATAGCCAAATTAACACAAATAAAACAAAATTACATAACTTACTGGAAAACTACTATCTGGACTAAAAAGAGATTACACCATTGCAAACTATCTATACACAGTGACAGACAAAAAACTGAGAGCCACCTTGACGAGATACAGACTCAGTGGACACAACCTCGCGATAGACACTGGCAGATGCAAGAAATCATGGCTGTCACAGGATGAAAGATTGTGTCCACACTGTGATCAAAATAAAATTGAGACATAGCTGCATTTTCTAACAAAATGCACAAAATACACAGACATCTGGGAAAACATTTACCACAAAATTAAACATATTCATAGCACATTTGACTTTAACAAACAATGAAAGACTGCCCATCTTATTAGGAGAACACAAAGACTGCTGTGTGATAGCAGTAAAATATGTGTCTGTCTGCCACAGAATGAGAGATAGTGAGTGAACTGACCTGAATCTGTCTCCATCATATTTTACTATGGCTCTTACATAGTTTTCTATGAATATTTAATTTTCCCTCTGTGTAACTTCATTTTATTTTTATTATTTAACATTATCCTTTTGTACCATATTTGTCAAGTATACGTTGCATATTTAGTATTATTTTCTTATATTATGTGCATTGTTTTGCACTCTTTGTTTTGCACTGTTTTATTTGTATGAGGCTCAACTGTAAATGCTTTGGCAATACGAATGTAGAAATATTTGTTAAAAATAATAATACAAACATAATAACTTAAAACTTACTCAACAGTTAAAAATACATTAACCACAAAGCATTTAAAAATATATAAAAATAAATTAATACAACATTATAAATTAGCTTTTCCTCATAATCTACAGTACACAAAACATCACTAAACCCCCCCGTTTCCATAAAACAAACCAGAGTTTTAGTCAGTTTAAAATAGACAAACTCTGCTCTGAGCCTTGAAGTCAAGTCAAGTCAATTTTATTTGTATAGCGCCTTTCACAACACACATCGTTTCAAAGCAGCTTTACAGAAGATCAGGTATTAAAAGACGATAAAACTATAATGTCTATAATGAATCATCATTGTGTAATTAGATAAAATACGATTGTAAATCGTGTTTAAAAATAAGTAATTAAATAATAATTGTATTAATAACTCCAGTGAGCAAGCTGAAGGCGACTGTGGCAAGGAACACAAAACTCCATAAGATGTTGATTAATGGAGAAAAATAACCTTGGGAGAAACCAGACTCTGGCTAACATCATGAATATAATGTAAATATTACTTATGTATGGGTAAAGGCATCTATTTAGTTTGAACTGTAAGATTAATGTCCAATGTCTTTGAAGTCCATCCTTGATTAACTGCAGAAGTTCACATAGATGCAATTGTCCTTGTTAATTGGCTGATGAAGGCTTTTGTTGGCAATTGTTAGTCTAGGTATTCCATACATTTCAAGATCGTTGTCCATCAATAGACCAAGGTGATGCAGGCAGAGATCACGGATGTGAAATGCAGTTAGACCTGGATGGTCATTTCGGTGAGGTTCGGTGTGGTCCATCCTAAAACCAAGGTTTAGACAATGGCATATGAAGTATCCCATGTCTTATGGTTGGAGTTGGCATCAGTTCATCCTCTGAAGTCCATCATAATAGACTGAAGTGTGTATAGCTGGCACCGTCTGCATTTAGTCATCATCATTCAGCGTCACCTTGCAGTGGAGTCCAACACGAAGCAGGAATGGTGCTGGATCCAGCCGGTTCTGGTGACCTGAGGATAGGAGTCCCGAGGTTGAGGCATGGAAACAAATAAAATAATATAAGCATAGATGCCATTCAATTTATTGCAGAGTTATAAATCATGATCAATGTTTCGGGTTTCTGGTAAATATGACCTAAATCATGCTAATGCAACTCCACAAATGCCAACATAATTCTCTAGCCTATTCAAAAGAATGTCGTGATCTATCGTGTCGAATGCAGCACTAAGATCTAAAAGCACAAGGAGAGAAATGCAGCCGCGATCAGATGATAAGAGCAAGTCATTTGTAACTCTGATAAGTGCAGTCTCTGTACTGCGATGAGGCCTAAATCCTGACTGAAATTCTTCGTATATACTATTTCTCTGTAGAAATGAACATATTTGGGAGGATAATACCTTTTCTAGTTTTGAAATAAACAGGAGATTTGAAATCGGTCTATAATTAGCCAGTTCTCCAGGATCATGTTGTGGCTTCTTAATATGCGGTTTGATAACTGCCATTTTAACGTTTCTTGAGACATGTACTAAGCATAGCAAGGAGTTAATCATATTAAAAAGAGGTTCTGAAATTACAGGAGATACCTCTTTTAAGAGCTTAGTTGGTATAGGATCTAACAAACATGTTGTGGCTTTTGATGTTTATATAAGTTTTGTTAGCTCTTCATGACCTATGACAGAGAAGGATTGAAGTTGCACGTGAGGAAAATTATTAGACACTGTTTTCTGAGGTGCTATGACAGATGATTGCATAATTGCATTTTTATTTCTGATTATTTCAATTTTATCTGTAAAGAAATTCATGAAGTCATTACTCTTGTGCTGCGACGTAATAGCTGGTTCTGTTGAGGCTTTATTCCTAACCAATTTAGCCACAGTACTGAATAAACATCTAGGATTGTTGTGGGTATTTTCTATGAGTTTACTAAAATATGCTGACCTGGCCGCTTTTAGTGCCTGTCTGTAGCTACAGACACTATCCTTCAATGCACCACGAAATACTTCAGATTTTTTATTTTTCGACATGTGCTCCATTTTCCGAGCTGCTCTCTTGAGGGCACAAGTGTGATCATTGTACCATGGTGCAGGGCTTATTTCTTTATTTTTCTTTAATCGGAGTGGGACGACAATATCAAGAGTGCTAGAGAAGACTGCATTTATATATTTTGTTATTTCATCAAGTTCTTCTGGGCTTTGGGGTTTATTGAGTGTATGAGATAGATATGGAAGATTATTAGTGAAGCTATCATTAGTGGTCGAAAGAATAGTTCTACCTGAAAGGTGACGTGGTGTAGATTGAGTAACATTAGCTGATTGCAGCATACAAGAGACGACGTAATGATCCGAGATGTCATCGCTCTGTTGCAGAATTTCTATATTATCAACATCAACTCCATATGACAGAATTAAATCTAGCATAGATTTGGTGATGAGTTGGTCCTGTTTCATTTTGTCTGGCTCCAAGAGAGTTGAGAATATCGATAAATGCTAATCCCAATGTATCATTTTCATTATCTATGTGAATGTTAAAGTCACCAACAATTAAAACTCTATCTACAGTTACTACAAGATCTGATAAAAAATGTGCAAATACACCAAGGAAATCAGAATAATGCCCGGGTGATCTATACATTGTAGCAAGGACAAAAGACGACAGAGATTTTTATTTATATCTGATGGTGTCACATTAAGCATTATTAGTTCAAAAGACTTACATTTATATCCTGTCCTCTGAGTAACACCAAAAACATCACTGTAAATTGTAGCAACACCTCCTCCTCAACCCTTCAGATGAGGCTAATGTTTATAAAAATAACCAGGGGGAGTAGATTCATTTAAAGTAATATACAGTATTCCTCTGGTTTGAGCCAGGTTTCAGTCAAACAGAGCACATCCAATCTATGATCTGTAATCATTTCATTAACAATTAGTGCTTTGGTAGAAAGAGATCTAATGTTTAGTAGCCCTATCTTTATATGATGTGTATTTTTTATTTGTTTGTTTTGTTTAAGTTCGACCTTAATCATATTTATTCAAAATTATTTAGTGAGGGTTTTGTGTTTGGTAGTTCGGGGAACAGACACAGTCTCTATGAGATATCTAGGTGATACAGTCTCTATGTGTTGTAGTTTATGTGACCTGTGTGACGTCTCAAGGCAGCTAGCAGTCGTTCGGATTAACCAGTTTGTCTGCTTCCTGACCTGGGCCCCAGTTAGTGAAATACTATCATTATTAAGGCTATGAACCAAATTACTAGAGAGGAGAGTGGCACCTTCCCTGGAGTGATGGTGTCCGTCTCTCTCTTTAGATGTTCAGGTCTACCCTAAAAACTCCAATTGTCTATAAATCCTATTTTATTCTTCAGACACCACTCAGACATCCAGCCATTCAGTGACACTAATCTACTATAAACCTTGTCACCACGACGAGCAGGGAGATGACCAGAGCATATTACAGTGTCTGACATCATTTTTGCAAATTCGCACACCTCTTTAACATTATCTTTACTGATCTCCGACTGGCGAAGCCGGACATCGTTAGTGCCAACATGGATAACAATTTTAGAAAATCTACGTTTAGCATTAGCCAGCACTTGTAAATTTGATTTGATATCAGACGCTCTGGCCCCTGAAATGCAATTAACAATTGTGGCCGGAGTCTCTATTTCCACGTTCCTTACAATAGATTCGCCAATAACAAGGGCTCTTTCAACATGATTCTCAGTGGGTATATCACTGAGGGGGGAGAATCGGTTGGAAACCCTAACAGCAACGGGAGACTGGTGTCACTTTGCTGAGCGAGTATGCCGCTGAGACAATTTTTCAAGTTCAAAAACTTGAAAAACTTCACAAAAATGTACATCTTGTAACAGTTTCACATTAAAATGCCAATAATAGCTATGACTTTGTGACTTCATTACGTTTATTTTAATGATACAGAAATGATGATCAGAGAACCCATTTGGACAAATTGTAGATTTAAAAATTCTATTAATATTATTCTTATTAAGTTAAAAACGGCAGTACCTGGCAGTACAAATACGATCATGAGAAATCTTTACCCATGTGTACTGCTTAACTGTAGGGTGTTGTAGTCTCCAAATAAAAATTACTAATAACATTATGTAAAACATTGGTAGGAGAGGGGTGAGGATCTTCTCCTATTTCGATCTAAAATAAAATTTAATGTACAGTTCCAATCAGCTTTTTTTTAAAAAAAAAACTCATGTAGCTTTTAAAAAACATTATCCTCTCTGCTCCAATATGTGGTGCATAAATATTAATAAAAATAAACCCATTTATTTTTACTTGAACAGCCAAAATTCATCCTTTTTCTATTTCATTGACAGAGACAGTGGTTATATTAATCTTCTTTGAAAATAAAATAGCAACTCCTCCACTAATATTTGAACCATGACTCATAAATAAATCACTTCTAAACCCCATTCTCCATTCCACTTCATTTTTCACATCACTATGCGTCTCTTTTAAAAAGTTACATCAATATTCTTATTTTGTATGTACTCATTCAAACTTTCTCTTTTCCTACCATCTCTTCCCCCATTGATGTCAATGGATCCTATTCAAAGGCTCTCCATGAAAGAATAGGACAGAAAAAGGAAAAAAAAGAGGACAAGACAAAAAGATCAGATAGCTTACCTTTGTGATTTCTTCTTAAGTAAATTATAAAAAGTTCTCAAAAGCTTTTTCTTTTCTCAGTTTTGTGAAAAAAAAATTTAATCGAAAAATGTCCTGCCTACATAACTCTTCCTAACTCACAATCTTTTGTATCTTGACCGAACAAAACAAGAACCTTTTTACTTGAGGAAAAAAATCCTTAACTTCTACTTGTCTTCCGAAAGGTTGCATGAAGGAAATCATTAATCTCCTTAATAGTGTATAACTGATTGTCATCATAATTAGAGGGAATATCTGACATTTCAGAAAGGCTATCATCATCAGCCATCTCTTCAGTCACATCAGTGCTGAGACAGAGATATTTTTTCTGGTAGATCCTCAACTGTATCTACATTAGTACCAGCAGAAAACTCTGGGTGGTCGATGGCCCCTCCCCGGTCCTTCTAGAAGGGAGGCTCAAAAACAAAGCGTGGCGAGTCGTGCTCCCCCTCGTAGAAACTGAGGGCCGGCTCGTCACCCTCAGCTGCCCCCAAAGCAAGACCTCAGGGCAGTCATTTATAAGAAGAAAAAACCCTGATGGTCTTGTGCCAAGCCTTGTGGGGGTAGTCCCCCTCAGGTAGGGGCACGTGAAGCATTCACTTGTACCTTCCCGATACCTCCACGAAACCGCTCCATTCCCACCACCTCTGGTGTTTCGGGAGTTCCAGGTTTACAGCAAAATGTTGGGTGTTTTGTTGCTTCCTGCCTTAGTTCAGTAACCCGAGACATTCATGAGTACTCTGTTTGTTGTTTACACATTCATCTTTTTCAGTTTCATTGTCTGTCTCGGTTTCTTTATTTTTATCTACAAACTCCGCTTTGCCAGCGTCTGCCTGTTCAACCTCATTTGTTTTGTTTGTATTGTCTTCTTTTTGCATTTTATGCGAGCATGCCATTTTCTTATGCCCGGAATTACCACACTCAAAGCATTTTAGATTATTGGTGCTCGCATAAATCATGTACGATTTATCTTCGTGTTTAACACGGAAGGAGATATCAAGCGTCGGCGATTCTAAGAACATAAACACCTACTAATAAAAACTAATTTTTACAACCAAGTGGAATCAGTTTAATTTCGCTTGCCATTTTCATGAACCTCTGTAGTTCATTTTCAATACATGCAATAGGAATAAACGGTGGAATATTAGATATCGTTACCCTAGTCGACTGTGAAACCAGCGGTGAAACAGTAACAAAAGCTTCACTTACCCAAATGTCACTTACGATGAGTTTACTTACAATGCTTTGTTCTTTTAGAAAAACCACCATGGCCTTGTTCATTCTGGATGCAGATACCATGTTATCAAATCCAATTTGTTCTCCAATTGCCACAAGCACATCCTCAACCACTGCTCTGGCGTCAGGTACACACCTGACTCCATGGCGGAGAGACAGATAGGAAAACTCCATCCCAGCTCTCCGCCACAAGGCCGAAAAACTTTCACCTGACAGCTATTACTCTTCAGATATTTTAAAAAACAAAACAAATGAAATACTAGAACTAAACATAAATATTTAGAAAGAAGAAAGAAAAGGAAAAAACATATATATATATATATATATATATATATATATATATATATATATATATATATTTAAATAACCGAGAATAGTAACAAAAACTATCCCCAGAAAAGCTCTTCTCACCCGTGAGATGTTTCACATTACCTAAACTCCCAGAATGCTTCAGAAAGAGAGAGAGAGAGAGAGAGAGAGAGAGAGAGAGAGAGAGAGAGAGAGAGAGATGGTGCTCCTTCTTTTTGCTGGCACTTTAGAAGATTATTGATGAATGTGCACCCCAGGCTTTCTCTTTAAGAATCATTCTCTTCTGAAAATGTCATGGAATAGAACTGAGAGCTTATTAAACTAAATAAATCAATGGTGAATTATTACAAAGGTCCAACAAGAACTGGCCAGATTAGATAACTCTCCTACAACACAAACCTAAAATACATTTCAGTGACTTCTGAGAGAGAGAGAGAGAGAGAGAGAGAGAAAAGCTAAATGGTTCACATGCACATAATGTCAACACTCGCACATCATAAAATAAATTCCTTTATGTGTAATTATTTATCCTAATTAAAGAAACATTGGATTTGGTAATTGTGAACTCATCAGATGTCCTTAGCAAACTGATTTAAATTCAGAGTGACTAAAGTATATCTTCATTTGATTCATTCATTATCTTTCTGCTGAATTTATTTATTCATATACAAGTGTTTTCTTTGTTTGTAATGTCTATTGCATGATCATAGTTCAAAAAGTATTACAGAAGCTTTCAATTTGACTATTTTATAAGGCTAGCCATTGTTATTATGAGACACAAAAACATTGAAAACAGGTGCTCAACCAAATAAAGAGGATGTGCAAACATAAAACAAAATGCCATACTTTCAAAAGAAGGAGATACAACACTCAATCTTTAAGCAAAGTTTATTTTGCTTAAAGAGTGAATGCTGCACCTCCTTATTTTGAAAGTATGGCATTGATATTATGAGAACATAAAAATGTGCACAAAAGAATATTGAAAAATATCTGATAAC
This sequence comes from Xyrauchen texanus, assembly GCF_025860055.1. Classification (NCBI taxonomy): domain Eukaryota; kingdom Metazoa; phylum Chordata; class Actinopteri; order Cypriniformes; family Catostomidae; genus Xyrauchen; species Xyrauchen texanus. Next base: position 28,205,574 of record NC_068298.1, on the reverse strand, counting down.
AAATGCACATGCTGATCAGAAGGCACGCTGAACAAAGTTACTCAAGGGACTGGGAATAATGTAATTTCAGTTATCAGCAATTAATGATAAAATGCACAAATATAATAATAAATTGAAACAATAATAATGCGGTTGAAGTAAGTTTGTGGTCTGGGTATTAATGTGTGTATAACCGTTTTTGGGGAGGATGGGTTATAGATAGGAGTCCTTTCTCAATGTTGGTGGAAGAGTTATTGACAAAGTGAGACAAGTTAAATGACAGTGAAACATACAGATATAGTGTTTTCAGCAATATCCTGGAAAATGCTTCAATTTAGGAGGTGCCAAAGTATATATTCCGACTATAGTGGTAAAGTCTGAGGTTGAGTGGATATTGTCCTGGTATTAGTCTAGATTTGCTGGGAATCACAAATGGAAGACTGTCTTTGAAATGTTCTTAAATGGAACATTTGGCAGATTAAGTCATTGTATATCCCGGATACTTGGCTCTATGAAACTATCATTGATACGCTGACCATATGTGGCCACCTCAGTCAAAGAAAACGTAAAATTTTTAGAACATGTTTTACTGAAAATGTGTGTTTATTTTTAGCAGAATTTGGATCATCTAACTGGTTTTGCAGGTCTGGCCAAGGATCATATCCCATATTTAAAATGTTTTTGCAAGGGAGATCCAGGTGTAGTGTAACACAGTGTGAAAACGATTTATTGGGCAAAAACTGAGGCATCCAAGAGGTAAGAAAGTAAAAGTTCACATTTGGTTTATACTTTATTTGAAATGTTAATGATATTATATGACAGAACTATAAAATCATGTGAAGATCCTTTGTCAGACAAATCCTTTGTCAGCTAGTTGTCACATTTTACTCCAGTGCAGTTGTAGTTTAATATGTTAAGCAATTAATATATTAGCATATACTGTACATGTAGCCAAAAAAATAAAGAAAAATAAATCACTAAGATGAACATGCATAAAACAAAGTTATAACACTCCCATTCTCTCATATCTGAAAATGTCTCATTTTTGGGTGTTTCTGTCATAATCTAAGCAGTAAATAATCTGAACCCCAAAATGTGACATTTAGTCCATCAATTCAGCACAGAAATCCCCTCTAGTTAACTGTTCGAAATCATGTTCTGAGTTCTGAAGAATGAGAGATTACAAAGCCCTTGCATTCCATCTACAAAAATGGAAGACATATGCTAGGGCATTCAGGCATTCAGTTGCAGCACAGTTTACACCAGCAATCAAAAGTGACAGATGTAATGCTCGGCCTGAAGAACACCCACCGACAATGACACATGGACTCAATAACAAACCTAATAAACTGTCACAAAGACTTGAGAATAATGTAGTTACATCAGAAGGATGGTGTTTATTGAGATAATACATCACACAATCACAGCAAATGCCTTTTTTGTTGCTCAATTTAAAAGGAAGATATTGCTGTGAAACAACTAGTAGGGTTGACACTTAAAAAATGAAACATGTTCACACAGGAAAGCGTTGTGTTAGTTCCAAATTTTTGCATATAAAAATGCACATAAAAACATGAAGCAATGTGTTGAACTTCTGGATAAGCGTTGTGCAACCATTTGGCAAATGCGCATGCAATGCCTTTGACATCATCTCTTTTTATCTATTTCTGGCAATATACATTGTGCCACAACTTGTATTGAACCCAAAAATGTATTTTAAGAAAGTGTTACTACTGTAGCTTGTCAATGCATGGATTTGTACCAGTTTCTATAGAGCTGCTCTCTGTGAGGTCTAGGGCAACATCATAAATGTGAATGTATCAGAAATTTGACAGACAGACATTGAATGTATTTTAAAGACATCATAAATGCTCTAGTATTTTGTCATCTGATATTTAAAAGAACATGAAACTCTGACGGTGTTATGTATGACCTTGTCTTGTTTTACCGTTGCCCCTTTGTTTTCCATTTTTGTCCCTTTTGTTATTCCATAGTCTTCACTTTTGTCCCTTTTGTAGCTCCACAATCTTCTTGTTAGCGTTCGTGTTTTCTGTCATTGTTTTCACCTGTCCTCATTAGTTTGCCATTTGCTTCTGTTTGTCATCTCGTTATCTTGTTTTGAGTTCTGTTTGTTCATTGGCCCCTTTGTCCCTTGTTCATGTATTTATACCCCGGTTTTTGGTTCAGTCCTTGTCTATCGTTGAATGTTTGTTAATGTAGTTAGCCTGGTCTGTGTTCCCTGCCCTAGTTCTCTGTTCATGTTTATTTCCCCATTGAGGGTTTTCCTTTGTGTTTTGTTTATAATAAAGAAAGCTGCATTTGGATCCTCAACCTTCGTCTGCCTTCGCTGTCTGCATTCGTAACAGACGGTAATTTACATTTTAGCCATTTATGTCATTAAACACCAAAGCCAAGACTTCAGAAACTGTCTAAGCATAAACCTATATTTTATGGCATAAAATTGTTTCAAAAACATGACTGTTGTACTTTAATGATTCATACCATATAAAATCCATACACGATGCTGTTTGTCCCATATTTTAGCATCACACACACAAACTGCAGAGAATGTTTCACAAATCGAGAGAACTGGAACCTGAAACACACACACAACTTGGATGGCTTCGCACTGAACGTGTTTTTGTGTCTTTCCGCGCTGTTTTTCAATGTAAAGCAGCTTCTCATGCAGGAGTATAAATGGGTCATTCCTACAGGTTGGTGACATTAAATCCCTAGTACAAGTGGGTGTGGTATTTATATTGTTATATTTATCCCAATTACAAATTTGATAGGCTTGTTAAAAATAATAAAGACTTTTTATTATGTTGTAGACTTCTGTTGGCTTTAAATCATTTAAATTATTTTCTATTGCACGGTGTAATTTCCTCATGTCCACAAAAGTGCACGCCAAAAATAAGTGCTAAATCACTGGATTTCTATTTTTCCCAATACAGTTAATAGTTTAGTATTACATTCTCTCACTAACACATATTCATGTGTGGTACATGTGTAATTTTAACACTGATAGTGGAGGTTTTTGGTGTGCCTCTTCATTTATTGTCCACCCTGGTATGTCATACTATGACATTTCATTGAAGATATAATGTATGTTATGAAATTATGTCACACACACTGGAGGTGGACATCAGCCATTCTGAAAAATTACTTTAAGTTATTTGAAGTTTGTAGCTCTTTTGTATTATTTAAGTTTTCCTTTATTTTGTGGTGTAAGTCATATGTGTTCAAGCATAACATGTCCACCCTTTATAAACAATAAATAAAACAATATTCTAAAAGGTGCCAGGTTTACCCTGAAAGGGTCCTAATGAAGATTCCAACTTCAAAAACAAAATAGGAAGAGGCAAACAAAGTTACCTCAAAGAATAGATAATTAAAGAGAATTCAAAATAAGAAAACGGAGGCAAACAATTTACCCCAAAGAGAAACGACTGAAATAACAGGAAATTAGAAATTAGAGAGCAAAACAAGTGGGGAGCAGCCTGCTACCAATCATTCAGCTGCTGACAATCATTAATCAGACTGATTGGGATGGAAGTGGGTGTGTTTAGAGTAACAGGAGGTTGATCAAGCCTCCAGCTCCATCACCAACACTCAAGCTAACCCAACAACACTCCAAACACCACAGTCGTTCTTTCCGGAACCGGGCCAATATAGGAACAGGAGTGTAAAATTAAAGTGTAAAATAAATTTTCTCTCCATGTATAATTACCATTTACTCCTATGTGGCAGCGGGGGCGTGGTCAAGCGCCGTCCGGGAGAGAAAAGCGGTAAGGGCTCTCACACCTGAGCAAAATTATGTCTAACACCTGTCTCTAATTGCAGTAGCATGAGGAGAACGGCATAAAAAGCAGCAGTAAGAGAGCCCCGGGAGAGAGTGACTACACCCAGACTAGCAACTACAAAGATAGTGTGCTGTACAATTGTGTATGGAATAGAAAGTGTGTTAATTAAAGAATCTTACCTTGAAGCCGACACTGTTTCCCGTGTCTTCCTTAGTGGAAAGCCTCACACTGGTGCCGAAACCCAGGACAAAGCTGGAAAAATTTTCTGCAAATTATGGAACAGAGTCGCCCCATAGAGTCCTCCCAACTGGCGGAAGTCCTCCAGTCCCTCGCTACACTCCATCAGAGCCACCAACAATCCCTGCTTGAGCTCCGGCAAGACCAGGATCGTCGGTTCTTCGAGATCATGCGGGCTCAAGCAGAGGACCGGCTCGCCATACGGAGCCTCCTCAGCCAGGAGGCCGCTCCAGCCGCGGCCCCGGACACCCGCGCCACACTGCCCCACCCGTGTTACAGAAGATGGGGCCGGCAGATGATCCAGAGGCGTTCATCGATTTATTCGAACGTACGGCGGAAATTTGGGGGTGGCCACAAGACCAGTGGGCAGCCCGCCTAGTCCCTCTCTTGTCCGGGGAAGCACAACTCGCGGCGCAACAACTGCCGGCAACAAGCCTCCTGGCCTATGCAGACCTGAGGAGAGCCATCCTGCAACAGGTTGGTCGGAGCCCGGAAGAAAATCGCCAGCTCTTCCGGGCTATGAAACTGGATAAGTCCGACCGCCCGTTCGCGTTCGCCCAGCGGCTCCGTGATGCCTGTCGGAGGTGGCTACTTGCGGGGACCGCGGACGTCGAGGGACTTGTCGATCAGGTGGTACTGGAGCAGTTTGTTCAGCGTTTGCCCAAGAGAACGGCGGAGTGGGTCCAGTGCCACCGCCCGGCATCGCTGGAGGAAGCCGTACGACTCGCGGAGGACCACATGGTGGCAAATCCAAGGGCGGATGAGCCCTCTCTCTCTCTCTCCCCTTCCCCGTGTCTTCCCCTGTTTTTTCCCCCTCCCCTCTTCCCTCTCGCTCTGCTCTCTCCCCAGGGCCCGTTCCTGCCCCGCGCAGGCGTGGAGGATACATGAGACCAACTTCCCGGCCGTGGGAGAACCCACCTACCCCTTCCCCGTCCTTCAGCCGCTCTCCTCCTCAGGTGGGGGCGCCCGCCAGCACGGGTGCGGCCGTGGCGCCTGGGCCGGCCTGCTGGAGGTGCGGAGACCCGGACCACTTCCGGTATCAGTGTCCGCTGATGGAGGTGGGGACGGTGGTGCGGGTCTCCGATGTCCCGCAGGCTGCCCCCGATCGGGCTGGAGCGTACCGGATTCCGGTAAGAATCCAGGGGGGTACATACCAAGCATTGTTGGATACCGGCTGTAATCAGACCACCATCCACCAACACTTGGTTCAACCCGGGGCTTTGGGCACAGCTAAACGGGTGAGGGTGAGGTGTGTGCATGGGGATGTTCACAAGTATCCCATGGTGACTTTGGCGATCAAATTCCGGGGAGAAAAACATAGTGTGGAGGCAGCGGTTAGTTCCCACCTCACCCATCCGCTAATCTTGGGTACTGATTGGCCGAATTTTAGAAATGTATTAGAGGGAGTTTGTGCGGATGGGTCCTGCATGAAAATGAAGAGATGTGTGATGTGCGATGCTTTGGCGGGGAGGTGGAGCCGGGGCCATCCTCAGCTGCTCCGAATGACGAGGGAAGGGGCGAGGTTGTCGCCCCTCCTCTCAGGGAATTCCCGGAGGGGAACTTCCCCTTGGAGCAGTCGCGGGATGGAACCCTAAAGCACGCTTTTGACCAGGTGAGAGTAATCGATGGTCAACAACTCCGGCCAGGCGTCGCCATTTCATATCCTTATTTTTCGGTTATTAAAGATCGGTTATACAGAGTGACGCAGGACGCTCAAACAAAGGAGGAGGTGACACAATTGTTGATTCCACGGAGCCGCCGGGAAATGGTTTTCCAGGCGGCTCACTATAATCCTATGGCCGGTCAACTAGGGGAAAGGAAGACACTTCTCCATCTAATAGCCCGTTTCTATTGGCTGGGCATTGGCGGCGACGTCCGCAGGTGGTGTGCGGTGTGCCGCGAATGTCAGCTGGTAAACCCACCGGCCACCCCAAAAGCGCCTTTGCGCCCCCTTCCATTGATCGAGGTTCCCTTCGAGAGAATTGGAATGGACCTCATCAGCCATTAGAAAGGACGGCACGCGGACATCTCTTTGTGTTAGTCCTGGTGGATTAAGCAACGCGATATCCGGAATCAGTGCCTTTGAGCAACATCTCAGCACGTAGTGTTGCCGGGGCACTCTTCAAGATAATCTCCCGGGTGGGGGTTCTGAAAGAAATCCTTACCGACCAAGGCACTACTTTTATGTCGCGAACACTTCGTGAACTTTACGAACTCTTGGGCATTAAGTTGATTCGCACTAGCGTGTGCCATCCTCAGACAGATGGACTGGTGGAACGATTTAATAAAACGCTCAAAAATATGATTCGTAAATGTGCATGAAGATGCTAGGAATTGGGATAAGTGGCTGGACCCCCTGTTATTCGCAGTACGAGAGGTCCCGCAAGCCTCCACGGGGTTTTCCCCATTTGAGCTGCTGTACGGGCGACGCCCACGCGGGGTCCTCGACGTCATCCGTGAAGCTTGGGAGGAGGGACCTTCTAATTGTAAAAATGAAATTCAATACGTTCTTGATCTTCGAGCAAAGCTCCACACACTGGGGAAATTAACACAGGAGAATTTGCTCCAGGCTCAACAACGCCAATGCCGGCTGTACGACAGGGGTGCTCAGCTACGGCAATTTGCACCGGGAGATAAGGTGCTTGTATTACTCCCAACATCGAGCTCGAAATTACTCGCCAAGTGGCAAGGGCCCTTTGAGGTCACACGACGATTAGGGGATCTCGATTATGAGGTTAAACGTACCGATAGAGGGGGTGCGCATCAAATATATCACCTCAACCTCCTGAAATTGTGGAGAGAAGAGGCGGCCTCTGTGATGTTGGCAACGGTAGTTCCGGAGAGGGCGGCGCTCGGACCGGAGGTAAACAAAGCCTGTAATCCTAACACCCCGGTTCCTTGTGGAGACCACCTCTCGCCGCGCCAACTCGCAGAGGTTTCCGAACTACAAAAAGAGTTTGCAGATGTGTTTTCTCCTCTACCGGGCCGCACAAACGTCATACAACACCACATCGAGACCGAGCCAGGTGTGGTGGTACGTTGCCGCCCCTATCGCTTGCCCGAACATAAAAAAAAATAGTTCGGGAAGAATTGGACGCGATGCTTGAGATGGGAGTAATAGAAGAATCCCACAGCGATTGGTCCAGCCCGGTCGTCCTTGTTCCCAAGAGCGACCGGTCTGTACGTTTCTGTGTGGATTATAGAAAGGTCAATGCGGTGTCTAAATTTGACGCTGTACCCAATGCCCCGTGTTGATGAACTGCTCGATCGGTTAGGTACTGCTCGGTTTTATTCGACCTTGGATCTAACGAAGGGTTATTGGCATATCCCCTTGACACCAGTATCCCGTGAAAAAACGGCCTTCACCACGCCGTTCGGATTACACCAGTTCGTGACGCTTCCTTTCGGTTTGTTCGGGGCACCAGCCACGTTTCAGCGTCTCATGGATAGGATCCTCAGACTGCACACTGCTTACGCCGCTGCCTATCTAGACGATATCATAATTTATAGCAATGATTGGCAGTGGCACATGCAACATCTGAGGGCCGTCCTGAGATCGCTGCAGCGGGCGGGGCTCACGGCAAACCCGAAAAAGTGCGCGGTTGGGCGTGTGGAGGTACGGTATCTGGGGTTCCACTTGGGTCACGGCCAGGTGCATCCCCAAATTGACAAGACAGCGGCGATTGCGACTTGCCCTAGACCCAAGACCAAAAAGGGGGTGAGGCAGTTCCTGGGGCTGGCTGGCTATTACAGAAGATTTGTGCCTAATTATTCGGATGTCACCAGCCCGCTGACTGACCTCACTAAAAAGGGGGCTCCAGATCCGGTCCAATGGTCGGAGCAGTGCCAACAGGCGTTTACACAGATTAAAGCTGCACTTTGTAGGGGGCCGCTTTTGCATGCATCTGACTTCTCTCTCCCTTTTGTTTTGCAGACGGACGCTTCAGACAGAGGGCTGGGGGCTGTACTCTCGCAGGTGGTGGAGGGGGAGGAGCGCCCGGTGCTGTACATCAGCCGGAAGCTCTCCTTGAGGGAGACAAAGTACAGCACCGTAGAGAAGGAGTGTCTGGCCATCAAGTGGGCGGTCCTCACACTCCGTTACTACCTGCTGGGGCGGGCCTTCACCCTCTGCTCGGATCATGCCCCACTGCAGTGGCTTCACCGCATGAAAGATACTAACGCCCGGATCACCCTTTGGTATCTGGCCCTCCAGCCTTTTAAGTTCAAGGTGGTCCACAGACCGGGGGTGCAGATGGCTGCCGCTGACTTCCTCTCCAGAAATGGGGGGGAGTGGTAGGCAGGCCGGATGACGCCCCGGCCTGAGTCGGGCGATGGGTGTATGTGGCAGCGGGGGCGTGGTCAAGCGCCCGTCCGGGAGAGAAAAGCGGTAAGGGCGCTCACACCAGAGCAAAATTATGTCTAACACCTGTCTCTAATTGCAGTAGCATGAGGAGAGCGGCATAACAAGCAGCAGTAAGAGAGCCCCGGGAGAGAGTGCCTACACCCAGACTAGCAACTACAAAGATAGTGTGCTGTACAATTGTGTATGGAATAGAAAGTGTGTTAATTAAAGATTCTTACCTTGAAGCCGACGCTGTTTCCCGTGTCTTCCTTAGTGGAAAGCCTCACATCCTACTATTCCATTTTTTTTTTACTTACTGTCCTGTAAGGGTTACTGTCCAATATCATGCTCGATAAGGGTTGTGCAACCGAAAACTAATTTGGAAAAGACCTAATAAGATCTACAATCTCCTTTTTCCGAGATGCTGTCAAATAGGACAGATGATCGGGAAGTTGAGCCAGCACTTCCAAATTTTGCAACCGACCGTCTGCCCTTGCACAGTCAGGAAGATCAACAACATCATTGAGAACTGCCATCCCAACAGGACCAGCAGCTTCAGAAGATAAGTTATCCTGTGTTTCCTCTGTCAAACAGTTTCTTCTGTCAAACAGCTACCTCAGACAGATCTTACTCATTATTTCTCTTTCTTCTAGAACATGTGTTGAGACCAGCACTGTTGACACAACATCACAAACAACAGCCTTTTTGCTGTTTTGAGCTACCTCGATATCATATGCAGCTGCAATTTCTAGCCAATCTGACTTCTGACATTGTAGCAGGAATTCCCAAGAAGGTTTCCTAAGGAAAACTGCTACATCAAACTTAGTAGCCATCTAAGTCAAAATTAATAAGGACAGACACAAAAAGAGATTCTCAATTCCTTTATTTCTCAACACTTAAACTCCGTTATTTGGGACAGTGAGTTACCAATTATCCCATTAAAATCCTGTCTGTTACTAACAACAAGGCATGGAAAGAAGAAACTGGGCGAAAATCCATTTGTTACTGGGTAATAGTAAACCACTATTTTAGGTAGGACTACACAACTGTTGAACTGGCCTTGAAATTAATTGTAAAATTACTAAAATTCCTTACAGTTTCTCTCGAGACGCATTCCTCCTCTCACCACACTGCTTTAATTCTGTTGCTGATGAGTTCTGGTTTCACTGAGATGTGTTTAGTTCCAGCCCCGGCGAGGCCAAGGGAAGCTGGTGAAAGACTACGTCTGAGAAAAATTTGAAGAAAGAGGCACTTCCTAGCTCTAGAGGCAGAAGATCAAGACAGAAAAAGGATTGGATGCATTGAGAATGGCTTCTTCCCTCCCTAGTTTGAATCATTATGATATTAGTCTTATAATAAGGACATTCCATGAATTGGCAACAAAATATATATATTTTTTTTCTTCTTTTGGTTATTGAAACAAGATGCTTAAACTTCAGAAGAGGTTGATTGTCAGCCTTGGGAAGTCAAACTAAACATTATATGACCTGTTTCATTTTGTATTAATTTTATATTACATTTGTAATGTTTGCAACCCTTTTACCAGAATTTGGTAAATCAGTGGCAGCTGGTGCTTATCGGAGCTCAGACTACTGTTTTATTGGATAATTCTTAAACTAAAATAATTAACTAATCTCAAAATATCTGGTTATGAAAGCTGGTGTACTGTACATGTGAGACATTAGATCACAAATAATCTCATGTGTATCACCAAGCCGGAAAAACCTCTACAGTGTATTTACATTCCGTATGTTCTCTGTCAACTTTTCTATTACTGTCTTTTTGTTGTAAAGTTCCACCTATTTGAGCCGGACAAAAATACATATAGTAGATTGAAAGCCCAATGTCTGCAAAGATGCAGATTCAATGAAAACAGCATTAATGTAACTCCTGTAGACTCTAAGAGAAGCATGGCTTCCGGTTAGAACCCAAAATGACATGTTTAGAGTCCAGTGGTTTAGTAGTGACTGAAGAGATGGGCATACTGTGATTATACTGCTAGAGCCCCTCATCCAATGAAAATTGATCTTTTGCATGTTGATTTTATTGGTACAGGTATTTTGCAATTTTATTTAGCAAAATATAAAAAAATCACAAAGAATAATATGTGATATGTATAGCTTATTTGTACATATATTAAACCCGTAATTGCCGTTTTTAGTTTATGAAATTTTAGGGGAAGCCATGTTTCCTGTGTAGTTTAAAAGCAATTGCCACTACTCTTAAGTATAGTTTCAAAATTGTTGTGATTCAGTTATTCTGGCATTACAACAATTAAATTACAATCATTAAAATAATAAAAATAATCTAAATAAATCTGTAATTGCTATTTCAAGGATCTATTCCTACTTGATCCATAAAATTACTCAATTTACTAAATTAAAAAACATTTTTGAATTGAACAAAAGCAGTTTATTTAGATGTAAAAACATGAAGCACATGACAACTTGTTTTATGAAAAGATTTCAAAATAAAGATAAATTGTATCATTTTTCTTAAAATTATTTTTAACAAGGTAAAAAAAATAGAATAACCGATCTTGAAATTTGTATTAAGAACAAAAATTTATAAAAACATGGTACAAGAGTTGCAAATAAACAAGTGATGAAAACTTTAATATAAGAAGCCACAAATCTAGGTGTGACAGCTGCCAAAGGAAGAGACGGAAACAGGTGTCAGCTTAAGGGGTAAGCTTTTTATTTCTCTCGTCATATAGTGACAGTGTTGTAGGATTTTCCTTGGTCAGGTTCTCTGCCCCCATGCTCTGTCACTGCTGCCCTTTTATGCCGCTCTCCTCATGTTACTGAAATTAGACACAGGTGTTAGTCATCATTTTAGCTCAGGTGTGGGCGCCCTTACCGCTTTTCTCTCCCGGACGGGCGCTTGACCACGCCCCCACTGCCACATACCCCCACCGCCCGACTCAGGCCGGGGCGTCATCAGGCCTGCCTACCACTCCCCCCCCATTTCTGGAGAGGAAGTCAGCGGCAGCCATTTGCACCCCCGGTCTGTGGACCACCTTGAATTTAAAGGGCTGGAGAGCCAGATACCAACGGGTGATCCGGGCGTTAGTATCCTTCATGCGGTGGAGCCACTGGAGTGGGGCATGATCCGAGCAGAGGGTGAAGGCCCGCCCCAGCAGGTAGTATCGGAGGGTGAGGACCGCCCACTTGATGGCCAGACACTCCTTCTCTACGGTGCTGTACTTAGTTTCCCTCAAAGAGAGCTTCCGGCTAATGTACAGCACGGGCGTTCCTCTCCCTCCACCACCTGCGAGAGTACGGCCCCCAGCCCCCTGTCTGAAGCGTCCGTCTGCAAAACAAAAGGGAGAGAGAAGTCAGGTGCATGCAAAAGCGGCCCCCCACAAAGTGCAGCTTTAATCTGTATAAACGCCTGTTGGCACTGCTCCGACCATTGGACAGGATCTGGAGCCCCCTTTTTAGTGAGGTCAGTCAGTGGGCTGGTGACATCCGAATAATTAGGCACAAATCTTCTGTAATAGCCAGCCAGCCCCAGGAACTGCCTCACCCCCTTTTTGGTCTTGGGTCTAGGGCAAGTCGCAATCGCCGCGGTCTTGTCAATTTGGGGACGCACCTGGCCATGACCCAAGTGGAACCCCAGATACCGTACCTCCACATGCCCAACTGCGTACTTTTTTGGGTTTGCCGTGAGCCCCGCCCGCCGCAGCGAACTCAGGACAGCCCTCAGATGTTGCATGTGCCGCTGCCAATCATTGCTATAAATGATGATATCGTCTAGATAGGCAGCGGCGTAAGCAGTATGCGGTCTGAGGATCCGATCCATGAGGCGCTGAAACGTGGCTGGTGCCCCGAACAAACCGAAAGGAAGCGTCATGAATTGATGTAATCCGAACGGCGTGGTGAAGGCCGTTTTTTCACGGGAAATTAGTGTCAAGGGGATCTGCCAATAACCCTTCGTTAGAACCAAGGTCGAATAAAATCGAGCCGTACCTAACCGATCGAGCAGTTCATCAACACGGGGCATTGGGTACGTGTCAAATTTAGACACCGCGTTGACTTTCCTATAATCCACACAGAAACGTACAGACCCATCGCTCTTGGGAACAAGGACGACCGGGCTGGACCAATCGCTGTGGGATTCTTCTATTACTCCCATCTCAAGCATCGTGTCCAATTCTTCTCGAACAACTTTCTTTTTATGTTCGGGCAAGCGATAAGGGGCGGCAACGAACCACCACGCCCGGCTCAGTCTCGATATGGTGATGTATGATGTTTGTGCGGCCCGGTAGAGGAGAGAACACGTCTGCAAACTCCTTTTGTAAAATAGCTCAAGGATGGGCAAGGAGGAGGCGAGAACCGGCTTGTCAATATAAATGATAATTTAATGAAAACTTAAAGCAAAACACATAAACAAACACACACGACGGACATGCCCATAATTCTCTCTCTCTCGAACCATCGTCACCGGCCGCCTTTATCCCTCGCGCGCCTCATCAGACCGATTGGGGACTGGGCGCTCGATATTCTGATCGGCCGCGCCCCCCCTCCGCTCCACACTCCTCCCGGCGTTATCTCAGGCCGGGGTGCCACCGGCATGACGTACACCCCCCCCATCCCTGAGGCGGGGTGTATCTTGCATCCCGCGTGGTCATCCCCGCCTTCCTCACCCTGGGAGGAGAGGAGGGAGAAAAAAAAAACAAACAAACAACAAAATAGGCAAGGGAAAAGGACAACACGGTGCGAAAGGGAGAGAGAGAGGAGAGAGAGAAAAAACTCACTCACCGGTTCTCCGATGTACCGTCGCGTGGTCCTCGAACACTCCTCAACACTCAGGCGGACGACAGCCGCTCCAACCCCGGGCAAACCGGTGACACCTTCGACCCCCAGCGGGCAGAACGCGCCTCCGCTTTTCTGGCGGCAAATGGGGACACTCCTCCGCCCCTGGCAGCGGCTCTACCGCTCCGGGCGGTCGGAGAGATTATTCCCTCCTCCCCTCGCGGACGGCGGTCTCCCTCGACCCCTCCGCGTCTCGGGGAACGGCAGGGCACTCCTCCGCCCCCGGCAGCGGCTCCCTCGCTCCAGGCAGTCGGGTTATCCAGTCCCCATTTGCCCCGCGGACGACGGCCGTTCCCCGCATCCGGGCGGTCAGGCTACTCCGTCACCCGGAAGATGGCAGCGGCGCTCCCCAGGGTGGACGGCAGTGTCGAGGACTCTGCGACGGGCATCCCTCCTCCTTCCCGGCTTTCGGCACCAATGTGACAGCCGCCAAAGGAAGAGACGGAAACAGGTGTCAGCTTAAGGGGTAAGCTTTTTATTTCTCTCGTCATATAGTGACAGTGTTGTAGGGTTTTCCTTGGTCGGGTTCTCCGCCCCCATGCTCTGTCACTGCTGCCCTTTTATGCCGCTCTCCTCATGTTACTGAAATTAGACACAGGTGTTAGTCATCATTTTAGCTCAGGTGTGGGCGCCCTTACCGCTTTTCTCTCCCGGACGGGCGCTTGACCACGCCCCCGCTGCCACACTAGGTAAACATAGTATTGTATAAAAGGTCATAAAATGATAGTTGGAAAAATAAAATAAAAAAGGGAACACTAATACAATCAAATAAACTGCACATCAAAAGACCTCCAAACATTTGCAATTAAATTGTACGAATCAATTTACGAGACCAATCTCTGAGAGGGATGTTGTGTGTTTTGCTGAGTCATCTGGTGATGAAAGGCAAACTTTTATTTCATAATTTGTTCACTGGGTTTGTCTTGGCTTTCAAAATAGGACAGTGGGGATGTTGTGCAGAATAGAAGCAAACTGGCCCTTAGACAAACACATATGCCATGTCAACATTTGTTTATGTAGTAATTAATTAGTCTACCTGCAGAACATTGGCTCAGTAGACTACATTCAACACCACTTTCTTTTTTGGCTGGATTCAAATAAAGTATGTATGAAGCATGGCAAACAAATTGCTCTGTCCAGGACTGATTTAGAGAAGACAATAATGTCTACAACAGTGTGCAAATAATTTAAAAAAAAGAATCCGCAGTTTGCACTATGTGGTGTTGCCACTGACGTTTTGCAGGTATAAAACATATTTTCAGATGTTTAAAATTTCCTTCGAGTATGTGGCAGTATTGACACTTCTTATGCGACTTGCACATTGTCACTGCTTACAAAGCTTAATTCAGCTCAAGAGACATCACAGAACTTATTTTCAGTTTCAGTATAGACTAAAGACCAATTTAGCCAGGCATACACCCAATTTATCCATCAACTCACAATTAGGCTGCTTTAGTTAGGTCTGTGAGAACCAGAAACATCTATCTATACATAACATTGAATGGCATCTATGCTAATATTATTCTATTTGTTTCCATGTCTCAACCTAGGGAAACAAATCCATATTACCAGAGCCAGCCAGATCCAGCTCCATTCCTGCTTGTGTCAGAATCCACTGCTATGTATCTCTAAGTGATGTTGACTGAATGCCATTGCCTGAACCTTGGAATTAGGATGGACCCCACTGAGCCTCACCAAAATGACATGCTGGTTGAAATGCGATGCATTTCATTGATCTCTGCCTGCATCACCTTTGTCTATTGATGGACTACACTCTTGAAATGGAATACATAGATTATCATTTAGTTACCAAAAAAAAAACTTCATCGGCCTACTAACAAAGGACAATGCATCTATGTAAACTTCTGCAGTTAATCCAGGATGGATTTATGGAGTTTTGTGTTCCTTGCCACAGTCGCCTTCAGCTTGCTCACAGGGGATCTAAATATATATATTATTTATTATTTAATTTTTATACACAATTTACAATCATATTTAAACAAACTACACAATAATCACAATTTCACCTTAACATTTGTTAGGAATTCCCCACTACTGCTTTAGTAATGGATATAATATTCAGTGAAACAAATACTATGAAAATCTTTCATTTTAATGAGCCACTAACTCTTAAATGCATAAAGGAGAGGTCACTGGGCTAAATAAAGTATTTTATTCATAGAAACTGAGCAGAAGATAATGGGAAGTTGACAGATAAGATATGAATGCCAGTGATGGATGTGGAAATTTGCCTTTGCTATGTTTTGGAGTGTGATTTCTCTGGGTCAGAATTAAATGAAAATAACTTCATGTTATTTCATGTGGAAGTTATTTCATATTTGGAATCCAAATATGCTGTCCTCACCTTTATTCATTTTCTCACATTTTAATTAGATATGTTGTGATCTGAGTTAAAAGCTAGTTGTTTATCTACTTTGGTCTTCACTTTGGTCCTTGTTCTGTACCTTGAAATATAAATAATTTTGCCTTTCTTTTTAAAAGTTTACACAATAGATCTGTGAAAATAACTGGTTTTCTGAAGTAAATATTCCATTAATTTTCTCCATAGAGTGTTGTTAACATAATCCAGATGAAGACCCTTAACATGAAATGTAAACTATGTCAGTTTATGTTTAAGTGAGTGTAATATAAACATTTTTGAAATAAACTTGAAATTGTTTCATACTTATAATAAAATGCCTATGGAAAAATATGAATGTAAAAAATACTGCACTGAAGAAGTGGGCAGATACAGTTGAGCATTACACAGAAGTATGATTCTCCCCAAACATGTGAGCACTACTTTGACTTGCTGACATACAACATGCTCTACCATCTAAGCAGCTCAGGAACACGGAGTGATAAATTATTCTCCTGAATCTGTCTCCCTAAAGGATTTAGTTAAAGAAAATGTGTCTGGTGCCTCTGATTTTAGAACTGGGCCCAGAAGGGAGAAAACCGCCTGCTGCTAGTGTCATTTTGACTTCTTGCTGCTGAATCTATCAGATACTTTGTTGCTTGCTCACTTATCTCTGGTGTTCTAATGTATTTAGTTGTGTTCAATGTATTATTTAATTTTCATGTGATCATGTTTTGAAGAGGTGGTTACTGGAAATGTTCTGACCTTTATTGCATTGTTTAACAACCCTGATAATGACAAATAACTTATCTGCCTTGATTGGTTATTGGGAAGAAGACGATCTGAATAAATTAGAAGCAGAAACACCAACTGAGATTTTATCTGCCCCCATTGTTACTGATGTATTGTTGTATTACTTATTCTCTTGTTAAAAGTTGTCAGAGGTTGAGGGGATACAAAGGGACCGAAACACAGAGGGAAACATTTCAATTAATTTATTAATGACAGACACTCATATAAGGACAGGCGCACATAACACCGGCTGCAGAGAGCTAAGTCAAACATAAACCACTCAATGGGCTAAGGAAAGAGTGTGTTAGTATGATGAGTGTGTGCATTGTGGAAGTCAGGAGCAATCCGAAGAGAGTCCGTTGAAGCAGGTGTGGTGCGAAGCAAAGCAGACGAGATTTCCCACGAGACAGGCAGAGACAGAGGAATACTCCTCCACAGGATCTGGGCAACAGTACAGGTGAAGGTGACAGCAAATGGGAAGGTAACCACACCTCTAGGGACAGGCAACTAACAGACACACTAGCAAACTCCAAATAAACAAGAGTGCAAAGCTAACACTTGACAGCAAACAAGAAACTGGCAAAGAAAGATAGTAAACACAAGGCATAAGTAAGCCATGATCAGTGCCTCCCCGGGAATGATCAGCATTCCCATGGAAACAACGATCAAAAGAAACAACAGTATGAGTTGGCACAAATACCGTAGGCGTTACATTCTTGTTTAAGTTGCTAAATGTTTGTTTTTCTGTAAATAGAAGAAAAGTTATGTGGAGGTCGGTCGGGCCATTTTCCGATATATACTTATTGGTTTTGGTTAAGGTAGGTAAATTACTCTTAATTGCTGGTGAACTTAGGTTTTTCCCATCCTGAAGTCTTATTGCTTCCTTAAATTTAATTGTAATATTTTTATTAAATCTTAGGGGTTGGCGATATGACCAAAATCTTATATAAAAATATCACTAATTATATATCACGATAATTATATATATTGCTATAGTAAATAATAGTTAATATATATATATATATATATATATATATATATATATATATATATATATATATATATATATATGAAATAACCATATTGTATTGACTATTTTTGAAAAATCTAATCATCTAATTAAGTACATTATAAATGAAAACCCTTGATGCCTACCTGCTACATGATTCTATTGTATCCTACCAGCGATGTTACCTCGATCCAGTCATTCCAAGTCATCCCTCTCGTCATCCAGCCATCCACGTCGTCATCCAGTCTTCCTTTGTCTCCTTGTCCTAACCCTTGTGTTTGTGTGTGTGTGATCTTGAAACCTGTAAGACAAACCCACAGCTACTATCAGATCATCCTGCATTTCAAGAACCTCTCCATTGATCATCTTACCTATTTAAATACTGTGTTCCAGCAGATTCATTAATAACTTGCCTCCCTTATATCATTCATCTCTCTATCATCATTGTGTCTAAGCCGGTACATGACAGAAGACCAGACCATGCTGACGAATCCAGCAGGCACTAATCCTCATGATCCTTTTCAAGAGTTTATTGATGTTTTACGCCAAACTCTCACCTCTTCTGTTTCTTCACAGTTACCAAGCACAACCTTCAAACTTCCTGGAACCACTTTGAAACTGGTGTTCACCGCCAGTCCCGAGGTCAATCCAGCACCCAACTCTGGCTCGGTGGAGGACTGCAATGGCTTTCTGCTTCAGTGTTCGCCCTGGAAATTCAGCCGCAGCGCTTCGCTAGATATTCGATAGAGCCAAAATAGCCTTCATCCTGTCATTACTTACCAGCAGAGCTCTACAATGGGCAGAATCATTATGGAATCAAGCTAGTCCTGTCATGCAGTCACTGGATTTATTCATCCAGATACATTCAATGCCTGTAGTCTCGACCGTCCCAGAGCTGATGCCTGTAAACATTGGTTAGAATGTCAGGCTCTCTAACCATTTGAAATGTTTGACTTCCTCCATAGTGCTTTAAGGTTAAAAAAAACTTCAAATTCAAATGGTTCATGCAAGTTTTGAAGTTTGTGCCAGTATATGAAACCGGGTTGAGTAACGCAAGTGAAAACCCTGTTTCTTCAAATCTATCAGTCTCCCATAAAGCCGCTCTGCCTTCCTCCTCCATTTGTCCAAAAGAATGTGTTCTGCATACGTGTTACGTAAATGGAATGCACATTTCTTGCCACGTAGTGGTGGTTTTGCATAACCGTGATGATAATGAAAAATGTATACCGATTGCCAAATTTCTACCAGTTTATCATGTCTAATGGTTAATCACCCACCCCTGACCCTGAAATTGACTGTCGCCTTTAAAGGCTGTGACAGGAGAAGGGAACTAAAACAAATCTTTGTATTACTCCTCCCATACACTAGACTGGGGGAATGTAATAGTTCCAATAGCTTAGAGATATTATATATGGAGAAAAAGAAAAAGAAAGAAAGATCATACTTTTTAAATTGCTTGAAACAGCTTCCCAGATACCAAGGTGCTGCTCAATCCATTTCCCTTCAGGCGGTTGGATGATTCCCACGTTTCCCATGTAAAGCATGTGCTCCAAATGTCATGTTCCCTCTTGTACCCCATTCCCCTAAAGGAAGAACAACAAATGTTCAGATCAGTTTTGATGAGTGCAATGAATAATACAGAGGAACTGGGAGCCATTATTTGAAGGGGCAGAGGTATTTTGCCTGATTTTAAAAGCGTGTATGCCATAAAGGTTACACTGCAGTTGACTAAAACAGAACAGCCGATAACATTCAAAATTGATCCACAGACTTTGTAAAAAACTGTGTGATTTGCTCAAAGCTACCATTTTCTCACTTAGCAGATTAACGTTGCAGAAATAATGGCCTCGTATCATTGCTGTTTGTAATACAATTAGTGACTCATAAAATGATGCTCAATAAAGAAGAGAAGCACTGGAAGACTTTAGTGAAGACAGTCTGATTTAAATTAATAATTAAAATCAGCTGGTTCTGTTTAAAGCACACTGATCATTCTTAATCTTGTGAAATTTGAAGGACTCTTGATTAGCTCTTGTAACGATGCATTGTATTTTCTGCATTGTCTTACGCTACCTCTTCTGAAAAATGTTTCTCCCTCAACTGTAAATTTGCCTGCTTTTGATCTTATAGTAAGTGACCAGCCTTGGAAATGCCTGATTTTGAACAAAGAACTTTTTTCCTTTTAATGTATCCACACTGTCTATAACCCTTAAAGCAGCAGTCAAGGCAACATGGAACAATAGGAGAAACAGATAGAGACACGGCAGCTTGCAGGCATGAGAATTCAAACTCCAGCACAGTTCTGTCGAAATTCTGGCTCATTATCCACAACTGAAGGCCCACGTAGGAGGCTGAGGCACAGACTTCTGGGAGTAAGAAAGGCAGGGAAGAGGGGGGGCAGAGATATTTTGGCCCAAAAATTTGTTTTTATGGCTTGAAAGAAGAGGACTATGTCAATGTCAAAAGCAAAACTGATGACAATGTAAAAGATGGGTGTACTACTCAGTGGATGTACTGTGTGTGTATATATATATATATATGTGTGTGTGTGTGGACATTTCTAGTGTCCCCATAATTTAAATTGCTTAAAAATCATACTAAACAATGTTTTAATGAAAATGTAAAAATGCAGAAAGTTTTCTGTGAGGGTTAGGTTTAGGGGTTGTGTTAGGTTTAGGGGATATAATCTGTAGTTTGTACAGTATAAAAGTAATTATGTCTATGGAAAGTCCTCATAATGATAGGTAGACCAACATGTGTGTGTGTGTGTGTGTGTGTGTGTGTGTGTGTGTGTGTGTGTGAGCGTGTATTTATCACTTTGTGGGGACCAAATGTCCCCATAAGGATAGTAAAACCCGAAATTTTTGACCTTGTGGGGACATTTTGTCGGTCCCCATGAGGAAAACAGCTTATAAATCATACTAAATTATGTTTTTTGAAAATGTAAAAATGCAGAATGTTTTCTGTGAGGGTTAGGTTTAGGGGTTGGGTTAGGTTTAGGGAATAGAATCTAAAGTTTGTACAGTATAAAAACCATTATGTCTATGGAAAGTCCCCATAAAACATGGAAACACAACATGTGTGTGTGTGTGTGTGTGTGTGTGTGTGTGTGTGTGTGTCAACAACATAGTTTAAATAATTCTAAAATTTTTCGAGAAGTGAAGTATTATTTTAGGGGCAATACAGATGATTCCACCACCAGAATGTAGGCAGATATTAAAAGAAATGATTCACTGACATAATTTTGAATTTGAACTTGTCTCACACAAATGTGTATGCACATGAATGATATCTCTAATTTGGCAGGTTGTTGAGGAGGTGCTTTTACTTTTCTAAGTGTTCAGATTTTTGCCTAACTGACAATAAAATGGAAGAAAAAATTCCACAGATTTGCAATGAGGATGGTCCCGAGCAGGGCTGTATTGGTAGTCTGGCATACCGGGCATTTTTACTGGTGGGCTGATGCACTTTGAGGCCGATCAGGGTGGACTGGCCATCGGGAGAACCAGGACTAAGCTGAAATGAGCTGCCACTTTATGCAGAACGGGTCACAAAATTGCACTGCGATATGCCAAAGGGCGCAGTGATATGCAGAAAAGGTCAGTGATTTTCACCATAGAAAAGGCAATTCTGGGGCAAAAAATTGTTCCACACCAGACAAAAACAGACTTTTTGGACTTTAAGCAGGAAAGAATTATGAAAAGGGGCAGAAGGCTGAATAATGTTGTCACAATCTTGCTTATTGTGATTAAAGTATAAAGGACATTACTCAAAAGCAGAGTGAAAAGGGTATTTATTAAACAAACTTAAGTACTACAGATAAATAAAACAGACAACAAAACCTCCACAACGGATAGAAACACAGTTGAGTGTAACTAACACATAGATGAGCTGGGCTGGAGCAAAATGGATCCAAACAGGAGACACTACAGACAGGAACAAACAGGACGAGGAAACAAGACAAACTGACCCAGGACAGTGCACACGAGGAGACTAAAAAGGAAGAGAAATCAACAGGTTAACAAGCAGGGCAGGTGAAACAAATTAACAGATAATGGGCAGACAAGGAGGCGGGGTATGACACAAGACTGAGAGACACATGGCAAAACAAAAACAAAACAAAGCCACATGCTCTCACAAAACACAAACACACGAATGACACAAATGCTTATCGCCAGGACTATAAGGCAACATGCACTCATGCCAAACAACAGACGAGACAAGAGAATGCACGGTAACACCAAAAAAGTGATGCTATGCAATTTCACACTAGACAAAGCCTGAGCATGCACCACAAAGTAAATATAACGCAATGCAAAGTTACAGGCAACAAAACGAGATGAGACACCTGTGCGAGAGTTCAGCCAAAAATAAACAGATCTCTAAGACTGAAGAGTCCGAACCCCATCACAACATAAAACCGAATCACAACCCAGATGCGCAGCATGCCGCCAAGATGACATAAGAGCAATGCATTCACGCCAATAAACGACAAGACAAGAGAATGCCAATAAGGCAAGCCATGTATTCTCACACAAGATACAGACTAGACAAGACACAAAACATGAGGTGTCAGAGTTCAGCCACAAAGACAATAAAAACAGAAGTGTCGTCGCCATATAAAGCTTTGCCACAACAGTTTGGCTAGCTACCATCTGTAGCAAGGAGTACTACTATACTTTACTATTACACCAACAACAAAAAATGTTGGACATCAAAAGCATTCAGCAGTGGTCCACAGATTAAACCAGCACTCGAATTGTGATTTCTGATTCAATTGAGAATATTTCAGTTAAAATGTAAATTTTGCTTTCATATGAAATAAATTGTGGAGTGACTATCTGCACCCTGGTGCAAGTAGTGGCAGATACTGTTTGAAATTCTAATTAAATAGCAGTGTGTTTATTGTGTATCATGTTTATTTAGAGTCCCAAAGACACCCTACACCCAACTCTACCCCTTAACTTAACTCTTACCTTACCTTACAAAAAATAATCATGGCTTTACTACATAGTATCACCATGGTATTTTGTAGTAAAATCATAGTAACCAGAATATTAAACATGGTTACTATATTAACACCATATTACTGTAGTAACTCCATGGTAAATTGCATTAAAACTCTGGCTTCTGCCAAAGAAAACATGGTTACTTCAATATTACTATAGTAAAAGCATGATTCAATTTACTCTTTAAGATTTTTACTCTTTGATTAAATCTTTCTCTCAACTCCCGGACTGTCACTGTGACTAAATCACTGCGAGGCAATACAATTTTATATTAATATTCTTAGTATTAAAGGAAACTGGATGGGGAAAAGTGGGGCAAAAAGGAGGAATCAAACCTGGGTCCTTCCACATGAAAGAAGCACATCCACATCGTCTTTACATGCTACGACCACAGCAGCAACAGATGATAATGGTACAGTTTGTCTTTTTGAATGCAAATAGCCGCACTGTTTGACAGGTACTATTAACACTTAGTGTACAGAAAATAACCTTTGCCAATAAATTCTCTCTCAGCTAAAGCTGTTATACAGGTTTTTTTATTATATATATTATTTAGGGTTCCTAGCTTAATTAAGAGTCTCTGTCTACTGCTGTTGAAATAAATTCAGCCAACAGGACTGGATTAAATTGTCATTAAATAATCTATTTTTTTTTTGTGTTGCACAGAAGAAACAAAGTCACATGGCTTTGGAATGGCATGAGGGAGAGTAAATTATGGCAAACTTTTAATTTTTAGGTGAACTATTCCTTTAAAGGTGGCAATACATTTCTGTCATCAAGAAAATTGAATTAATGTAACTAAATGTGAGAATCACTCCATTATTTCTGTTATATTAATAATAACAAATATATGTTCCTTTACAAAACCCAGTGCCTCTTCACTCCTGCATCAAGAGGACATAATGGGTCAATAAAATCTATTTTTATTATTTCTGCCTGCCAGGTGGTGAAATTAATCACCCTTAAATTTGAACAGCTTTGTAACATCACTTAGTTTAGTTTACTGCAGGGGGGTTATGTAAATATTGTCAGCAGCAAGATGGCTCCTCCAAGACTGTAAAGCTCTATTTTTGACACTTAATACCTTGCTATAGCTGATGCCATGCCAGGAGATATATATATATAAAAGGAAAAAGCTTTTTATGGTTTTAAAACGCAAAACAGTTTCAATCTTTTATTCCTCCCAGGCAGCCATTATATTGCAGGAGACTTTACCTGAAAGAGCCGTCTTGTGCTACCAAGCAATTTCTACCCCATTTACTGCCCTTTTATGTTCTTCTTCCCCATTTAGATGTCCTGATTTCTAACCCGCTGTTTTCTACATGCTGCATCAAACACGGAGGATACTGTTAGAAGTGCTGGAGAATCCAGAGAGTTTTACTGATGCAACTCTACTGAGATCGTATGGACACTTTCCTCAGACAGTGATGGCATGTTTCCACCTTATTAAGCAGTTTAAATCTATCAAAACCTTTACATTTTGAAAGTTTTACATTTACATTTGCATTTATTCATTTGATAGACACTTTTATCCAAAGCGACTTACAAAAAAGGAATAATACATCATAAGCTATTCATCTTAAGGAGACAGTGGTACAAAAAGTGCTGCATTACAGATTATTATCAGAATCTGAATAGTAGTATCCAAACTCTATCAAAACCAACAGATGAGAGAGTGACAGTAAATTTGGCATCTTGCTCTATTTTGATTGCTGTAATCCGCTGCTCTCTTTAGTTTGATGCAATGAATGGCAACTAATCTTGATTGTTTTCTTTTAAATATTCCTTGTCCCTTTTGGTTCTGTATTTTTTGTGGCTTCTAAGCAAAACTAAAAGTGTGTTGCCCTAAAATGTGTGCATACATGCTTTCTACACCATTCTGAGTAAACTCTAGAGACTGTTGTGCATGAAAATCCAACGAGATCAGCTGTTACAGAAATACTCAAACCAGCCAGTCTGGCATCAACAATCATGTCACGGTCAACATCACTGATATTAAAAATGTTCCCATTCTGATGGTTGATGTGAACATTCACTGAAGTTTCTGACTCGTATCTGCATGTGTTTATGCATTGCTCTGCTGCGACACAATTGGCTGATTAGGTAATCACAAGAATAAGTGCCTAATAAAGTGGTCATTTAGTGAAGTTACTTCAGTTTCAGGAAACAGTTGTGACTAGCTAGTTAATTTTTTAACTATGGTGGTTAAGAAATAAATTCCATCATTGTATGGGAAACGCACCTCTAGACAAAATTTAAAACAGAAACAGTATAGACCCACAGAGTTTGAAATTTTCTGGAAAATTAACCTTCTAATGACTTACTTGCAATTATCTCGAGAAGATGTGATAGGAGAAAGTATATTAACATCACAGAAATTACTGTACACACATAAGCATTGTTTTATTGAAGTTGTGTAAAAATGTAATCTGACTAATTTAACCTAAACAATCATGCTAGTCATGCTAATTTTACAAATATGTCTATTTAAATAAAACATAAAAATAAAAACAATAGACAAATAAAACTAGATTCTTGAAGTAAGTATTGCAGTTTGCAGTGTGTGTGTGTGTGTGTGTAGTTGCACTAATAACCAAGTTACATATTGACATTTTTATGTTTGATGTTATTCACTTAATTGAAAATACAGCCACATTGCCCACAACTGAAATGATAAAAAAAGCAGTTTTCTGAACCACAGCACATTTACAGTTTTGTTGAGTCTTTGCCGAGCTGCCAAGTTGTTCACCCGTGGGGTATAGTGTCATGTATAATGACAACAAGGCTACCTCTGTCAAAGGAAGTTGGATTTAATAGAGGCCAACCAGTGGATCATTGTGAGGCGTTTCAAACACTCCTGCAGTGGAGAAGAACAGCGAGGTGACAGTGGACTCTCTACAATGCAATCAGGCCTGTATTTGCCCCCGAGGGGCCATTGGTCGTGTTGATTTTGTCTGTTTTTCCCTGTGATGTATTAACCATGAGGTGCGGCACCCCACAGGACTGTGGTCCAGGACCTGGTGTAATGTATCATATTGAGTAAAGCTGGAAGGCAAGAGGGAAGCCATTTCATGGCACTCTGGCTCAGATGTGATAGTAATACTGAGCTGATGTTATAGAGAGCCTCTCTGGACTGCAGGACTGCATATTATCATATTGAGTTATTTAATTGAAATTAGGGTTGTGTGGAATCAAGAGATAGGACATTGCAGCCGAATAGATGGTTGATGCATACCAAAAAGCTAAATAATGTTATATAGATGATGTGTGAACAAGGGATGGCATAAAAGATTGAGTGGCGATACGTCTGGACATGAGCAAAACCTCAGAGACCATAGGGCCTTTTTGAAAGATTTTTTTTTCTCTGCGGAGTGACATTGAAATGCCATTCTGTCTGTTTCTCCCAATCTTGATGGGCACTTTCACTACAAAGGTAGGGAGCTGGATGTGGTAAGAGTTCTAATGAACCAAATACCAACACAGGGGCATTCCAAGCTAACTTTTTTTTTGTTCCCAGAATGTACATTATAATGTTCTCTCTTGGTTCACCAGAAATGTTTTTTTTTTGTTTTTTTACGGTTTGTTGAATGTTCCCCTAATATCCTCCTAACATTTCCCTAGCCTCCTCCTAACTTTCCCAAAACAGTCTCCTATTGTATCGAAAGATTATTAATTAAATAATGAATAATTGTGTGTCTGATTGTTCCAGATGCTGCATACATCCCCCCTTTCGAACGTTGTTGTCCGTCCTATAGACAGCAGCGGGCAACGTCAAAGGTGCAGAAAGATAAGACACTCATCCGGCACACAAGGCTTGAAGGCCGTGGTGGGCTCCCTGGTTGTTTGTGCCTCCTGGAGTGGTGGTTGTGCCATGGTGGATGGTGTAGACAGTAGCAAGGTTCAGGTCCCTAGGCTTATGCAGCAGGTGTTGAGGCAGCAGGTGCCTTGGAAGTGTCTCCAGTCATCCTGAAGTCAGTTTGTTTGGGACAGGTGTTTGTTTGTGGTTGCTGAAAGTGTTATGGGAGTTGTGTTGTGTGAAGATTACTAGTACTGGTGGCAAGAGTGTAGCAGGTGGTCGTTCACCCTCAGTTCTGCACCCAGTCACAAGGTGTCTGAAATCTGCAGTGTCACTCTTCTATGGCGGTGGTGCCGATTTGAGCTTGCATGAGTTGTGTTAGGCAGGGAGTCAGAAGTTTGTTTTTCCCAGTGCTCCTTAGGTGAGTTCTGTTCAATAGGTTGGTTTCACGTGACGTCACACTGCTGCATCGCGAGAGCGTGCAATTCAGATGGAGGGCAGGAAGTGAAATAGCTGAGGATCTGCTGTCTGGCAAAATGCCAATGTTTTGTGTAGTTTACGGCTGCTCCAATCGTTCTAATCGAGAAAAGGGAAAGGGTTTTTATAGAGTACCGAAGATTGTCACTCATAAAGGTGAGAAATGTAAAAAGCTCACAGAACAACGCCGTAAAAAGTGGATTTTTAAGGTACGTCTGCGGTCGGGAGGAGCAGAGTCTGTTAATGCCCGTGTCTGCAGCGACCACTTCGTCGGAGGTATGTTAGCTAGCCAACGTGTTTTTTGTGTCTGTGTTTATATAGCATTAGGTTGTCATTAAATGCTCATTTACTTAGTAATGCTTATTAAGTTACCGGTAGTCTAATATGGACTTCATTGGGGCTTTTTAGGTTGCCCTAGCGCTTTGGGTGACGTTGAGTCGGTAGATTGGGCTCCGACGGTCAACCTAGGTTACCAAAAAACTAAGCCCAAATCAGAGGCGTCTCTTAAACGAGAGCAAAGGATGACGATCAAGGAAGACCAACAAAGACGGTCGGAATGTGCAGATGCTATGTTGGATCTCCAACAGACAGATGAGAGCCCGAATCTGACGCAGACAGCCGAAAGCTCAGAACCGAAGCAGCCAGCTGACAACAACCCACAATCAGAGGAGATCAGTGGGAATGGGACATTAAATGATAAAGGTAAATTATTGTACTAAGATGTGTAACCAGCATTATTATTCATTGTTATTAATAATTATTAATTGTTACAAATGTTGACCAGAAAACTTGTATGTTTGTAAAAAAGATTACTTCACAACAATTCACATAATTCATATTAACTAAAATCACTCTGTATAATTGGACCAGAGAACTTGCATGTTTGTAAAAAGGTTGTCAAAAAGATAACTTCACAAGAATTCACATAATTCATATTCATGAATTAACTAATTATGCTCCCCACTGATATGTTGCAGGCTATGTAGATGCCAGATGCCAGACTGAGCTAACAATGGATGACATTGAGAAGATGGAGGATGTTCTGAGACAAAACACAACATAGCTGGGAGATCTTCGAGCCAAAGCACTGGACACACAGTTCAACAAAGTGTCCTTTGAAAAAAACGAAGACAAGACAATGTTCTACACGGGGCTCCCCAACTTCTTAGTTTTAATTCAGATTTTTGAGCTGTGCAAACCCTACATCAGCTGTGGTCCTATGTCTGTGCTGTCTAAATTTGAACAGATCATTTTAGTTTTGATGAAGCTGAGACTAAATCTCCCGCTGAAAGATTTAGCTTTCAGGTTCAAGATCTCTCTGCCAACTGCTTCTAGAGTTTGGCATAAAGTAATTGACATACTTCATGAAAGGTTGGAATTTCAAATTGAGTGGCCAGAGCGACATGTTCTTCAAGCTACAATGCCAATGGGATTCAGACAGGCATTTGGATGTAAAGTTGCTGTGATAGTTGACTGTTTCGAAGTTTTTATTGAGAAGCCCTCTAATTTACTAGCCTAAGCACAAACGTGGTCAAACTACAAGCATCACCATACTGTAAAATTTCTGATTGGTGTTGCACCCCAAGGCTATGTCACTTACATATCTTGTTCCTGGGGAGGGAGTGTCAGCGATAAACAGATCACAATAGAGAGTGGCCTCCTAAAAAACCTGTTACCTGGAGATATTGACCTAGCAGACCGTGGGTTTAATATTGGTGATAGTGTGGGATTTTACTGTGCTTCACTACAGATACCTGCATTTACCAAGGGGAGAAAACAGCTGTCAGCGTATGAGGTGGCAGACACAAGAAAAATAGCGAATTTGCGTATTCATGTTGAGAGAGTTATCGGTTTAGTCAGAAGAAAATATCAGATTCTGCAAAGCAGGGCTATGCCCATAGAGCACATGGCAACAAAACAAGGTGAGGCACTAGCACTGATTGACAAGATTGGGGTTATTTGGTGTGTCTTCTCTAATCTTTCGGAGTCTATTGTCCCATTGGAGTAAGGAGGAGGGAGGGATAGGGATAATAATCAGTCAGTCCAGTACCTGAGCCCTCACACATGTAGTGTCCAATACCTGATCCCTGCTTCTTGGCTCTGATGATGATAAGAGGACATGGAGTAGTAGTACCTGAGCCCCGACACATATCAGTCTGTTAATATGTTTTCAACAAGTGTAATACTTTTATCCACTAGTCCAATTGTACTGGCTATATGTATTATATGTAATGAAATGGATTCTAATCTGTTATTGCACACCATGTTCTTGTTATTATAACAATTGTTGAAAAATCTAATCTTGTAAATAAACCACCATGTATAATTCTGTCTTCTCAATGGCATTTAATCTTTTCATTTAAATTATACAACAGCCAGAACTCACAAAGACCAAACTCATAACAATAGTCAAACTGTAATCTTGTCTCATACAACCGTATTGATATAACAGCAATATCACACAGCCCACTTTCGAGAATGCCTGGATCCTTTCATTACATTACACATGTGAGTTTGTAACTTGCTGTCCCAGTATTTCTGGAAGTATACCGTTTCTAAAAAAGCACTCAACTTTAGGGATAACATCATCCCAAAGTTCAAGATCGGGCAAAATCCTTTCAACAAAAATGTCATTGTGGTTCCACACAACAAGATCACAGTACTCAGCGTCTACAATGTGAAGCTGTCCCTGATGTCTGGTGTAGTACGATGTCTGAAGGACCAGATAGTTGGTGATGTCAACAGCCTCCACTGTCGGCAAATCTTCAAGTTCGACCGAAAACTCACTCATCGTCATGAGGAACGGGTCACATCCAACATGTGCGTTTACTAACTCCTTGTATCAATTTCTTGAAACTGGTTCTAAATTCGTACAATACGGACTCTCCGCAACGGTTTCCTCCATAGACGTATTCTCCATGTTTACTTCCTGCCCTCCATCTGAAATCGCTCCGCCTTCGCGCGTCATCACAATCACATGACTGAAACTCAAGATGAGCTCTTTTGTTAAGTGTCAGCAGCTTCTGTAACTCAGAAGTAGGCATGTCCTTCTGTCTTTGTGCAGCCTCAATTTGGTACATGTGTGAAGGGTGTGGAGGAGGATGTTGTTGTAGACTGCTGTAGGACATCCTGTGGGGTTTTCAGGGTGAGGGTGTTCTTTTCCATGGTTCATCCCAGCGGTTAGTTGCCCTCTGATGGCTAAGAGCTTTTTTTTAAGGGTCTTGCATTGTGGGCACCTTCTGGTTCCAGCTTTGGATTCTGGGTTTTGCGTTTCAGAATCACTGGGGTCTTACAAACCCTTTTTGAGGAGGCCTTGTGTTTTTAAAGGCCTTCTGTGTCAGGTTACCCAGTTGTTGAGTAGGCATTGTGTGGGGGCAGGCCCTACTGTCTAAATGGTGACTTACAATAGGATGGAGGTTTCAGAGGAAAAGGCTCTTGAAGCTGTGTCCTCCTCTATCCCAGGTTCATTGCAAGCTCCGAAGTAAGCTCATCTGAGTCTGTGGTAGTAAACTTAGGGAGATTCATGACGGCCCTATTTGGTGTCTAGGGCAGCGCTCGTTCCGTTTTCAGACTCTGGGTCTGAGAATTCCTTTACGATGACTTGTTTCAGCTGATGGTAGTCTGATTAGATGTTTCCTGGCTGCCGAGCCAGAAAGAGTCAGAATATCCTACATCCAACTTGAATGGAATGCAGCATAACCGTGTACCCTGATGAAATGAAATGTATTAAACATTTAAATCACAAATATTATTAGATAGATATTTCCAGACCTCCTTGGTAGATTCATATGAAAAATTATGATTTTTGAATGTCTGTTCGGGAGACATTTCCCAAAACAGTCATGATGCAGTTAAAATTAGGCTTGCTTGAGCATTAAGTGTTGTTTCAAGTTCTGGCTTTGGTGAGTGGACGTTATTACTAGTGACATAATGTGTGATGCCCAAAGGCATTCTGATATTAATAGTCTTATTAATTGTGAAACTATGTTTTCTTAATGGCATGAATCACACTGAAGGCCTAGACTTAAAATGCACAGCCAGCCACTGGAAACCAGCATTAATTTAGTCCAACAGAGCCACAAACGTTATTTAGGACAGTTTAGTGTAGAACAAAATCAAGAGAGCTTGGTGATAACAAGTGTATATTGCAATATCACAAGAGCAAGAGTGCGATATGGCCCTACATCAGCACTGCTGTGATACGGCCGCAGGCCATGTGCCATAGGTAATCACAGCAGTGCTGATTTAAGGTCATATAGCATGATTGCAAGTGTGAAAATGCATATATACAATAGTTCAATGAACAAGTACATTTAAAAAAATGTGAAAAACTGAGTACGATCATAAAAAAAGCATTTGTGCATGGAACTACTTTCTTACGTGACGGATCCGAATCTGCCATTGCTGGTTCAAACCAAATGATGTGTCCAAGCCTTCGTTAGTAATTCAAAAATGTCATTTCAGAAATAGTATCATGGCTTGTGCTGTTTCTACCAAGTTAGATGTGTGTGTGTGTGTGTGTGTGTGTGTGTGTGTGTGTGTGTGTGTGTGTGTGTGTGTGTAAAGAGAGAGAAAGAGAGAGAGAGAGACAGAAAGAGATAGAAAGAGAGAGAGAGAGAGACAGAAAGAGATAGAGTGTGTGCTATCACCTCTTGCCACACCCAAGCAGAGATGCTGTCAGCTTTCTGAAGATCAGCTTTCTCAGTGGAAAAATAGCCATCCAAGCAGGGGTATTTCTCCCTATTTCACAGTAGTCATTCATTCAAAAGTCATTCACTATAGAAAACGCAATCTCCTCTTCCATTTCAAATAGTACGTCCTCTCCAATGTGGAAAGACAGGTAAGAGGTAAGCCTTGAGTTTGTGCAATTAATTACTCTGTTGTGTCTCTCAGTCAGGGCTGGACTGGCAATTTGGCATACTGTGCATTTTCCCAATGGGCAAATGATCATGGACGAACTGGCCACCTGGAGAACCGAGCAGGCTGGTGCATCTGCCAAGCATCCAACTACACTACTAAAGCTATTTCATAGCTTTAGTAGTGCATTTTCCCAATGGGCAAATGATCATGGACGAACTGGCCACCTGGAGAACCGAGCAGGCTGGTGCTATTTCTACACTACTAAAGCTATTTCATAGCTTTAGTAGTGTAGTAGTAATACGAGTGATCATGTAGTGCTGTTCTATGTAAACACTGACTGACACTGACTTACTTCACGTCACCCAACTGGCTCATATTACATACAAAAATTATCTTTTGCCACCACATGCTGGCTAACCTATGTAATGTCAAAAAAATTACATGTAAAGAGACACATATACAGTAGCTCTTAACACATCTGCACTGCTCTTACACTTTAGTTTAGAACGGCACGAACACAAGTGGAGTGATACACACAGTGAAGCGTCCGAGTGATGATGGTGTGAGACCATCAGTACACATGGAACGTCTCTCGTCCAATCAGATTCGAGGACCGGAACTGTTGTATATTAATAACTACAATAGTACTTTCTCACAAAAAATTTTTATAAAATATTGGAGAGTGGAAAAAAACCTACATTCATACAGAAACTGGCAATCAACTGCCTCTTCTGCCACCATTTTCTTTCTTCAGCTCAGTGGGCTGTGAATGCCCTCTGTGGGCATTTCACCCAGAAACTTGCATTCAAAAGAAAGTCCCTCTTCGGCCACTGTGGGGAGTGCTTAAAAGTTCAGTTAGAACAGAAAGTTTAGCTCAAGAAAAGTCCACCTACTTTTTCCTTATTCATTGTGAGATCAGTCAGGAAGCATAAATCTGATATGCTAAGTATGTTTTTGAAGTATTAAATGGGTCTTGTATTCTCTCAGACAACAAACCAAACATTTGTATTCTCTCAGACAACAAACCAAACAATCCTTGAGGCCTTGAATCCTCTCTGACTGGATATTTTAATCATTACATAAGCACAAGCAGGAAAAATATATTTTAGTAGTTAAATACAGAATGTGATTAATTAGATTAATTCAGGCCTGTTTACTGGAGCTCAAAATGGAACAGTGTGAGCGATGGGTTGAGTTTTGAAAGAGGAAGTAGTGTGACTGCTGTGTGTGTGTATTGTGTCACATTGACCTAGCCGGAACATCTCTGCATCACACCACTTGCCTAATGAGGTTTTTGACAATGGCCAGCTGTTCCTGGAAGGGTGAAGAGGGTCTCGTTTCCACAACATCGCACTTGCAGACTTTGTGCCAGCTTACTGCTGTCTAATTGACATCTGACTGAATGTCTCCTCACAGAAGCTTGAAGGGAAGCACCAAAAACCAATTAAAATCTGATCAATGAGTGCTTTCTTCAAATACACAAAGAGATTCCTGGGGTATGGTGTGAGTTTTTGTGAAATTTCAGTTGAAAAAAAAAACAGCATTGATGGGCACAAGCATATGTTGTGTTTAAAATGCTAGTTTAGGTTTCCTAACTAGGTCAACCAGCTTCATCAAAAAGACCATGCAGGTTGCCAAAATTTTTTTGCTGTTGAACAACATACATATGCTGGTCCACTAGCTAAGAAATCCATGCTGGTTTAAGCTGATATTTTTCAATAGAGATAGAACCCAAAAGTTGTTTTTTTTTCCAAAAGTTTTTTCTGCAAATATTTAAAACTAAGCTGAGGCTCAGAGAATAATTATTACAGGCTGTCAATGGAGGCTGAGTTTAATCAGAGATAGGCCACTTCTATTAAAATTAATCTGAGAAATTGGAACACTCAACCAAGAAGCTCTAGTGCCCAACAGTCAATGGATGTAGAAAAGAAGTCCCACCTTACAGGTAAAAGAGCCCATAACCTTTTAGATACTGACATCACCTGACAATCATCTCAAGATCGTGCATGCGCATTAGCTATACAAGCTGGGATAATTTTGTTTTTTAGCATAATCTGAGGAAAAGCAGCACAATTTATGATACCAGTGTTTTTAGTTTTTACTGCTGATTTGAAATATGTTCTTTGATCGTAATCTTGACCAACCTTTTTGAGATGTCTGTGTTCCCCCATTCAATTAGATAGTCATGACTGGAAATAGTCTCACGGGAGCATTCCAAAGATGGCCAAAAGTGGACTGACTTGCTAGAAAGACTTTGGTATAACAATTGTCTGAAGGTGAATGCCACCGGCGGCTCCAGTGTAGTCCATCACTACACTGTTCACTTCTTTTAATAACACTGCAGGTGCTCTTCAGCACTGCTACATACAAAACACACTGTACTCTAGCTTAATTGCACCCGGATTCTTCCATGTAACACCTCAGCCCACATGCATAACACATCTGTAGAGTTGTTTAATATACAGTACAGCCATCTCTTAAATCCACCTACCTACTCTCACCATTTATAAACACACCCACACATCAGTCACCGCAAGGACAGACTGAAGTGCGGCCTAGCCACCATAGTTTGCTTCAGAGGTCACATGGCACCAGTACCGCTGCTCCCTATATGCATATCACACACTCTGTGTAGGGCACCAACACCTTAGAGGGGCACCATCATACATGGACGATCAACTGCAGATCGCACCACTTCCATTTCTCATACAGCACTCTGGAAGAATGGCAGTTTCTTATATCACTAGGTTTGTGCATTGCTGGAAAAAACAGTATGTCACCTGCATATGTTGCTTTTTTGCGGATACTGGTCCCAAATACATGGGATGATGGTGTGCAAGTCTTCTTGAACAGCAAGAGGTTAACCAGCACAAGTTCCTGGTCGACCAGGATCACCAGAAAAAACACCAACATGGCTGTCTGTGCTAGTCCACCAGCTAGAACACCATCAAACCAGCACTAACCAGTTTCAGCCAGTCCTGCTGAAAAAATAATAAAATGAATATACAGCTTAAACCACTACCCGTGAAGTGCTGCAAACTTCTTGCAAATATGCAGTGAATAGCAAGCTCAGTTGCATGTGAAAATAATGAGTGGCAAATCTCCGGCAAGTTTGCATCAAGTTTTCCAGAACTCTAGATTTTTGGTAAATCTAGTTTAAGCTGTTGTGTTTTTAAATATGGAGCCTGAAAGAGCTAATCTAAGATAGCATAAACAGGAAGTAGCGTAACCCTCTGGGGTCGACGGACGCGCTGACGCGTCCTGCTGGATATTTTTGTCATTACATGAAACAACTTAAAATACTCCTTTTTTTTTGGGGGGGGGGCATACAGATAAGTGTAAGACATCATTAGAGACTATAAAGGTTCTACTTTTATTTGTGTACACTCACTATAACAACAAAATCTTGTGATTTTGTAAAATAAAGAAAATATAAAGGGTGAGCGTTCAGCAGTCTCTGTGTTCACGAGCATATTTCAGAAACACGTCACAAAAATGAACTGAAACTCTGCGAATACTTATCACACAAACATGAAACATGTCTAAAGAAAGCTTAAAATGTCTACTTTTAAATAAACCAATTCAAATTTAAAACAAATATTCTCCTGCAATGCAATCTGTTTGAAACAAAGCAATGTACAGTTTTTACTTGGCTATCTAATTAACTGTAATGTGATCCCACCCACCAGCAAAGAGCGCCATTCATACGCTAATGTACTGAGACGATCAATGCAAATGGTAAACACCCCCGACAGTGATGTTGTAAACATATTTCAATAATTTTTCTGCGCGTTTGTGACAATACACAGGCGAGAAAGCTCCAGGATATTAAGGAAGAGTCAACATTTTCCTCAGAAGAAGAGCGGGACTCCGATGAACGTTTGTATTTTGAAGAGAGACTTGATCTAGCCGAGGATACAATTTCGGACAAGTAAGTCATTTAGTTTTCTTTAGCTGACATGCTATTTTATATAAACATATACATATTTTACTAGTGGGACTATTTCCAGACTTGCCAGCCAGGATTCAGAGTTTTGACATTTGAAATATGTCCTAATAAGCAAGATTTAGTTACATTTAAATGCTGTTTTGGCTAAAGCAGGTATTTAAATTGTATGCTGTATGATATAAATATGATATGTAATATGATATAATATTATATGAATGTTTAGAATATATTTGATCTAGTGTTTATGCTGCCTCATTATCATCAACAAAGCTTGTGCTTGCAAATATGTGTTAGGGTTAAATGAGTAAAATGCACTTTAAATATGCCCATATTAGAAAATCAGCATATTATAATGATTTATGAAGGATCATGTGACACTAAAGACTGCAGTAATGATGCTGAAAGTTCAGCTTTGATCACAAATTGCATTTTACAATATATTTAAATAGAAAACTGTTCTTTTAAATTGTAAAAAGAGTTCAGAATATCAACATTGTTTCTGTAATTTGGATCAAATAAATCCAGTCTTGGTGAGCAGAAGAGACTCCTTTTAACGGTAGTGTAGGTCTAAAATTAAGTAAAGTCTTTATGTAAAGAAAATATATAGTCAGATTACTTCTTTTAACTTAAAACTTGATTTGGATCATTAAGTCTCCTCATATTCATTCTCTATCCCTCATTGATAGGCTCAGGGGAGGGTCTTTGTCTCTCATGTGTGAATTATAATGAATATTCATGATCATTCACGCCTCCTCGCATATTACCTTTCAAAACTAAAATTGTCTAACAAAAGTTAAATTACTATATTGTTTTGTTTGAGTGATCAGGATGGTTTTCACATCATTTTGTAGCAAAGACAGATCTAGTGTACAAGATCCAGTTCTCAAAAGTTTTGTGGACAAATGTTTATTATGTGTTATATGACCTTATTTCAGTGACTTAAAATTTACATTTTTTCAGAAACCATGCATAAACGTTATTTTCTCCAAAATACAAACCTGTACATACATGTTTGTGGTAGCGGGGGCATAGTCAAGCGCCCGTACGGGAGAGGAAAGCAGTAAGGGCGCTTACACCTGAGCTAAATTATAACACCTGTCTCTAATTCCAGTTAGCACGAGGACAGCGGCATAAAAGCAGACACAGAGCCTCCAGTCGAGAGAACCCGACAAGCCAACCCAGTGTGCTTGTGTTGTGTTGTGTGACAGTGTTGTAGACTGCTGTGAGAAAGACGGCAATTAAAGCCTTACCTTTTTGTTGGAGCCTCGTTTCCTGTCCTACATTGGTGCCGAAACCCGGGAAGGAGGAGGGATGCCCGTTGCAGAGTCCTCGACACTGCCGTCCACCCTGACGGAGTAGCCTGACCGCGGGGAATGGCTGTCGTCCGCGGGGCAAGTGGGGACTGGATACCCCGACCGCCTGGAGCGAGGGACGCATGTCAAAACTTCTCCAGGCCCCAAAATACCCTCAGACCCCAGAGGATTAAATGGAAGATCATTCCAAAGGTGAGTATTTGATTCCCAGGGGACACTCATACTAATAAAATGGACACCTTGAATGCAATGTATTTAATGTGACTTTAGTTAAAAGCATCTACCAAATGTAAATGGTTCAGTAGAGTATGTTTCATTTGAGTGCATATTTTTCTGCAGGATTCTGTATATCACAGTGACTGAAATGATGCATTGTCGTCTTCTTTTTCCTCAAACCATGCTTGCATGAAAGGAGGTATTATATTTCAAATTTCATTTCAACTGCCAGTCCATTTTCTCTCTCTTCCTTCCCTCATCCCACACATTAGTGATCGCCATAATGTGGTCAGTGAATCTTACATCCCCGGGCATTCATAGATTTGCTGAGTCTGTGTTTAGAATGCAAATTTAAAATTAAAAAGCTTTCACTGGGAATGATGAACGACAAACCTATATATATGATCACCCAGATCATTAGGCATAATATAATGTTAGTATGCCATTGGCATGTGTAGAGAGACCATTTGTCTGAGATGCACCATGAACATAAAAAGTACCTCAAATTTGTATGCGCAAGATCTGGCTGAAATCTTAGTCTCCAGAATATGGAATTTGCAAATCTGAAAATGACACTTTTCCAAGAACTAGAATATTCTTCAACATGTTCACAGTAATGTGACTCTTTTCTAAGAACCAACAGTTAACCTGTAAATTATCTTCAAGATGTTCAGAGATAGTTATGACCCACTAGCTAATTAGCATATATCACTGACGTGCCGTCTGGGTAGGCAAACTAGGCACTGCCTACCCTGCCAATATTCTAAAATAAAATGTTTATTAAATAATAAACTTGTATTTGTATTTTTACTTTTTATTCTTGTGATTTATATATGCAGTATGTGTGTTATTCCAATTGTTTAGACGTTATGATGACAAATGTAGCAGTTACGCATAATCAACTAAAAACAAATGGTAGAATAAGCAGTGCTTTTATGGTCCATTCATTGCAGACGACACACGGAAAACCCATGTTGCGCATGCGCGCTTCGATCCTGTATTCTTTAACATGTACGGCAAAAAGCACAAATCTGCTGTGCCTAGCGTCGTAAATATGTTATGCCCGTAATCATCTCCGTTACGTATCAGACTGTTATGACTTGTGTGAAGCAGGAGAAGGCAGGTGGGTGTTTTGGATCCAGATGCAGTTTTATTTGGACTACACAAGGTAAACAAACTCAGGAACAAAAGAAAGGGTCCACGATGGGAAAAAGAAACTAAAACATGAGGTGACATACAAGGGTGAACAGGGAGCGAACATCCACGAAGGGCGGGGATAACCTAGAACGAACAAACAGGCAAACATAAACAGCAGGGTTATCCCGCACAAACCAGGGTTACCCTCGAACGGATCAGCGAACTGCAGGGAACAAGAACGAAGAACACATGAGAGCTTAGACAAAGAAAGGACGGACAGGCAACGTCAACGCATGACAAAGGGAAGGGAAAACAGCGGGGTTTAAATAACGAGACACGGTAATGACAAAATGACGGACAGGTGCGGACAATAACACAGTGACGGGGCCGGAAAAGACGGGAAGAAGGGAAGTGTAGTTTTTCACAGAGACAGTGAAACACGAGCGGACAACAAGGAAGACATAACAGGAAGCGTGAGCGGTGAGACAGAAAACCCGGAGCGGACAACAAGGGAGCGTGACACGGAACGTGATAAGGGAAAACGGAAAACACGGGACGGACAACACGGGATCATAACACAGACATGGGCCAATTAAAATGGAGATATTCCTGTACATTTGCATAGCTAACGTCATTACACCACAGCTAGCATACATGCCTACTCCCCACCAAATTCAAAATCAAAATGACAGCACAGGCCGTAATCATGGAATTAAGAAATTTTTCCAAGCTCGATTTTAATTCCAAATATGAGTTAATTGCAAGAGGGAGGTCTACGCCAGCCTTAGATAGTACAGCAAAAGGGCCCAAAAATTATCCGATCATTTCAAACTGATTGGTATGTAAGAAAAGATTGGCTATGCGGCTGTGCTAACAATCAGCGGCTGTACTGCTATCCCTGCCTGCTTTTTTCAACCAGTCAGACTGTTTGGACTTCAGCTGGATATTGTTGATGATATGCCGCGCTTATGCATAACGTTCACTGTTTACGCGCTTGTGTGTGTATGTGTGTGTGTGTGTGTGTGTGTGTGTGTGTGAGAGAGAGAGAGAGAGAGTACACGATATACATCCTGATTTGTACATTTCTTGATATGCCGCGCTTGTGCGTAACGTTCACTGTTATTACGTATTATTAGCTTAAACAATAAATCAGGTAATCTGGCTTTCATAATTCAGTGCCTAGCCTCTTTAAGACATCACCACACGTCACTGGCATATATTAACAGACATGCACACAAATGTAAGGTATGGCGGAGGATCAGTGGCCTTAACAGATTCACGAACAAACAAGAACTTACTGTTAAAAACTCCCCTAATTACTGAAATAGCGCCAACCAGTCTCCACAAGCACAATAAATGTATTGACAAAGAGACAATGAACTATTGACAGAGAACCGCATGTGACATCCGCATGCTCACCACGTGCTTATCGTGTGGACAGGAAGGGGGAAACTTTGAACGTAAAAATGTGTGTGTGTGTGTGTTTTTCAGTTAAACACAGAACTGCATATTGCTAATAAAATACGTGTAATCCCTGTATGTTGTGTATTTCTGAGGTATATCAAACTCGTTAGAACTGTTTCAGTTGTGTGTTTTAAACTCTGAGGCCTCATATTTAATAGCCTCAGTGTATATTCCCTTTCCAAATATACTTTTCTTGGTATCAAATTAAACCTTACAATTTGGCCTAGCTAAATTCGAATACAAGAATGATATTACGTTATGTTTTGCCATCTTTTGAGTCATTCAGCCCAAAATCTCTTACCGTCATAAACCCAGCCAGAAACATGCAAATGAGCCGTGACGGAACAAAGGAATCATTCTCCTGTCCCAATGGAAGGAGAATTTTACGACCTCCAAAGGAATGTTCAGAGAAGTGCTGACCCTCACTTCATTCTCTTACTGAGAAAGAGAAATGAACCCTGTTAATCCTATATATATATTCTATATATCCATGTGATAAATATTGACATGTATCTAATGTGCCATCTCACATTTTCCCTTAAATGTGCTTGATCTATGTTTTCTTGCAAACTAATGGGTTAATGTTTCAGACTTTGCATACTATGGTTAACCAAGATCATATGTGTGGCATATTTGGTCTCTATAACTTGGTATTTTGAAGATTGAAATGACTGTGTACATGATATGTCGATAACAACAACATATTAGTATTACAAGTATATTTCCTATTTTCTTTCTTGCACATGCAATGGGCAATTTTACAACAAAGAGCAATAAACCAAATTCCCGCCTAGAACTCAAACCCTTCTTATTGGTCGAGCCAATGAGAGGTGGGACCTGTTTCCTGAGGGTATAAAATTGCTGCGCCCACTTCCTCGCTCCCTCTTTTCTCTTAGTCTTATCTTCGCGCTCTTAGCCCTCTCTCTTGTCGCTTATCTCTTGCTTTCTGGTTCTCTGAGCCTTGTGCTCTCTCACTCTCTCGCTGAATGATGCCAGACTAGAAGGCCCCAAGGACTCCCAAGCGTGTGCCAGGCTACGGCCTTGACTTTCCATTCACCAAAGATTCTCTGACTCCCACTGGTTCTCTCTCATCAAGACAACATCATCAAAGATCAACTGGAGCCTCAACAAATTGCATCAGGACAGTTTAATTCAAATGGGACATGCAAGTATCAAACTTAGTCTCATTATTTGATACATTAAGTATCCTTAACCCCTTTCTAAAAGGGCGTGTCAGAACTAATATGATGGTTTGCTCAGGCTGTTGATCTGCTGAACTTCAAACAATGCTATAACTTCTTGCCTTCCTGTATTCTGCTTCAGCCCTCTTTCCCTTGGTAAACTGTATGAATGTATGTATATGTATGTTAGAGTAGTTTAAATGTTTAGTCTAGTTAATAAAGTCTTGTTCATGTCACATGTAAAGTTGTCTGTGTCTCAAGCTCATATCTAAAGTCACTAATCATAGATTTTGACTACTTGCTCTTAATACTTAGTAAGAAAGACATTTCCCTTGCCCCGGAAATGTACATTTCTATTAATTAATTAATTAATAACCAAAATTGAGTGTTCACGAGATGAACCGAGTATTTGGTTGTAATGTTAATGTAGCTACATCAAGTTAACCCGATTAACTGATCCAAATATTCATAATTGATTATAACAAGTATGATTGATTATTAATATTTCATAGAGCTGATTCGCTACCTAATGGTGGAAGAATATAGAGCTGATTCGCTACACAAATTACATCTATGATAACACTCACACAAATTCTCTCTGCCTGTCTTATTTTCCCTACTTTTTTTTCAACTTTTCAACATTTGGTTCTACTGACCAAATCAATTTGAATACCAATGCTAATGATCACATCATAGAGCAAATGAGTTAGTCATCAGACACTTTTATCCACATTGTCCCGGCTGCACTCTCTTTCTCTCAAACACAAACACCACTCCCGCATAAACATATATGCACACAAGCCAACTGTCTCATGTTCAAATCAACCCTTTCATCTCTCTTAAACACCACCCCTTCTTTTAAAAACACACATTCTATACCTCTGGATCTAATACGATAGAAAGCAATGCTCCCCTTCCAAAAGCTAAAATCTTCCACACTTGATGCTCACAGGCAGTTCAAACTCTCTCCTAACTCATTAAAGCTGATTTGGGATTATATACATGCCTCTGGGAAGCACAGTAAACACGATTAGGTTTGACAAATATGGGGGTCAATATTTTGCATGCATTCCAATTAATAAAATATACCATACGATTTGATGCAACAGCTATCAGCAGTGGAGAGGCAGACAGATAGGCAGGGCATAATTGGCAAGACAAAGAAACACGGACCCCTACGGTTGTGAACTGACATGCCTGTCACAGTGAAGACTGCCCGCTACACCAGTGCATGCCAGCTTGAAAGAACTGAAAAGTCCTACAAAACCAAAGGGGAAAGCAAAAGATTAGGAGAAAGTGTGTGAAAGAAGGGAAAAATTAAGAAACAGAATGAAAAATGTGAGCAAAGATAAAAGCTAGGTGCATGAAAGTGATAGAATGCTGAGGGGAAAACAGTGCTTAGCTGTGAACAAACTCACATTTATCCACATGTACTTACGTCTGAGCAGAAAAAGATACTTTGCAGCTTTTCACCTTATCGCAGAGCCTCCTCTTGTCCCTCGCTAAAATTAGCTGGTGTTGTCAAGAGCCCTTTGCATGGTGATAAAACAGATGAATTATGCAAAGGATTGCACAGGGGAAAGAACAAGACAGCAGAAGAAGAGAGGCATATGCATTTAACTGTTTTAATCTGTGTTTGCGTGCATATGTCAGAGTTTTATTAGTGGTGCTTGCTATTGCTCAATATATAAATGGATTTGAATAAATCCCTTATAGGAAGTATTAAACTTTTATGAGGAACTCATTCCGTACTGTTTGTGCTACATACATAAATGATACCTCAAATCATACAGCTTGTCTAGGAGAGGTGTAATTGTTCTGCTTAGCCATTAGACTAATTTAATGATAAACCAGCAAAAATATAAATAAAAATGAAATGCTCCAGTCTCTTCAGGGGCGTGGGTTCAAATCCAACTGCTGCCACCAATTAATGTAAGACAGGGGGAAGATTCAAATGAAATGCTCCAGTCTTCAGGCACGCATCGTGAAACACGCATCGTGAATTTACTGACTTTATTGCCAGTGCACTGAATCACGCCAGGAGTTATCAACAACATGTTTTTACTTCACTCCTCATAGCTATATTCTTTTTTTTCTTCTTCTCTCACTTCTGCGCTTGTACCTTGCACCAATTTTCACCAATAACATTTTTCTAAATAAAGGAACATATTTAAATCAAAATGAAATTCAAATGTAAATTTCCAAATTAAAATGATTCACATTATGAAAGTAACATTGAACACAAAATAAATACAAATAAATCTCACAATAATAATAAATATAATCCCAATCACTTACATTTAAATAAGGACCCTAGGCATATAGAGATCAAACTTGTGAGTGAGCTTCTCTAAACTGGTCAAGTACACAACTGCCTAGCAAACACCCAGAACACCCTAGCAACCACCTAGCAACAGCTAAGCAAAACACAAACAAACAGAATTCTTTAGCAACCCCATAGCAACACCATGGCCTCAAACCACAACATAACATTGTTGAACAACAGAGTTAGAACAACAATTAAATGTATTCACTTTCACACTAAACACAATAAAATGGCACATTATCAGTTAATAAAAACTCAATAGAGCATTAACCTCATCTGGGTTTCAGCTCACATTTGCTTTTTATGACACTATCAGTTTTTTTGTTTAGGGTATGGAGATGAGTTTTGTTAAAACTTGAGCACAGTGGCATCCCATCCATTTTAAGTTTAGGCCTTCAGTGCAATTCATGCCAATAAGAAAAAGCCATTTCACAATTAACAAGGCAGTAGACACCCTATGGACATTATACATTACTTCATAGCCACCTAATATCACCAACTGACATTTTAAAAGCCAAAAGTTTAAAAGATGCTGAATGCTCAAGCCAGCCAAATTTTAACTGCAGCATGATTGTTTTGTGAAGTACATTATTAAATGATAGTTGGACTCTGACAACTCTGTCAGCTAGGTCTCACTCTCTTTGCTTTCAAATTCCATCCATCACTCAATGCGTGATTGAGTCACTCAAGACCAGCTAGAAGGTCATGTCTAGAATTGATCCCTCCCACATCAATCTCGTGAGATTCTTACTCAAGCTCTAAAATAAATATTTAACACATTTGATAACTTCCACATCTGCTAATGTCAGACATGAGATATTGTTGGTCAGTGGAGAAGTACGTCAAGTAGTTCTACTAATAAGCATCTGG
This sequence comes from Xyrauchen texanus, assembly GCF_025860055.1. Taxonomy (NCBI): domain Eukaryota; kingdom Metazoa; phylum Chordata; class Actinopteri; order Cypriniformes; family Catostomidae; genus Xyrauchen; species Xyrauchen texanus. The sequence goes on along the minus strand of NC_068298.1, from coordinate 28,161,638 downwards.
ATGGTCTAGTGATAACAAATTCACCCTTTGCATTAGAGTCTCCAGGTTATAATCCACCTATATGGAATGGAATTTTACATTTTAATGAACAAAGATTGCATCCGCACCTCCGTAGATGTAGATCTTGTTTGCATTTTTCTCTACTATTTGACTGGAAAGGAGCAACGAGGAGTACTCGCCACCCATTCTCGTTTTCCGAAGTACATCACTGCGGCACATATGTTGACATTTTTTTACTGTATATTTAACCCATGTGATTTTTTCAAATTCAAATTAATTCATGAGCATGCCGAAATTTTACTCAACAGTCTTTTACTTTCACTCAACACTCTGGCCTTCATCATGACCAAATCACTGCGAGGAAATCTCATTTTTATTTATTTTCATTAATATAAAGTATTAAAGAAAAATATTAAGAGTGGAGGCAGGTAACAGGATGGGGAAAACTGGGACAAAAGGCAGATTTGAACCCAGGTCTTTCACATGGAAATAAACACATAATTGCGGCGACATTAAAGGATGCAGTTTTTCTATAATTTCTTTGTTTGCACCAGACAATTTGAGTGCAAATAGCTGCGGCAGGTATGTACAACTAGTGTAAATAGTCACTCCGTAATAATTGTAATAATGTTATATTAGTGATATGATTGTAGTTTTTAATGATCTTAATCATTAATATGCTGAGACAAGCGGGAAATACATTATAATAGAATGTGCATGCGTGAGAACTTGAGTGTGTGTGTGTGTGTGTGTGTGTGTGTGTGTGTGTGTGTGTGTGTGTGTGTGTGTGTGTGTAGATAGCTAGCTAGATAGATAGATAGATAGATAGACAGACAGACAGACAGACAGACAGACAAACAGACTACACTACTGGTCAAAAGTTTTGAAACACTTGTTCTTTATTATAATTTTTTTTCTTCACATTTTAGAATAATAGTAAAGTCATCAAAACTATGGAATAACATAAATAGAACTATGGGAATTAAGTTGTGACTAAACAAAATCCAAAATAAATAAAAACTGTGTTATATTTTAGCATCTTGAAAGTAGTCACCCTTGCACTGGGATGATTTTTAAACAGTATTGAAGGAGTTTCTATTTATGTTGGTCATTTATTGGCTGCTTTTCTTTATTATTTGGTCCAAGTCATCAATTTATAAAAAAAATATTTTTTTTATAAAATGTTAGTTTTGTAATTAAATAAATTAATATGGTGGCACAATTATATTTTTGTCTACAAAACTAATTTCAAAAAATTATTTCTGCTGAGTTTTCTTGTCTAGTGTGTGGACATTTTCCTGCGCATGCTGCGAGTGAGAGAGGGAAGAAGCAGGAGCAGCCTGAGATTAAATGAAACTTTGTATCTGCTCTAAATGACCTCTTTTTTAAATAATATTTATATAATTAATTCTATTTAAAATATGTAACATTAAAATGACAGTTATTTAAGTGTAGCCTCTGTAAAATTATAAAGCCAAATGTAAATGTGTAAAAATGTTAATCAGCTTAATGTGGGGAAATATTAACCGACTAGTAATTATATTGTCGACTAGCAGCATCAGAACCGTTTAGTCGACTAGTCAACTAGTCTCGCACATCCCTAACATTAAGCTCGTAGTCTGTTCCCAAGACCTTTTCATCCACCAGTGCCATAACAGACTTGTAGCTCATCCCCTTCCATTGCTGGCTCTGTGCTGCAGGAGATTTTCCTTCACAAATAAAAACATCACATGTGTAACTATGGAGTGAATCAGCCAGAACGAAAAGCTTGTACCCCCACTTTGTTGGCTTTTCCTTGTGATACTGCTTGAGGGCGATTTTTGCTTTTGATGCCACCATCCTTTCATCGATTGCGATATTCTGCTGTGGATGAAAGTAAGCCTTGCAAGCACTTCTTAGCTGATAGACTGGCTTCAACTTACAAAGGCGATCATAGTCAGGTGTTCCTTTTTTCTTTACACTCTCAGCGTCAGCCTCCAGATCACTGAGATGAGTGGCTGAGGAAATTGCCTGAAACTTCCTGCATGACATCACAGTTGCTGGAAAGGTGATTCTGAATAATATGGACCCTTTCCAGTAATTTGTGACTTCTGGTAAATTTACCAGACCCATGTAAAATGTGAGTGACAGATAAAAGTACAAGTCCTTCACAGACATGTCCTTCCAAGGTTTCCTGGTGCCCTTCCTGCCAGCGTGGTGCTCAGCAGTATACGCATTGGAGTTTTGTATTATTGTATGACACACAGCGGATGAGAAGAAAAGCTGAAATATTTAAAGTGGACTATTTGGTTTGAAGACTGGCTCAAGTGGTGGAATGTTTGCCTCATCTGGCAAATGCCATGTCTCCTCGGTGACACCAGAGAAAACAGCCGGTAATGATTAGGTCTGTCTACCTCTTCCTCTCCCTGTCCATCTGCCTCTCCAACTGAAACCGTTGGAAGCAGGTGTAAAAGATGACACCAGTGTTGCTGGTTGCTGTCTTGTCCAGTCGTCAATAAAATGATAATTGGGAGACCTATTGCATAACCTATGGGGGAGGGGGATATTCAATAGTTTGAATAATACTGTGTTACCTAAATGTTTTGTCTTACAGCTACTTTCCCCAGCAATAGCATTTTGCCAGTAATTCTCATATTTTTTATCAAACTATTCAAATTTATCTTATACATACATTTTATTAATACAGATTTTACATAAAACAACCATCAAATGTGTTTTAACATATGTATAAACCTATATAATGTGTATAATTATTTTTTTTTTTTAAACGTACTGATCTGCAGTTGAATCTGATGGCTCTTCATCTGGTATCTCTAAAAGCATGTCTGGCTCGTCATCGCTGGATTCAACATTTTGCTCCTCATCACTATTGTTATCTAGTTCATCTATAACTTCTAGAACTCTATAAACCCTTTTTGTCCTCCATGGATCCATATTGCAAAGGTGCTCTGGCTGTTGTGTGGCTGTTTTGAATGAAACCCTTACCATCATTGGACAAAAGGTTTTGGGGTGGGCTTTTCCTGTTTAGAAGACTACACACATGTGTTCAAAAGAATACAAGCATCGCGCTGGATGTATAACAATGAAAACACAGTTAGGAAGGAACATTTGAACATGCATTAATTCTCATTGTAGATATGACACAACAAACATGGATAATGCAATGATATTTCTATAATATCCTTAACACTTTTGGACAAAAAATCTTGATGGATGTAATGTTCTCAACACTTGAGATTGACAGAGGTTTTCATAATAAATTTAATTATAAAAATCAGTATGCGTTATCAGTTTGATTTCACTAATTAATACATTACTTTAATGATATTATTTTGATCGCTAAACAGTGTTCAAATTTCGACACAACTATAAAATGTGTCATGATAAGAGTAGAATTTGAAGGTAATATAGTCCAGTAAACATTTTTTTGTTTTTGATTTATAAATAACAATAGAGCCCACCAGTTAAGAGGTAATGGTTCCCATCTTCTCCTTCACAATTCACCCCCCCCCCCCCCTCTCTCTCTCTCTCTCTCTCAATTTAAATTTAAAGTACTTTATTGGCATGATTGTTTACATACAATATTGCCAAATCATTAACACACAAATCAGATAATGACAAGACAAATAATAATAATAAAATAGTAACAAATATCAATATTGATAGAATTAAAATAAGGTGCCATGTAATGAATCAAATAACATAAAAACTATAATAACAATATACAAAATAAGCATTTAACAGGACATTATGAACATAAGAAAATAAAAGTACTGTGAATGAAGTACATTAAGGCAGTAATTGGTTTCTCAGGAGGTGCATCTCAAAAATGAATTTTGCTGCAACAGATGCATGATGGTCCTCCCCCAGTAACACCAGCATCTGATCTGTTTCTGCCAAACTGGAAAACTGTGGCATAAGGTTTGAGAGTTTGTGGAGGTATCTCTCTCTCAACTCTGTAAATTTCTCACAGTGAAGGAGAAAGTGTGTCTCTGTCTCAACCTCATCCATGTCACAGTGAGCACAGACTCGTTCTTCCTTTGGAAGCCATGTTTGTCTGTGTTTGCCTTTTTTTATGGCCAGACTGTGATCACGGAGTCTGTATTTGGTGAGGATCCGTTTCTGTTTGCAGATATTATGCCAGATTATATGTTCTATTTAGGGCCCGATAACATTCCAGTTTGCTTTGGTTTTTACTTTCATTTTCCCAGTGGTCCAAATATGAATTTTTGCTTTTTTTAATGATTTGGTTTATTCTGATTTGGTTTAGTTCAGCAGTGCTGGTCTGAAACTGGTGTTTGTTAGTTGTTAGTGGGTTTGTGAGTTTCAGAGCCAGCTGACAAAGGGGACTGGTTTTAGGCTCCAGCTCTTGGGTTTTAAGGGCTTCATGTTGCAGTGTGTTAGGGGAACTTGAATTTAAGGTGTGTCCAAAATTTTAGGGATCGTTTTTCAATATGTATAATAAGGGGATATCTGCCTAGTTCAGTCCGGCATGCATTAGTAGGTGTTCTTCTCTGAACCCTTAGAATGTTTCTGCAGAATTCTGCATGCAGGGATTCTATGGGGTGTTTGTCCCATCTAGAGTAATCTGCCAGACAGAGTGGACCCCAAACCTCACTTCAGTACAGAACAATAGGCATTATAATACTATCAAAGATCTTACACCAGATCTACATACATTTCTGAGCATTCACTTTAAACTAACATGATTTTAAAAGGTGGTATTAAGTCAGTTCCCCGTAATTTCACAGTTGACCTAGTATAGTAACCACAGGTGCACTTGTAGTTTATCACATTAAATATGAACATGTTCCACTAAAGTTTAACAAACAAAAGTGTCAAAATACCTTTGTCCTCATTTAAAAAATCAAATTTGTACAATTATGTAAAACCTACCATACTGTGTTTTTGTGAAATATGCTAAACAATGAGCTTGTGCTGTCTTTCTTTAAAATAAAATGCCTCTTTGTTTGAAATCTAAGGCAATGTCATTCATAATTTTTTACATATGACTTAAGTATCCAAATAAATTTTTTGGCTACATACATTCTGGTGTAGTCTCATCTTTTTTTTTTTTTTTACATACAGTATTGTTTACATTCATTCTACAGAATTCCACAGATTTAGCCCCAAAAATGTGAACAGAAAATGTGTAAAAAGTCAACTGATTCTATCTGGGTCTCCTGTATAGTATGAAATGCTTTCCTGTTCATCACTGTATCTGTCTTGCATATGTAAAATCTGTCACATTATGACAATGTTAGCAATTCTTCAATGTGTCATTGGTGGCATGACTTTGAATACATAGCTTGGAACTATTCTTCTTTGTAGAAAACTAAAAAACTTTCAGTAGGAAAGAAAGAACACTCTATTAGCGGGTAGAATGACATATCTGTTCTTGTTTTTTTTTAGCTGGGCTCAACTCTTGACACAGTGCATGATTCAGCAGTGCTGTTGTCAGCAGAATATTTTGGATAAAGCATATATTAAATATAAATGGGACCATATTGGGCAAAAACACTGTGGCTATTGAAACATTGATGTGGCACATAATGGAATAGTGCTGGGTTGAATAGTGAGGATTTGTGTGGGAAAAAAGTCCATAAAAGCCATAAAGAATTTTCTAACATTAGTGATAATACTGTAACATTTGCAGGAAGTCAAGAGAGCAGGATCTAAGTGCAGCTTTTGTTTAATAAGCAGATGAGTCCAATACAACACTGGTAAAACACAGGAACAAAACAAAAACAAAAACAAAACTTGAGAACCAAAACAAACGTAACATTCATGTAGGGTACAACTGACCAATCCTAAACAAACACAAGGACATACATACATGGGGGCAAACGAGATATAGCTGGGAACAATAATCAAAGATGATATGGAACAGGTGAGGGAGATCAAACAGGTGCATGATGGGAAATGAAGTTTAACAGTCCAAACATAAAGGGAAAGTGAAAATGCCAAATGCAGCATCAACATATTAATATTCACGAGTCTGGGTTTACTTGGAAATTACATCCAGGTGTTTTGGAGCAGGAATGGAACAAAAATCAGCAAAACTCAGAGAGTAGGACTGAGTACCTCTGGTGTAGATTTAAATCTAGCAAGCAAATCTGGTAATTAACTTTCCTTTTAAATGTTGATGATCTTCTCATTGCAAACATATCATGCTAGTCGCTTGACATTTAGCAGATGACTCTATCCAAAGAGGCTTATACTATGCTAATTACAGGTAAAGTACCTTGCTTGAGAGCATTGCAATGATAGAACAAGTCTATGATCTCACTATCTCTCCAGTTCATGTGTCACCTGTATCTGTGATTAATCCTTCAACCTTTTGTTATCAGACCAGATAATCATTAGTCTACCACCACCCACCTCAAGTGTTCCTTGGTCCAGTTCATCCAATGAGACCACCTGAGAACATCCTGCAGACCAGTTTGATACCTGGACACAAATTCATAGGGAGCAAGCACTCACCCATCACTTATTAAAGCAAATGAAAACCCTTATAATACACAACATCTTCTCTGATTTTGTTGAAAGGATTGTGTGGATGAACAGTAAGGGCAACGAGAGCATGGAAAAGCCTCTCCACTTTAATGACAGTGCTATTTGTATGTATAGGTGCTTTCAGGGTATAATCTTGGTCATTGTTGCTGCATGAATGGAATGGAGAAAGCAAAGCGAGGTAGAATGTGTAAAACTGCACTATATCAAAGGGAACCAATTTCAAGACATTAAAGTATTTGATTTACTAACATCAAAGTACAAGAAAAAAATATATTTTTCTGCTTATAACTAACAATCTGACGTGGTGGCATGATGTTTGTGGACTTTTTTGTTTCCCATTTGTAGCTGTACCATTATGGTGACGTTATCTTAATATAATCAAAGAGTCCATCTGCCGAGCATTACATGAATGGTAATAAATGCATATGGTTATAGGATCTGGGCATTTGAATTTGAAGAGACAAAACATTTAAACAAGGATTCAAGGACAAATTACAAGTTAGGTCCAAAAATATACATTCTGTCATGTTTTCCTCACTCTCATGACTGTTGAACACAAATGGAGACATTTTAAAGAATGTTGATGCTGCTGCTTCTTTTGCATTCAGTGAATGTGAATGGGGTCCAAATGGGCTCCTATAGATTCACGGCAAAGTTCTTATTTGTTCTACACTCAGAGAATTCAGATTAGCCTTAATTCGCCACCTAGAGAACAGACTACATTGAGAATTTGACATTAAAATGTTTTATCAAAGAGAACCTGCCTCATTCTATGAATGTACACATTGGGATCAGTAAAAGAAGCTGTTTTTTCTACTCAATGATGTTTGATAGTAATATGTATGAAGCAGATAATGTGTAATTATTGAGATTTACACTCTGCATTCATGGCACTTATGCTACCACTAACACGATGTGGTCATAAAATGCCCCTGTTACCCTCTTTTATGGAATTTTATGATGAATTGTGTGAATAGATTATTTTTCTTGTTTTTTGAAGAACAGAATTAGCTTGATTTCCATCCATGCATTTTTATGTGCATTTTGGGATATCACATTTAAAACTGCTAGATGGAATCATCAAGATGCAAATAAAACCTCAAAATGCACATAAAAAAACCATATACACTTGCTTGAGGTGGATACATTTGTATTCGATAAGAAGAAATGCACAAACTATGATGGAAACACATTTACCGTATATACTACCATATATATTAGGAATACGGAAAGAAAATCATTCAGGTTTTGAACAATATGAGGGTTAGTAAATAAAGACAGAATTTTATTTTGGGTCAACTATCCTTTTAAAAAATTAATATTTTAGTTTCTTTAGTTTTTAAACTATAAAATACTATAAAAAAAATCATGAAATAACTGGGATTTTAGCAGATATGACCTTTATCACTGCTGTTCTTCCCAACCTTGGTCAAAACACTTTAAATCGGACCCAGTCTGTCAAAGCATTAAAGGAAACCAAACAAAATACCAGCTCTTATCGCCATCACTTATCTTGAGAAGTGAAATACCAACTCTGATTGCATCACAGCCCATCTCTAGCATAAGATGACCTGTCTTCAGATGTCCCTGAACGCTCAGTCCACCTTATTTTCCTCACCCACTCAGAATTCACTGACTCAACCTGATCAGAAGAAAGTGCCATTCAGACGGGCTAAGAGAACAGTGTGCCATTTGAAATGGACACACACATACAGTACACACCACTTGCACTTCTTTGAGTGAAATCTCTAATCCATATGGCTCCCTGCCTCCTGAAGCAGAATAAAAATGCTGTTATATCACACTGGTACTTTGTTTCTACTTAATTTCAAAGAGCAGCCTGTCTTTGGAGACCCAGTGGAAAATCAATCTGCAGTATAATGATGCAGGCTTGGGTTGGCTTGGATCTTTGCTTTGCATTCAGTGTACTGAACAGAGGTTGGATGCAAGCCCTCTTGCAAGACCATAATTCAGCCAAGTGATTTCATTCAGTTACTTTCATTCATTTTATCTGTCTCTCTCTCCTTCTTTCACTCCATTTATATCAACATGTCATGATGGTATTAGGCTAATTGTACACAACGGCCTTAACCAAGGAAGGGAACGATACAATGATATTAAGACAATGGACAATTAGTGTAAGAAACATCTCTAAATCATAGGGAACATACAGACACAATTCAAACACAGAAATTCCAGAATAAACAACTTTTTGTATCTAATGAGGTGTTTAGTGGTCCATGGGCGTCCCTCTGTGTGTAATTATGCCAGAAAGGAAATGTACTTACACTAAGGGAGATAAAAGGATTTGTAAGGCTATGTAAGAACAGAAAAAAAGAGTGGCGTAAGCGATCAATAATTAATTTACTTTCAGCAGTCGGGGGCAATTATCAGCCTTTTCCCCTTATTACCCACTAAAAGGCTGTATTGCTGTCTTTACCCCATAATCTGACTGACCATTGTGACAATCATGGATTACTGAACCATGAAATCCATACAACATGATACAAACCACTCCATGTTTGTCCAGTTAAATTGCATAGCTCATGTCCTGAAAGATCCAACAGGAATTTGCCACAGTGGCCACACATAGTGTTAATTTACAGTTAGTTTACAGAGATAAAGACTAAAAACTAGGACATTGAAATGCTAAGCATTTTGAAGACCTTTCAGACTCAAAGGTTGCTGTCATTGATGGAAATAAATTTTTTTTTTGTCTTAAAATTAAATATTATTCACTATTTCATACATAGTAGACACAAGGTTTCATCCAGTGCAATATTGCAGCAACTGAATATTAATAACACTTTGTAGATGTAAACTGAATACAAGATGTAATATGAACTTGTCAAATAATTTTTTTAGTTCTGTTTTGAACTTTTTGTGTCAAGCTTCTGAACTAGGAAGTGTGTACAAGCCTGAACATTAGTTATTGACATTCAGATGCTGTAGTATACAATACAAGGATATAATAAGCTCCACATAAAGTACAGCACTACTATTGATGTAGGGTACTCTCTCTCTCTCTCTCTCTCTCTCTCTCTCTCGCTATGTCAGTCTATCTCTTTCTGCTTCTTTTTCGACACTCTACTCAGGTTCCCATGCTGGATGCTGACAGTTGCCTGCGGCAATAAAGATAAAAAAATAAAATAAAAAGATGTAGAGCGATTCGGGGGAAACTGACTTCTATTTACAGATATCGCCTTCTACTGTGTGAACCCTGGAGAACCAGCAATCCCTGATCAGAAATCAAATGTTCTGGTCCCTCACAACCATCTTAGCCTATCCAGAGGTACTGGAATCTAATGCTCAGTTTATCGTGTGTCAAGAGTGACCTCTGCTGTTCCTCAAAATAAAATAAAATTATTATATATATATATATATATATATATATATATATATATATATATATATATATATATATATATATATATATATATATAAAATCATTCAGAAAAAAAATATATATATATATATATATATATATATATATATATATATATATATATATATATATATATATATATATATATATATATATATAATATAATATATATAATAGTTATATATATTATAATCATTCATATATATATATGGCAAAACAGTACAGTGTGTTATCAACATAAACACCGATTTCAGCATTCTGTTTCATGCGAGCACATTCAGTGCTTACTTTTACTTGACACGTGCGCCCCTTGCGCCAAGAAATGGTCACGACATTCGTGTTTACGACAGTCGGTAAGCGCTATTCATTTACGGCAGATATAATAATAACATGTGCTTCCATATTCAACAGCGTGCTCATTGATAGAAGTTCAACACAGACCATTGTTAAGGTAAATTGACATTTTTACATAACGGTGAACATTTTAGAATAGCATAGGTTATGTCAGAATGTGTATAACACATGAACTATTGATATTATTTGTCCAATTTGTGCATTCGGATGTGCTGGAGATACTAAAAGCTAATATTGCTGGTTAGCCATGTTTGATAGTATTCTAGTAATACGTTACATGACATATTTCTTTCTTTAGAGGTAGTAATCACAATAAAACATATTTGAACTAAATTTGCTCTTGGCTTCTGTATATAAAATCGATTTTTCCACGGTGAACAAGCTTGTATTCGTCATAGTTCAATGTTTTCCTTGCATGTGTTCCGCAGTTTTAAATACTCATAATGTCATTCCGCGGTGGTGGTCGTGGCTGCGAATTCAACAGCGGTCGGGGTGGCGGAGGATTTTGTGGAGGACGATTTCGAGGTGTCGGCAGAGTTGGATTTAACAGACAACAAGTCTTTGGCCCACCTGAACATGTTGTCGGTAAAGTTGTCTGTTTCCTGTGCTTTAAGTGTCAAGTGCACGTGAAAACTGCTTGCCTGGTCTTAATTTGTATTCATGTTCTTTATTTTCTTTTTTTATCCCTAGGAGAGTTTATGCACCCTTGTGAGGATGAGAATGTCTGTAAATGTGTGACAGAGGAAAATAAAGTTCCCTACTTCAATGCTCCTGTACCTTGAAAACAAAGAACATATTGGAAAGGTGGAGGAGATACTTGGGCAGCTTTGTGATTATGTATCCTTAAAATGCTACTGCAGGTGACCATGGATGGGGCTGTCGACTTTTAAAGGTATAGTTCACCCAAAAATTAAAATTATCTTATTTACTCACTCGTGATATCCCAGGTATGTATGACTCTCTTTGTTTACCAGCATACATTTGAAGAAAAATATCTTCACACAGTAGCTCCTTAAAAGGCATGTAAATTGAGATTTCTCTTTTGAAGCTCCAACAATCACGGACAGTCAGCATTAGGGCTGGGATAAACGATTATTTTTTAAACGATTAATCTAGCGATTATTTTTTCGATGCATCGATTAATCTAACGATTCATTTTTCAGTCCGGTTCGATTTCGATTCGATTAATCGACTTGTGACAACACCGGTAATACCGGTTTCATCGGGGGTGGGGGTGTATAAAATGTAAAAAAAAAAAAAACATTTGCCAGGAGTTTGATTGACTGGCGATCTGATCAATCACTCATAATACGCCATTTTTGTCCGACAAAGTAGTCAGGGGAGAGAAGATTAACGTCGGTGGATTTGAATTTGAATAATGGATTGTAGGCTACTGTACTGACATCTTTCCGCGGTTAAAACAACAGTCCTTCTGATGTAGGCTACATTCATGTTTAGCCTATTTGATGCTATAAATTAACCAAGGAAAAGATGATCGGTTCACGAGCAGCTTTAACTGAGGCAATCTGTCACGACACATTAAAGAGCCACAAAATAGTAGGCCTATTTATGGTTTAATTTTCTTTGAATGACCAAATTTGAAAGTTGAGACTTTATTAAATGTTACCTGCTTGGTCCTGTCTGTCAGTGCGTTGTCAGTGTCCTCTATGTATTTTGCACGACATTCATAGCTATAAGCGCATTATTAATAGCTATAAGTGAAAACTTTAGGTGTCGACAACGTATTATAGCCTACTCCAACATCGAGTGCAAAGTGGGGAGTTGAAAAAAAACTTACGGTGCTCTGTCATCTGCAGCTGCAACCGGGTGGTGCCTCTTAAGGTGCTGGTGCATTGCCGTGGTGCTAGAATGGAAGGCCATCTCCATTTTGCAAAGACGACATATCACGGAATTGTTTCCTTTTAAATTAAAGAATTCCCATACTTTAGAGGAAGGAGTGCATGCCGCCTTGCACTTCTGATAGTCTGAGGAGCCACTCGTGTTGCTACTAGTCGCCGGCGCCGCCATCTTTGTTTTGGGTCCGACGAATCAACGCGCATATTTTGCGTCGACGTCATCGATGACGTTGACGCGTTGTCCCAGCCCTAGTCAGCATAAACGTCATCCATACGACACCAGCTGTTAAATTAAGGTATTTGAAAGCAACACGGTTGCTTTTGGTGTGAAAAGATCAATATTTCATTATTTATTTTTTCTTACTCTAAATCATGCATCCAATCAGAATCGGTGCACTCTTTATGTGACGTAATCGCATTGGCATTTGAAACGTGAGGACTGACGCACGTGTGTCACAGCAATGCTGTTTAAAAGTGAAAAGGAGGAATGCTATACATTAGCTTGGTTGGTTTTAGTTTAGATCTGTATTTGTTTCTTTACTCACAATAGTGTGTTAGCATGCTTCCCAAGGATGTCTCAACTGAGTGGAGAACAAGAGGTTACATCCGTATCATGGAAACGCAAATACGCCACATGAGAGACTGCTTGGACTTCACCATCTTGTGAAGCCTAACAGAAGCGATGGGTTCTAGTTAAGAAGAACTTAAATGTTTATATTTTTGCACCAATAGAGATCATATTGCTTTAGAAGACATTCATTTAACAGCTGGTGTTGGATGGATGACGTTTATGCTAACTGTCTGTGATTGTTGGAGCTTCAAAAGAGAAATCTCCATTCATAGCATTTTAAAAACTTACTGTGCTAAGATATTGTTCTGTTTTTCTTCAAATGTGTTCTGGTGAAGAAAAAAGTCATACACACCTGGGATATCATGAGGGTGAGTATATACTTTTTTGATTACATTACAGAGAGGAGGTAAGACCATACTCACTTTGGGATTTAATTTTGAAACAGGAAAACAATATATAATGCTGATTTATTCAGTTTCATTGTTTTCTTTTGGTAATATGTAATTAGTCAACAATTGTTTGGAGTTAGCTGGTCTGTTCCAAAATTGGTGAGCTGCCCATAGTCAGCTGTCTTTTATGGCAGCTTCCTTTTCTGAAATTAGGCCTCATAAGAGTGATTTGGAACACTCTACATAGGCTGCAAATCCGTGTGACATTCAAATAGCGCTTCTCACAGAGCACAACTATTTCTTTCTTTTTTTTTTTTTATAAAGCACTATATAAAAAAATTACTTTTGTTTTTTAAACAAAGTAAGTCCGTTTACCAAAGTGCTGTACATTTTAAGAGCCATTTACAAAAACATACATAACCATAAAAAAGACATAACAATAAAACTACTAATAGCACAACGTAAAATAAAATAAAGCCCCAAGATGGAAATAGATGCGACCTGTCATAATTATCCTTCCGCATCAAATGCTAACACCAGAAGATGTTCTTTTAAGTTCCACTTAAAAATGTGTTGGTGCCAATCTGAGGTAAAGAGGAAAGTTATTCCAAAGTTTAGGAGCTGCCACTGCAAATGCTTGATCGTCACTCGTTTCCATCTGGTCCTAGGAATCATTACGGTCAACTGGTCAGCTGACCTTAAAGACCGTTTCTGCTTGTATATCTTCCACCAAATATGGGGGAGCTAAATTATGCAGTGTTTTATAAATGAAACCAAAAGTTTAAAATCTATTCTATACTGAATCAGCAGCCAATGTAAGGAAACTAAAACAGAAGTAATATGGTCTCTTGCAGGTACCCGTTAACAGCCTCACACCTGCATTTTCTACCAACTGTAAACGGTTTACTAATGATTTGTTACTACCCACATTTAGCGAGTTACAGTAGTCTAACCTTGTGAAAATAAAAGTTTGAGTGACTTTTTCCAAATCACGTGTAGACAAAAAAGTTTTCACCTTCTTAATCTCGCGTAATATAAACATAATTTCACCACAGAATAAATGTGCTAATCAGATTTGAGATCACTCTCAAAGAAAACCCCCAAGATCTGCACTACTGGTTTACAAAAGTGGGCTAAAATGCCCAGATCAGAAAAGTGGTTTACGCCTGGTACTCCAAACTATACAACTTTAAAAAATGCAAACAATTCAACAGTGACTCTATTTGCTTCTTATCATGCTTCTGCAAAGGGATTTACACCTGCATATCATCTGCATAAAAATGAAAGGAGATTCCATGCTTACGAAAAATTGACCCTAGGGGCAGCATGTAATAAGAAAACAATGTCGGGCCAAGAATGGACAGCTGTGGAACCCCACTAAACAGTGAAATTGATCGGGAATAATCCTGACCAACATTAACTTAGAAGGTTCTATTTTAAGACTTCAGCCATGTAAGTGATGTACTGTGGATTCCCACCACCTTTTCATGTCTTGATAATAGAATCTCATGGCCAACGGTATCGAACCCTGCGCTAAGGTCCAACAACACAAGTACTGCTGAGGACCCTGATTTGACCGCGATCAATAGGTCATTTAAAACCCTCATTAGCGCAGACTCCGTACTATGGTAAACCTTAAAACCTGACTGAAAGATTTCAAAAACTTCATTTTTTTCAAAAGAGTTTGTACAATGGCATGTTTAAAAGTTTTAGGGACAACCCCTGTTAAAAGGCTATTATTAAGTATAGTCAAAATGCTGGGTCCAAGAATGTCAAAAATGTGCTTTACTACCTTGGCTGGATTTATATCCAAAGAACAGTCAGTTAGTTTCTTCTGACCAATAATCTCAGCTAATGACTGAAGGTAGATTGGTTCGAAGTGACAGAAAATCGCAGAGAAGGTACAAATGGTCAAATGATTCAGGTTTAATCTGCAATCTAATATTTATATTATGAACAAAAAAATGCAAGTCTTTCGCAAGTAATAATCGGTGGGTGGAAAGCCAAGTCAGACATTGGATTAATTACAGAATTTATTGTATTAAATAACACTTGTGGATTACTATTTTTTTGTAAATAGTTCTGCAAAATAATTTATCTTTGTCATCTTTACATCATTCTGACAATTGAATAAAGACACATGTAACATCTTAAAACACTTATAATTTGTCTTCCATTTACGTTCAAATCTCGTACTGGTTTGCCTCAAACCCTGAGTCCCGTCATTCAGCCAGGGCTCAGGTATGGATTTGACATTCTTGACTCGCAATAGAGCAAGATTTAGAGTCTAAAAGGGGTAAACAAATAGAATGTAACACATCAAGTGAGGAATCCATATTGGAAGAAAGACTCTCCACTAAATAAGGAATATCAACCTCAAGAAATTAATTTTTAAACTGCTCAATAGCGACGGATTTTAAATTCTGACAAGGTCAACTGAAAACTGTGGGGGAGTTAAAATTAGATCTAACATATATCCATGGACATGTGTAGGGTTATGCACATGTTTGGTAAGATTGAAAGATTCAAAAGCACAAGAAACATGTATGTTAAAGTCTGATAAGAGAGTTCAAAAGGGGCGCCGGGTGAAGGGCCACTCTTCCTCCTGCTTGAGCATCGATTTGCAGAAAAATGGGTAGATCGCCTTTCAGCTTTACTGCGAAGCCACTTTGTCTTCCACGTTCCCTGCAACGTCTACGACAGTGAGTACACAGATGTTGGCATAGGTGTGATGAAAGTAAGCACCCGGGAGGAAGGTATTTGGTGCCAAATCCTTTCTGCGCACTGTTTTCGGAACTGGAACCCCCAGATTGTGGTTCCCTCCAATGATTTGATGTCTAAAAGCGTTTAGGGGTCATAGACTAACAGGGCTGAGGAGTTTGTCTCAAAAAAGGGCAATCACAAACAAAACAAAGACTAACACACAGAGCGAGAGACTGCATGCCACATACACCGGTGCCATCTTGTTCTGACTCGACTCTAAACTGATTTCAAAACAGGTGACGCGAGAGGAATGACGGAATGCTCTAATCGGCATAAATATACATAGCACACACATTTTAGGTCAAATAGTCTTCTATCATATTTCGTTTTTTTTATCAGTTCTTTTCAGTATTAATTGGATTATAAGTATATTTATAATAAAAATATATCTCGTTTCTGCCATCTTGGATTCATTTTTCCTAGCTGATACACTGATTGTTTGGGATCACCTATCCAAGGAAGTTTTCATACATGCCTTAGAATGTGGCCAAAACAGGATATCTTGGGAGGCAGCATAATTAAGATGCCTACGTTTTGGAACAGCCTTCGTGTCCGGAGAGCTTCTATTATGCCTTAAAATGCCACCTCGAGAGGAAGCTCACTAGGTTTTGGAACAGACCCAACATTGTGACATATTTGCAGGTGGATTTGGTGGTGGTCGTGGAGGAGGATTTGGTGGATTTGGAGGTGGTTTCAGGGGAGGTAGAGGTGGAGGGAGTGGATGAGGATTAAGAGGTGAGTTGGCAGTTTTTCATCATCAGAAATTAAAAAAAGCGATTGAGGCTGTCATCTCTTTAATTTCATTCAACACAAATTATACACTCTGCTTGCTTTGCAGATGGAAGAAGATGAAGGCCATAAAGGAATAGGACATGTCATTTTATCTGCAGAGGATGCATCCAGGGAGAAGACGGAAGCAGAATTTGGAGCCTAACACAGTCTCTCGACTCTGTTAATTGATGCCTCTCCTGTCCAGCTGAACTTTTTACTCAGTATTTTTATTTGGTGTACTGATATGGCTAATGTTTTAAGTCGGCACGTGTCTGTGTACAAGATGGCAGGTGTCTCCCACAAAACCTTTACTGGTTGGTTTGTATCCACTTATGTTTTCACATTGCTGGGAGTTGGATCAGTAACAACATGACCATGTTGTAGTGTGGAGGGAAAAAAGCCAACACTACCATGATGAAATAATGTACAAATTACAATGCTCTATTATTGTAATGGTCATTAGAATTTTGGTCAACTTTTTGATCAAATTACGATGGACTTGCAAAACTAAATCTATTGTATATTTACAACTCTGTCTGTGTTTTAAAGTTAACTAGGTAAACTCATTTGATATGTGATAGGTGTGTTATATCAGACTGCTTGTAAGGGCATGTAGGGTTGAAACAATTAGTCGATGTTATCGACAACGTGGACAAATTAAAATTTGACAAAGTTCCATTGTTGAATAGTTGTATGATTTAATTTAATGTAACATTAAGTCATATTAAACTCCAGTGAGAGCAGCACTGCAGTTTGCGCCTGACTGAGGAGAGAAAGAATTACACAGATCACAATCCAGATGCACTCTAAACTTTCCAAACCACTTCAGGTGATGTAGATAGGTTAAGTATATGAAAATTGTAATGCAAATTTACAAAATAAGTAAATAAAGAAGACACCTCATTGTGGAATAAGTAGAGCTGCAGCAAAACTTGTTTGTCAAGCGTCTTTAAAGGAAACCTCATGGTGTTGCATCTTTAAAGCAGTTATACTTCATGCATTATAGCTTTATTAATGTTTACATAATAAGGAAGCTGGTCATGCAAATAACTACAAAGTCTGAAACTGGCATTTCTCTGCGATCAGCACCTCTTCTATGAGTTGCGTGAATGTCCTGATATAAGGGGAGCGATTGAAACTGCACCCGGCTAAGGCACAATTGTCGTGGGGACGGTCATTCCCCCAACATGATTTCTTGTGACTTTTTGTATCAAAATATATGTCACTGTGCATTTCTCATTGTGTAGAAAATTGGAAATACACAGGTTTTTTTTTTTTGTGATTAAAGAAAATGTTTTTGATTTATTTTTGTTTTCCAATATAAATATCTGAAACTCAGTTAAAACAACGTATGTTTTCTTTAGCAGCTGTACAGCAGAGTTTTTTTTATATATATGAGAATGTTGAATATATTATAAAAAATACAAGTTTTAAAATATCTAGAAGTCCTTTAAAAAGAGAAGCATTCACCTGAGAAGCAGCACATAAGACATTTAGGCTTGCTTTTAGAGAATAGATCTTGTAAGTATATTTTGTCTTTCACTGCAATCTCAGAAGTATAACCAAGTGAAAAACATATATTTAAGATACATTCTCTTAAAGCAAGTCAAATATCTTATGCTGCTGCTCAAGAAAATGTATCTTGTTTTAATGCTTTTTAGACCTTTTTAAGTGGAAATCAAGACAAAAACATGACTTGATTTTGCAGTAAATTACTTTACTGAATTAAGTACCCCCCACTTTAATTCAGTTAATGTCATTTAGAGGTATTTTTAAAAGATGATTTTGTACTCTATTAGTAAGCACGTTTAATACAACCTTTTAAATCGGGGCAAAGGCTGAATAATCGGTTAAGAGCAAATGATTAATCGTTATCGTTAGATTAATTGATTTTCAAAATAATCGTTAGTTGTAGCACTAATGGCATGTTTGTTCACAAAAGAGTCTTTTAAAAACTAAAGTCTAGATTGTGGGTTGTTCCTTCCATTTCAGATTGGGTAAGATTATTATTGGTGCTGCAAACAAGAGAAACTCTTCATATAAAGAACTGTGCATTGCTGTCAGCAGCTGCACAAAGTGTTTAGTCAGATTTTTCTATGCCCTCCACAATAGAGACTATGAGTAAGACTGTTTTTGTAAAACAATACTATGCAACTAACTACTGCTAAAAACAACTTAGAAAAAGTTGCCGATAATAGAATATGTCGTGTAGCAGCCTGCAGACATCAGAAAATGTATTGACAGACTGTTCCCAGCTAACAATTTTTGGTTCCCAGAACGTTCTCGGAACGTTAGATTTTGGTTCTCAAAACGTTATTTTTTATGGTTTGTTTTTGGTTAGCCAGGAAAGTTTTCTTAACGTTTTCAGAACGTTAGTTTTTGGTTCCCAGAACGTTAGTTTTTGGTTCTCAGAACGTTAGTTTTTGGTTCCCAGAACGTTCTCGGAACGTTAGTTTTGGTTCCCAGAACGTTCGTTTTTGGTTCCCAGATCGTTCTCGGAACGTTAGTTTTTGGTTCCCAGAACGTTAGTTTTTGGTTCCCAGAACGTTCTCAGAACGTTAGTTTTTGGTTATCAGAAAGTTAGTTTTTGGTTCCCAGAACGTTATTTTTTATGGTTTGTTTTTAGTTAGCCAGTAGAGTTTTCTTTACGTTCAACAACAATTCATCTTTTTTTTTTACTTTTAATAAAATACAACCGTAAATCTATATGAATAATCAACCTGTACGGTCCATGTTTTTGTAGATTCATTGTTTAATTGTTGATTAATAACACACAAAAAAACACATCATAGGCTATGCATCACATTCAAAACATGCGCAAAAGGCGAAACGAAAACAAACTAAGAATACACTTTTATTAGTAGTCTAATTGTAGATCCTGCACTTGAAAGCCTCTTCCATCTTCACCCCAGTCATCTGTAAATATAACAAATAGTAATATTATTACAAAGAAAAGTAAAAAATGATAGTCTTGTTTCAATCATTCATTTCCATTAAAGTGAAATGACTGAACCTAAATAGGAGCCTGATAAAAATGCTAATTTTAAATGAAATGTCAGACCGACATTAAGGGGTTTTTTGCATCTGAAGTCTTCAATTATTATTATTATTATTATTATTATAGTAAACACCTTTTAGTAATTATTAGTTTAATAATGTAATAACAGTTTACCGCTATAGATGTCACTGTTGAAGAGGATATTCAAGGGGCGTTTGTCAAATATAGATGCCACCGAGCAGCGAGGTGAAAATTAGCGATAGATGCCATATACACAAAGTATATCAAATAGATGCGGTTTACATTAACTGCAAAGAGCAATAGATTATTTACACTAAAGGGTTTTTTTGCAACAACAAACAAACTTGCTATTTTATTGGAACGATATGTTTTTGGGAAACAGACCGTAATATTAAGATCCGTTTTTATGCAATCTTATGATGCTTTTGGGAAACGCTGTCCATGTAGCCTTCAGTATTAGTCACAGTAGTATTTCTAATACTAAAATGTAATTAATGTTGTTAATATCCATGCATTTTTCTTCTTTAAAGGCACAAAGAAAAGAGCAAAGCACTATTATTTTTTATTCAGATTACAGTCGAGCATTAATAGGATGCAATAACATGGCGTGTAAATTCTTATAAAAATATTAAATTGATGCCTTTATTGGTACAATTACACCTACCTGATACATAATGATAATACTTTTGCATCAGTTCCACTGACATAATAGTAATTTCAAAATGCATTTAAATACTGTCACTTAGTGCGGTCTAGTTTATTTCTTGGTTTTGTGACAGACCGTATTGTCTGGTGTGTGTGTGAGCGGACGGTCTCGAGTGTGCTCCAGCCCTACGCTCTTGGCTGTATGTCTTGTTTCATGTTGGGTGTTTGTTTATTCAACAAATACATGCGTTTACCATTTTAAATTCCTAAGTGGAGCGAATTTCAGGGCCAGTGAGATTAGATCTTCCACTTCTATTGACTTCATTGATTTGAAGTTCCTCTGTGTTGCTCCTAGAAATTAGATAAAATAATCTGATCAAACAACAAATCATCTCCAAATTGTAACTACTTAAATTGACAATCAATATATATTTTTAAAAGTATTATGGAATTAAACTTTCCTATGATAAGAGAGCAAATCCTAAGCTCCTGGAATGCCATTTTTGTTTTCTTCCCTCTCATGCTGTAGGCACTTAGGACTTCATTGGTGGCTACTTTACGTAGCATTTTACGTACAGCCGCCCCTGGATTGGTACCCCCGATGGAGCGTAGGTAGTTAACCTAAAAAACAAACATGACAGTTATGTACCATAAAACCATAGAAATTAACCTAAAGGGATAGTTCCCCCACAAATGAGCATTGCTGGTATTTACACACCCTCATATTTCTTTAAACCTGTATGGTGTTTTTTTTTGTTTTGTTTTTTGAACATGAAGGAAGATATTTTAAAGAGTGCTGGTAACCAAACAGTTTATTTTCCCCATTGACTTCCATAGTATATATGTTTCTATACTGTGGAAGTTAACAGGGAACAGCAACTGTTTGGTCATGTTAAAAAAAAAAAAAAATGCAGGTTTAAAGAAACATCAGTGAGAGTAAATAACAGTTCACCCACAAATGACCAATCCCTTTGAGTAAACTCATTGTAACAGCAGAAAATTATGCAATTATGCATTTTATTGTCATTGACAGCTGTAAATTGCTGTATTTATTACCATCTTTGTCCTAGTCTCTTTATTTTCTAATGAGGTGTCAAACTGTTTAAGCTCTTCTACAGTTTGACAGGGCCCATTTTCTAGAATGTCCTCCTCTGTCTCTACCCCTGGCACAGTCATAGCAGCCAACAGTCTTCTCTGCAGTGTGAGGATGTCTTGCTGGTTCTCGCAGAGCTCTTGTAACTTCTGCAAGACTTTTGTGCGATAGTCTAAGACAAAAATAAATAAACATTATGGAATCAGTGTGGATGTTTGTGACAGACAGCTGTAAGCTTACTTTTTGTTGCTTCTTTGGATGAGGCCTGTGGTTCTCTTAAGAGGAGATCTGACCTCTGATCTGCTGTGGCATAAAAAATACCTATGTTTCAAAATTGACATTACATACACATTTATGAATATCAATTATATTGTTACACACCTTGATGCGGTGGTGACAGTTTGCAGTGAGCACGGCAATGATGCCTCTGCTGTAAATAAATTAATTTTTAATAAAATATAGATGTACAATAGGTATACATGGACATTAAAATGTTTAATAACATTTAAAACTTCTTACAAAATAAGTCAGGAGATCTTGGCTTTTCTTGATTGCCTGAGAAGAGAGAGAAATATATTACTTTACGGTAAGTCCATTGTGGATTAAATCTTGAAACACATTTTTTTTATATTTATAAATCATTCTACTTACCCTTGTCTTGAGGATATGTTTTGGACAGTTGCTTATCTGACAATACAACAGAAATACAAAAAGACATCTAGGTTGCTTTGAATTGTGCAAATAAAATGTAATGTACTGTGAAATTATGTAACAACTTACATTTAGGTGCAACAGGTTTCGACACCTTTTTCTTCTTTTTAACTCTGCAATCATCTGAAATTAATTAATTTTTGCATGTTTTAATAAAAGGCAAAGTTCACAAATGCCTTTAATTCCATAGTTCAATCATAAAAGATAAAATATAGTTGCAAAATCTAAGTTGTATTTACAAAAGAAAACCAACTGTGGTAGCGACCATGGCTGAGAAAACTTACTATAAATTTTATTAAAAAACCACAACAACAACAAAAAGTCAATCACAATACCTTTGTTTAGCCAATCTGAAATCTCAAGTTCAACCAATATATTCAGAGCAACTACAGATTTCTGATTCAGCAAATCATTAAATCGGATGAAAAAAGTAAAGAAAAAAAAGGTTGAAGTCTGCAAGAAGACCAGCTGAGCTAAGATAATACTAACACAATTTGAACACCTACCATCTGAAGAAATTTCTGTTTCAGACTGAAATCTCTTTGGCATTTTATGTGGCCTCTTTTTACTTGTGTCCTCTGATTCAATATGTGACGTTTCGGTAACAAGCTGGCATTTCTGGGAGGCTTTGGCATAAGAGTCTGTAAAATATATGTCAAATAATATTATAGAAAAGGTTTTAACATCACCTTCATGAGTCAGGCAGCATACTTAAATCTTGAAATAGTACCAATATACCTGTTCTTAACCAAATTGTTTTCAGCAAGAACCGCCTCCACTTTTGCTTGTCAGGGATCGCATTGTTTTTTACCAACTGCCTTGAGTTCGTGTAGGTCCAGTAACAGAATATTCCCTATTTAAAATGAATGAATGAATGAAAATAAATAAAAATACAATTAGCATTCACAGTGGATTTTCACATTGTAAGCATGACTGTAAGTGTAATGTTATTTTAAAGTTTAGTGAATAAAAGCATACTTTGATCGTTTTCTCCAACCAAGTGGTTGGGATCATTTCTACAGAATTATCATCTGCAAACTCGACCACTGCAAAAGTCTCCATCTGTTGAGAGATAAAACACAATGCTTTTATATTACAAACGCCTGTCAATATGCACAACACAGTCTCTGGTCCTGAATTAACACTGCTCTTTGTCTATACGAGTTCACTCTACAGCAAGGGTCTTCTACCGCAAATTAGTGTTTGATCACAAATCATTTTTGCTATAACATGCTGGGTAAAAAAAAAGTCACAAAGTCAAATTGTTATATTCACCCTGAAACGAAAGCAAGACCATCCAGTCCATGGAAGAACGACAGTAAATAGTTCAAAAGGCAGACCCTCATCTTCCTCCTCTCCCAGCCCAGTGTCCGGACATTACAAGAGGAAAACGTAGTCCGTCGGTTGTGGGGTGGGGTGGGTTGAGGTGGGGTGGGATGGGATGGGGAAGAGAGTTAAAGTGTATGCAGTATGGCCAAAAAAAATATCTGATTCTTCAATCATTATGGCAGTTTTTGTTAGCTGCTGTTCTGGGATTAGTGTCATTTTGGATTGTCTTGACTGCACTTTGAAACAACCAATCATCCGCGAGTCACATGGGTCTTTGAAAAGTGGTTGAGATTTTTCAAAAACCTTGCACAATAACATTCGAGAGCCTGACTCATCCATCTCTTCCCTCTCTTCAATGGCCATGCAACATTTCCCCTCCCCGAGAATGAAAGCATTGTTTGGTCGTGTCGTTTTGAACTTTGTGGTGACCACTGATTGAGTCTGTGGAAAATTTGACCTCTCCATCAGACGTTTGGCCACTTGAACAAGCGGCTTCTTTCCTGACCTTACAAGTCGTTTAAGCTTTCCCAGAAAGTTTTCAAATGGGAAAGCGCTGCAAGCGTCAAGACAATCAAAATTGATGGCCTCTGCTGATAGATGTATCATGGAATGTATGTTGTATACCATGAAATGATCGCCATACAGTTCTTTAGTTTTTTCTACAAAGTATTTCATCAGCTGACAGCTGTAGCCGTTGTGGTCCACTGCCGAATTTGGTGAAAGAAGAAGACCCAAGGCAACACTGAATGTCATAAAATGATCGTACAACTGGTTGGCCAGAATTCCTTTTAGTACAATCTTGCCAGTGTACACAGCAAACTGCCGCAGTTCTGTTGCCTTCCACCTATCTATGTCATCCAGACCCCTTGGTTTTCTAGCAAAACAGCTGGGAATGACTTTTCTGAGTGCCAGCAGCTGTTGGGTCACTTCATTGATTTGTCCAGCTGACATTCACACATTCCGGTTTCCTCTCATCCACTCTGTGATCATTTTTTTTGTGACCCCCAGGCAGGCTTGGTGCATATAATCTATTGGAAATTGGTTGATCATGTCCAAAGGGAGCCTCAAAAATGGGGACACTGAAATGGCATCATCTTTCTGCCATTTTGCCATTTCAGCACGGTATGTCTCATTTGTGTGTAGCGTGAGGTTGTCTGCCTTTGGATATGTTACTCTTCCAGAAACCCACAGGCCCTTCTGAGTGCACTTATCGCACCCGTAATATCCTGAGTACTGTTTTATCTTTTTGACCATTGCTCTCGCAGGTGCATCACACACAACACATCTAATTTGAATTTGTATTCCTTCGAAACCATTGTCCAGGAGATCCTGAATGTCTTTAATGGCTTCCTCAACAAAATCCAAATCTTTTGGTTTGGAAGGACCAAGTGTCAGTGTCACCGGAAAGACTCTGATAGGTGTCAGGTGAATGGCACAGAGGATGGGCCATATATTTGCTTTGTTGCTTTTGAAAATGGGCAGTCCATCTATATTGAATGATAACTCTAGTGTTGTTATTCCGTCAGTTACATCTCTTGGGTAGTGCTGCAACTGCTCGCTAAGACTCTTTCTCAAGTTGAAATGAACACACTCCATCCCTGACTTCATCACTGTTTTAATGTGTCTCGGAGTTTGCAGCAAGGTTCTTCCTGTTAAAGGCAGCTCTGGATGTCCATTTTTTCTAAGTCCCTTCAGAAGGTCATCAATGGCATTGTGTTTAATAAGGTGTTTTGTAGCCCAACCCTGCAAAAATGTTGTAAGTGAGGCTGGAGGCATTTGATTCACATCCTCAGGCCCTGAAGTGCAGTTGTCCTCACTGAAGACATGATCCTCATTCTCATGTTCTGAACTGCAGTTTTCTTCACTGGCCCCATTATCATCATTCTCATGTCCTAAACTGCAGATTTCTTCACTGACTCCTGTCTCTGCACATTTAAAAGCACCCCAGATGTCCTTGTCATTTCTTTCATCCACATTGACCTGATCTTCACCATGTTGAGATGTTACTGATTGTTCTCCAATAATCCTTTCAGTTAGTGACTTCTGGGCCCATTTCCATTGCCTTGTGTACCTTTGCCTTCTGGATTTTGAGTTCATTCTAAATTCAGAATATTTGCTTTCATGAAATCAAGGAGACATATCCAAAAGTATTGAAAAGGGGTCCACATAGTTTTGTTATGTGTCATTTCTGAAATAAGTTATGCAAATAAAACTGTAACAGAACAAGTATTTATTAGGATTAATGGTCACACTTTATTTTTGCTAGTCCACTTTTAACATTCTACTAATTCTAAGTAACTTTTCAACTACGTCATCTAACTCTCATTAGAATGTATTAGGTATTAGTAGGTATTAGTAGAATGTAGTAGACTGTCAGTAGACTGTTACTGTTAAAATATTAAGCAGACAGTCTATTAATACTCTAATGAAAAACTATAAACAAGGCTGAATATGTGTGATGGGCCTCTATACGAGTTAAAATGTTTCATTAATGGATACAGACTACTCAAAACGTAATTAATACGGAGGGGAGAGGGGGGAGGGGGGGGAGTTGCAGGTATGCTGCATTATGCCAATAAATACTGAAAACTTGTTTGATTGTTAGTCAAAACATGTACTTACAAAACCAAAATAACTGACTGTCTTAGGTCCGTGTAATGCTTCACAATTCAATTTTCAGACCATACAATGCAAATGAAAAAATGAAAAATTTAAACCAGACATTCATTTTTCTTGTTTTGCCAGTTACATTATCAATGGATAGTTGCCTTTTTCTCCCTTTTTTCAATTTTACTTGTGCTAAATTGTGATTTCAGAAACAAACATTTGAATAAATGAAATCTAACTGATTTTCTAACTTTCGTCTTGTAATTTGCGCCATGGGAGGTACCATTAGCACGGGGGTGTGGCCGTGGACTAACTTTACTATCATTTCATTGATGCAACTGCTTTATATACACTGCATGCACGTTAAGGAGAAGTTTAAAAGACGGAACACAGGATGACATTTTTCACCCGAAGTGACAGTTAAATCACGCAAATGACGTCACGCAGGGGTAGGGGTGGAGGGGGTTTAAATCATGATGTCACACATATTTAACGGAATTTAACGGCATTTAACTGTACTGACCCTACTAACTAGGCCTAATGTTGAAAAAAGGCGGAAAGTAATTGTTTTTGTGTGGAAAAGGCAGTCAGACAACCTTTTAACCATTTAATTTGTTTCATTTGAGAAAACGGATGTTATTTATTTTTAGTTGTTATAATAGCTGAGAGAAAAAAACTGTTCAAACTGTGTCCTAAGATAATTTATTATTTACTCTGGTCATATTTTGAAATGTCATAGCCTATTTATAGCTAGTTTTACACAATTCACATATTTGTTTATATGTAATTAAATGTTGTCTTTAAGGTAATTAAAATAATCTGATAAATAGGTAGGCCTACTTTACCTCAGGAAAACGACTCGGTTACTAACGTAACGCTCGGTTCCCTGAGAGGAGGGAACGAGTATTGCGTAAGTAGCTTACGCTATGGGAAAACTCTGTTTCTCGAGAAATATTGAAGTCTTTATGTAAAACGCTTTGCAGCTGCACAGCATACAGCAATGAGCGAGGCAGCTCGGTCATTGGCTGTGCTGCGGCAACTTGCTCGAACCAATGACGGGGCGACTCTGAATGCGCGACCAATGGGCACTCGCGCGCTCAGATGGGCGTGGCTAGGGCTATATATTAGGCGCCCCATCATGAGAGTTCTTTAGGTTCAATCGACTGAAGCAAACTGACCAAGCACAAGCACGGCAGCTTACGCAATACTCGTTCCCTCCTCTCAGGGAACCGAGGTTACGTTAGTGAAGGGTGAGGGTCAAAATCCCTTGTCTCTTCAGATATATCAATACATATATATATATATATATATATATATATATATATATATATATATATATATATATCCTTTTATATCAATATCTATCTGTATTCTGTTGCTTAACTTCTTTAATAAAGTGATGAATTAACTATATGCATGATCACATAATCAATTCTATTTTCTTATGCATAACTGAAATATACCTTGAATCATATGTGTGTTGAATGCTAACTAGTCTCTTTTAGGAACATTCCAGAGTCTTTCTCTCTGTCCTGCACGTAGGCTGAAGGTCTTTTGGGGATAAGCTTATCTGTGATGCTCTCCAGCCTCTCAGGGGAGAATAATGCATTAAACATAGGTTCCAAATGTATTCTGTGTTTGATTGTTACCTTTCCATGACTAATTATATGGTTTAAAGTCCTATGTAATAATACCTGAATAGAAGAAGTGTGATTTTCTCTTATTATTTCTTTAGGGAAGAAATGTATGTTATTTCTACCCCTCTCCTCTGCCCGAGGAGTGAATATTTTATCTCTCTGTTTTGGTTTAAATGGCCTGATAACTGTTGTGCTCTGGCTCTCTTGTGCCCAGAGAAGAACTGTCATTCGTCAGTGTTTTGTGTGTGCGTTTGACCTTCTACCCAGGTTTTGAACCCAGGGATGCACACCAGGCCGACTCGAAGACGCCCCACGACCATCTGCGAGGTCACTTCAGATGTAAATCTCGGGCTCGGATGACAAGTGCGCTGATTAATGTTGATAGGCCGCATAGCTGTCTATATGTTGTGACTTTATGGTCTTTTAGCCAATCAGGAGTAAAATAATGGAATGTACGTCCTTGCAAATGGTATAATTGATGTAAGATTTTGTGTAAGGTACGAGTTGGTTTTCGATCTCCTCGTGAGACTTTGCCGCTGGCTCTACCAATTTCACTGCAGACTATACTTCAGTAAATTTTTGATTCTTTAATTGAACTTCTCGACTCCTGGTCTTCTTTCTCCATATCTGGTCCGGGTCATAACTGTTATACCCCTAACATTAGTAACCGAGTCGTTCCCTCTCGAGAGGTCTCTCCTATTGCGTAAGTAGCTTACGCTATGGGAACACCATGCAAAACGCAGTGCGTGCTGACTTCGCTCTATAAAGCCAGAGGCGGATGCCTGAGCCTTAAAGCAAAGTGATTATCCAACAAGCCGGCCAACGGCGAGCTATATAATGGGAAAAATACAGAGCGCCTTTGCCCCAAGGAGGTCCATGGTGGGACGCTCATTGTAAAAACACAAGCACATAACTTATGTACTGATTTTTCTATGTATTGATATGCATAAAAAATCCTCTAAGTCAGTCAGAGACGGACCTATAAGGGAGGAGATAATGCTCAGCATATACATACTCCAGTCCATTCTACAGTCAGGCTGATAGAATGTTGGAATGCAATGAGGGGACCTGTAGGTTATAAAACCTGATAAATGTCGAAGGCGAGGCCCAGCCTGCCGCCGCACAAATATCTTCAATGGGTATCCCACTCGACCACGCCCACGAGGAGGCCATGCTCCTCGTAGAGTCAGCTCTGACGCCTAAGGGGCATTGAAGGCCCTTGGCTTCATAAGCCAGCGCTATAGCATCCACTATCCAGCGCGATATTCTTTGCTTTGAAACTGCGAGACCTTTAGTGCGGCCGCCAAAGCATACGAATAATTGTTCCGTCTGTCTGAACGGGGCAGAATGTTCCAAATATACTCTGAGCGCCCTGACCGGGCAGAGTAAATTAGCGTCGCTTTCGTCCGCTGGGGACGATAGCACTGCCAGAGATATCACCTGTACTCTGAAGGGTGTGGAGAGCACTTTAGGAATATACCAGTGCTTTGGCCTAAGGACAACTCTGCAGTCGTTAGGTCCAAATTCCAGGCAAGCAGCACTTGATGACAGCGCGTGCAGGTCGCCCACTCTCTTGACTGAGGCGAGCGCCAGCAAGAGCGCAGTTTTGAGCGAGAGCTGTTTAAGGTGCACGGTTCGGAGAGGTTCGAACGGGGCACTCTTGAGTGCGTCCAGGACCGTGGCCAGGTCCCAGATCGGCACCGAGGGGGGGGCGAGGGGGGTTCATCCTCCTAGCGCCTCTTAGGAAACAAATGATTAGGTCGTTTTTCCCTAATGAACGTCCATTTATCAGGATTGTGTGACGCCGCTATGG
Organism: Xyrauchen texanus; assembly: GCF_025860055.1. Lineage (NCBI taxonomy): Eukaryota > Metazoa > Chordata > Actinopteri > Cypriniformes > Catostomidae > Xyrauchen > Xyrauchen texanus. Next base: position 28,132,179 of record NC_068298.1, on the reverse strand, counting down.
CAGACACATAGACTTTGAGCGTGGAGGGTGTGCGGCCCGCCTCCAGCAGCTCTTGCAAAAAGGTGAGTACACTTTGTATCTCGCAAGATTTGGGGTTCAAGCTCTTGGTATCACACCAGTCACTGAACACTTTCCACTTTTGGGCATATAAGCGTCTCGTAGAGGGCGCTCGCGCCTCCGTGATGGTTCTCAAAACTCCACTGGGGAGGTTCTCGGGAACCCGTTGAGGGGCCATGCATGGAGGGCCCACAGATCGGGGCGGGGATGAAGAATCATCCCGTTGGCCTGCCTGAGGAGGTCTAGCCTCAGCGGAATCGACCATGGGGCAGATTGCATCATCTGCATCAGTTCTGGAAACCACGTCTGGTTTTTCCAGAGAGGGGCTACCAGGAGCACTGCACATTTCACTTCCCTGATCCGACTGATGACCTGAGGTAGCATCGCGATCGGGGAAAAGCATACAAGGGGCGGCTCGGCCAGACTTGGGCGAGCGCATCCGTGCTCTTTGAGAAGAAAAGGGGCAGTGCGCATTTTCCCTGGAGGCGAAGAGGTCGACCTCCGCCTTGCCAAAGGTTTGCCATAACCACTGAACCGTCAGGGGTGGAGAGACCATTCTCCTGGGAGAACCTTGTCTCTGGACAGCATGTCCGCTCCCTGGTTCAGGACGCCTGGCACATGCGCTGCTCTCAGCGAGCGCAAGTGGTGCTGTGACCATGAGATGAGCTCCCTGGCCATAGAGTGCAGGGAGCTCGACCTGAGTCCACCCTGGCGATTTATATACGATACTACCGTCATGTTGTCCGTTCGGACCAGGACGTGTTCGTTTTTCAGGTACGGAAGCAGGGCTCTGAGAGCCAAGGCGACCGCTTTCATTTCCAGACAGTTTATATGTAGGCGCTTTTCCACTCTGATGAGAGGCGCGCCGTCATCTGCACTGAGTCTAGCACTATTCCCAGAAAGGAGATATTCTGGCTGGGGGATAGCACGCTCTTTGCAAAATTGATTCTCAGACCCAGGCATTCTAGATGGCTGATAATCCAAGATCTGTGCATCGTTAACTGACTCTCTGATTGTGCTATGATTAGCCAATCGTCGAGGTATTTCAGTATTCACACTCCCCGCTGTCTCAGGGGGGAAAGTGCTGCGTCCATACATTTCGTGAATGTACGGGGGGCCAATGATAGGCCGAATAGTAGTACTGTGTACTGGTATGACTGTCCCTCGAAAGCGAATCTCAGAAAAGGCCTGTGATGAGGCGCTATCGGAATGTGAAAGTAAGCATCTTTCAAATCCACTGATAGAAACCAATCCCCGAGGTGAACTTGCGCGAGGATATGTTTGGTCGTTAACATTCTGAACGAGCGAATCATTAAAGCTTTGTTCAGATGTCTGAGATCTAGGATGGGGCGGAGGCCACCGTCCTTTTCCGGGACGAGAAAATAGCGGCTGTAAAAACCTGCCTCGCTCATAGAGGGAGGAACAGTTTCTATAGCGCCCTTCTCTATTAGTTTGAGCACCTCGGTGCGTAGAACATGTGACACATCTCTCCTCACTTTCGTCTCGACCACCGCTGAAAAGCGGGGTGGTCTGCGAGTGAATTGAAGCGAGTAACCGTGTTTTATTATGTCCAAACCCATTTCGGCATGTCGGGGATTTTTTCCCAGGCTTTTGCTCGCACAGATATGGGCTGAATGCTGGCTGGGGGCGTGTCGCAGTGACGTATGGGACCCACCGGCAAATTGCCTTGTGCTAATACTGAGCTTACAGCTGTCAGAGGCGCTGGCGTGCGCTGAGCAGCCTTGTTGAGTGCCGAGTGCAGGGGTGCATGTGAGATTACAGGCACGCGCGCCATCTCCGAAATGCTCGCAGCTTGAGCTGGAGAAATGTTTGAAACTGTATGGACAGTGTTTTCGGGTGGGGGTGCATACATCGTATTCGGGACGAGAAAATAGCGGCTGTAAAAACCTGCCTCGCTCATAGAGGGAGGAACAGTTTCTATAGCGCCCTTCTCTATTAGTTTGAGCACCTCGGTGCGTAGAACATGTGACACATCTCTCCTCACTTTCGTCTCGACCACCGCTGAAAAGCGGTGTGGTCTGCGAGTGAATTGAAGCGAGTAACCGTGTTTTATTATGTTCAAAACCCATTTCGGCATGTCTGGGATTTTTTCCCAGGCTTTTGCTCGCACAGATATGGGCTGAATGCTGGCTATGGGCTGAATATGCTGGCAAATTGCCTTGTGCTAACACTGAGCTTACAGCTGTCAGAGGCGCGGGCGCGCGCTGAGCAGCCTTGTTGAGTGCCGAGTGCAGGGGTGCGTGTGAGATTACAGGCACGCGCGCCATCTCCGAAATGCTCGCAGCATGAGCTGGAGAAATGTTTGAAACTGTATGGACAGTGTTTTCGGGTGGGGGTGCATACATCGTAATAGGCACGCGCGCCACTGTCATAAAGCTTCCCGCTCTTAGCGGGGAGTTTCTTGGCTCGCGCGTCGCATCTGTGATGCTTGCGGCATGAGACAGAGAACTGTTTGAAACTGTATGGGCAGTGCTTATGGGTGGGGGTGCATATACCGTAGTAGGCACGCCGCCACTTTCATAAAGCCTCCGCTCGCGGCGGGGGTTTTTGGCTATGCATACAGTGTTTGTGTGTAGGGGTGCATGCAGGACAGCAGGCACGCCGCTACCTTTATAGTATTTCCCGCTTTTACTGGGGAAGTGTTTATAACTGTGGGAACAGTGCTTGCGTGTAGTGGTGCATACATGACAATAGGCACACGATCTACATATATGGTGCGTCCAGCTGGAGCTGGGGAAGTATTCGGCACTGTTTGAACAGTATTGATACGTGGGAATGCGCACTTTAGTGTGGACATGTGACCCCTTAGTGACACAGGCAGAAAATGACTCTTTTTGTGATTTCTGTGTGTTGCCGTTAAAACGGCGTTTGATTGCAGGTGAGCGAGTTCTGTGACTGGCCCATTGACTGCTGTACAGACATTTCAAGCCGCCTGTAAGGGGACTGGGTAATGTTTCACATGTTTTGGAGAGAGTGATCCGGCTTTTGCGAGACACGCACTCTCTCTTTTTCTTCCTATTGCTAGGAAGACTTACGAGGCTCCGGGTTCAGCACGATCTTGGGCCGAGGACCCCGTTGCTCAGGCGGCATCCTTCGGTTAGCGGAATGCGAGCGGCGTCGAGCATCCGTTTCAGGTCTGCTCTTTGGCTGGGAGACGGGAGGCGCCGCCCTGGCTCGCTGCTGCTGCTGAGGCGGTCTCTGGCGGCTCTGAGACGAGCTGGAGCGCTTGGGCATGAAGTGACGCATAGCCTGCGAATCCTTCCGAACTTCAGTGAAGCGTTCAGCAAACTCTTTTACCGCCGGTCCGAACAGGCCGCTTGGAGCGATAGGCGCCTTATGATAAGAAATGGCGCCTTATCCGCGTCCTTCATCTCTGTTAGCGTCAGCCACAGATGGCACTCAAGGACAGTCAGGTTAGCCATGGCCCAGCCGATGGATTGGGCGGTGGCCTTTGTGGCTCGCAGGGCTACGTCAGTGGCGCTGCGCAGGTCCTTGAAAGCCTCAGGTTCAGGTCCAAACTCATCCATAGTGCGGAGAAGTTTGGCCTGATAAACTTGTAGAACAGCCATGGAATGAAGCGCTGACGCAGCTTGGCCGGCGGCGGCGTATGTGCGGCCGGCGAGAGCTGATGTAGATCGGCAGGGCTTCGAGGAATGAGAAGCTTTGGCTTTCCATCCAGCGGTGGAGGGTGGGCACAGATGGTTGGCCACAGCCTCCTCGAGGGGCGGGGTTCCCTCGTAGCCTCTTTCTCTTGCGCCGTCCACCGAGGAGAGCGAGGAAGAGAAAGAAGGCTTCAGGCGAGCAGAGTGCGGGGCTTTCCACGACTTTGTGAGTTCGTCGTGAACTTTGGGGAAGAAAGGGGAGGGTCTCTATCGAGGGGCCTGCCGGCGCCCCTGCAGGAACCACTCGTCCAGCCGGCTGCGGGCGGGTTCTTCCGGAGAAAACCAGTCGAGTCCGAGGTCTTCCATGGCTTTGGGCAGGATGCGGACGATTTCAGAGTCCATGCTGGTGCCCGTGCTCGTGTCCGCTAATGTCGACGGCGCGGGGTCGAAGGCCGAGCCCGGCCAGTCGTCGGATGCAGCGTCAATAGAAAGGCTGTCATCCTTTTCACCGTCGTCCCCTGACGCGCCGAACGAGACGAGACCCACCGCTCTGTTGGAGGGGTGCTGGTCCGCCTGCGTGAAATGGACTGCCGGCGGGGAGATCTTGGGTAGTGGTGAAGCACGCGGGGACTGGCCCGGCGTGACGTCACTGAATTCCGCGTGCTCTGGTAGCCTCTGTGAGCGGCGCTTTTTCTTGCGCGGCTCGAAAGGAGGAGACGGCAGCACGGTGGAAGCAGGCTCGCTTGCGGCGAAGGCGGCAAAGCGAAGCGCAGCTCGGCGAGGCCCAGGGAGTCACATTCGGGGCATCCGCCCTGAATGAGAGCAGCTTCTGCTTGGTCAGGTCCCAGGCAGCGAGTGCAGATAACGTGACGGTCCCCGTCAGGAAGAGGGCCTCTGCACGAGGCGCAGGTTAAAGGCATTTGGAACAACGCCTCGAAAATTGCTCTTTTACTTAAAGAGGCGAACACTTGTAAGTACTTGTAAGCTACTTATGCAATAGGAGAGACCTCTCGAGAGGGAACTCAGTCGTCCGTGGTGATCCAGTCAGAAGAGATGTCAGAAGAGATGTCCGCTATGTGGGCGAAGGGCACTGACCGCAGCTTTATATGCCCTCTGCATTCTTTCGCGGGCTTGCCACGCGAGTGATAATTTATAAACTATGTAATTTTATAAACTTTATATATTTTCTTATTTTTTAAAAAAATGTTATGTATACATCTAAAATACCTTTCGTTATTGTACCCCGGCATTAAATGACTGAATAAATAAATAAATAAATGTGCAGTGTTTTTAATAGAGCGGCCGAGGGAGTTACTAGAAATGTAAAAAATAAAAATACAATAGCCTATCTGGGTGTTGGCCTATGTTGTAAAAGACACTCGGGATGTTCGGGTCTTTATGACACAATGGGAAATGAATGGGGAAGACTATAAAAACGATAACTTGTCATAAAAAAATCACAGAAACATGCACAATGATGTTGAAACATAAATGCACAATTTAAAAATAAAAAGACAATTTTTTGGACAAACATTAATCTCATGTAAAGGTTTGCTCACTCATTGCATTTTTACAATGGGGTAATTTTGTTGTTAAAAATTTACACAACACCAGGTTGCTTCCAGCAACGTTCTGGGAACGTTGTTTTATGGTTGCAAAACAATAACTTAAAAATAACCATTAGGGAACGTTCTTTATAAGTTGTTTTGAGGTTATTCAAAAATAACCTTCCAGCAACGTTCTGGGAACGTTGTTTTATGGTTGCAAAACAATAACTTAAAAATAACCATTAGGGAACGTTCATTATAAGTTGTTTTGAGGTTATTCAAAAATAACCTTCCAGCAACGTTCTGGGAACGTTGTTTTATGTTTGCAAAACAATAACTTAAAAATAACCATTAGGGAACGTTCTTTATAAGTTGTTTTGATGTTATTCAAAAGTAACCACCCTGCATCGTTCTGGGAACGTTGTTTTATGGTTACATAAAAATAAAACCTAAAAACAACGTTTCCCTAACGTTAGTATTTGGTTCCCAAAAAAATAACCAAACGGGAACCAAAAACTAACGTTAGGGGAACGTTATGTGTTAACTGGGTTTCTAGTTTGAGTGAAAACTGATATATTTAATAATAGCCTTTTAACAGGGGTTGTCCCTAAAACTTTTAAACATGCCATTGTACAACCTCTTTTGAAAAAAAAAACACACATTTCCGCTGCTGTATCTAACTATCATCTGTTTTCATTACGTATCTGTACCGCAAAGCTATAATTTAGCCACCGACCAATAACGGGCCAAAGCGTTGACGTACGCTGATAAAAAAAATGTAGTATGCTCAAGCATGGCCACTTTCTTGTTCCTGATTAGCAGAAGAGCTCTTCAGTTTGCCACACCCCCTTCTTTCTCTCTCGCGGTGGAAGAAAAGCATGGACACAACGGGGAAAATAAGTTGTCAGGCGAAATATACCTTCATGGTATGAAGAGCACAAACCATTAATATATGAAGTTTAATGGACGCAATTTTGCACTATTCGTGCTAACTCCCGTGTAACAAAATAATAGTAACAAATATGTAGCAACACTTGTGCATATTGTATTTGTGTTTATGACTACAAAGATCCATTTGCTGTTTTGACCTGTTTTCGTTGTCCTTGTTTACTGTATTATTGTTACATGACAGCGCGTGCGTAGAATATCATCCTGTTAATCTGAATTCCTGATATTTGAATCCATGGCAATAGAGCGTTTCACCACATTTTAGCACATATTTTAAGCCAGCATGCACGTAAGTGATTTAGCACATGGACAGATTTAATGAGATTGAACTATATTGCATGACACTTTCAAAATATGATGTATTGTGTGTAACTGTCTTGCTTAATGCATCTGCATAAAAACTTTCAGAGCAGTATCTTATAAACTTCGTTTTAGAGGAAAAGGAGATTCCAAAGCATCTCTAAAAAAATTTTTTTTTTTTCATCAGGTGATCAAATGCAAGGCAGCAGTAGCCTGGGAGGCTGGCAAGCCTCTCTCCATTGAGGAGGTGGACATAGCTCCACCCCAAGCCCATGAAGTCAGAGTAAAGGTGAACAATTAATCTGAACATTACCTCTTGGCTAAAACAAATGTTACGTGGTGTGCACACTGCACAGACACTTGCAGATCACTTGACGAGTCAAACTTAGAACCCAGTTTGATCTGTTTCTTTTAGACAAAAAGTACATATGTATCTGCAGTTGAAATCAGAAGTTTACATACACCTTAGCCAAATACATTTAAACTCAGCTTTTCACGATTCCTGGCATTTAATCGTAGAAAACATTCAAGTAATTTTTATTTGTATAGCCTTTCACAGCACACATAATTTCAAAGCAGGTTTACAGAAAATCATGCATTAACAGAAAATGAAACTGTAATATTTATGTCTTAGAATCATCATTGTGTAGTTTTATAAAATACGATTTTGAATTGTGTTTAAAAATAAGTAGATAATCATACTATTTAGAAACCCAGTGAGCAAGCCGAAGGCAACTATGGCAAGGAACACAAAACTCCATATGATTTTGGTTAATGGAGAAAAATAACCTTGGGAGAAACCAGGTTCACTGTGGGGGCCAGTTCCCCTCTGGCTAACATTATGAATATAATGCCAATAATATTTACGTATAGTGCAAGTCATGGTTTAAAATATCAAACTAAGTAAGTGTTAAGGGATTTTGTATAAACTGTAAAATTAATGACTGATGTCTTTGAAGTCCATCCTAAGTTAACTGCAGAAGTTAACATAGATGCATTATCCTTGTTAGTTGGCTGATGAAGGGTTTTGTTGGCAATTAATTTATAGTCTATGTATTAGAGGTTTGAATCTTCACTGGCCTCACTATTAGATTAGACTACGATTCAAAGGGTAACGATTCGATTATGAAATGTTTTTGTGTCTATAATAATGTACGAACACTGGGATGTTGTTGGGGGCCAGGGTGGGGTTGTGGAGGTGGAGGGGTTAATTGTTGATTCTGTGTATATATGTATTGTTTTTCTATGTTCAATATGTGAAGCAATACATTTGTTTTGAATTTTCTGAAAAAGAATGTGAAATATCAGAATAATAGTAGAATTTATTTATTTGAGCTTTTATTTATTTCATCACATTCCCAGTGGTCAGATGTTTACATACAATGTTTACACAATGTGTTAATATTTGGTAGCATTTCCTTTAAATTGTTTAACTTGTGCCAAACATTTTGAGTAGCCTTCCATAAGCTTCTCACAATAAGTTGCTGGAATTGTGGCCCATTCCTCCTGACAGGACTGGTTTAACTGAGTCAGGTTTGTTGGCCTCCTTGCGCGCCAATGGGGATTTCTTTAAGACTGCAAGGGAAGCTCAGCTTCCCCTATAATGTCAAAAAAATAATGGTCAAATATGTACTATTGTGTAAACAATTTATTGACTAAAAATGCATTAGAACACGTTCATCTCGAAGACGAGTTCGTTCAGAATCAGCTATATTACATATAGCAGATCGGCTGACTCGATTTACTTCTCATACATTCCCGTAGCGTCAGTGCATTTCCCTGTTGAATCCGAGCGTCCATTGACTTCAATGGGGCTGCTCTGAACAGTTTTTTCAGTGCTCGAAAATAGACGGTCATTGGATAAATGCTGCGATTATGTCCTGCCCACGGACGCTCAGCGTCTCTGGGGGTGAATGAGGAGTGGGTTGGCCCGGACTCCGGGCTTCCGCGTGATGATTGGAGGATCTGTCGAAAGACTGCATCTCCTTTTGATTGACAGCGAATCTGTACTATAGGAAGTCACTGAAGCTATTTCACGCTCAGTCCCATCGCGGATTTCTCAAGTGTAGTCGAAAGACAAACTGCTGCAACCTATTTCTTTATATTTGTTTGGCGAAATTGCTAGTCAATTTGCATAATACATTTCACACAATTATACACCACATTCCTTGTTTCAGTTTTACCAAGTTTAATATATTTTTGTTTCAGAGCGTTCGTTCGTTCGTTCGTTGCTCGTTCGTTCGTTCGTTCATTCATTCATTCATTCATACAGTAGGCTAGGCTAGCGTTGTACGGGTGAAACTGCGCACGATGGCAGACGGTGCTAATATTGTCGACCTGATTTTGGCGAAGCCATTTGAAAGTCTTCCTTACGAGGAAAAAATTAGAATTAAACAGCAGGGCAGATCAACACCTAAGATTGATTTAGTGCAAAAAATAGGGAAAAATAACAGGTCTTTTCAGCTCTCCTGGTATGACAAAGTTAGCTGGCTGACTGGAAGTGCTGTGACAAATAAAATGTACTGCTGGCCATGCCTCTTGATGAAACCATCTCACGGATGTGTTGTTTGGTCAAAAGTGGGGTTTGGAGATCTGTCTAACTTTGACAGGGCATATAAAAGACATGAAAAGAGCAATGAACATGTGAGTGCATGTGCAAGATTAAGTTGCATGGGCAGGATCAGGGTTGAGCATGCAATCAATGAATGTGCTCGCATTCAAGTGACTAAACATAATGAAACAGTCAAACAAGTAGGGCAGAATTTACTTTTAAATAAGTTTATAATGTAGGCTTCCCCTTTTAAAATGAGCTTCCCCTCTTTGAAAGACCAGCAGCCGCCACTGTTGCGAGCACATGCTTTTTCAGTTCTGCCCAAAAATGTTCTATCAGATTGAGGTCAGGGCTTTGTGATGGCCACTCCAATACCTTGACTTTGTTGTCCTTAAGCTATTTAGCCACAACTGTGGAGGTATGCCTGGGGTCATTGTCCAATTGGAAGACCCATTTGTGACCGAGCTTTAACTTCATGGCTGATGTCTTGAAGTTGCTTCAATATATCCACATAATTTTCCTTCCTCATGTTGCCATCTATTTTGTGAAGTGCACCAGTTCCTCCTGCAGCAAAGCACCCCCACAACATGATGACGCCACCTCCATGCTTCACGGTTGGGATGGTGTTATTTGGCTTGCAAGCCTCACCCTTTTTCCTTCAAACATAACGATGGTCATTATGGCCAAAAAGTTAGATTTGTGTTTCATTAGACCAGAGGTCATTTCTCCAGAAAGTAAGATCTTTGTCCACATGTGCACTTGCAAACTGTAGTCTGGCTTTTTTATGCCGTTTTGGAGCATTGGCTTCTTCCTTGCTGTACAGCCTTTCAGGTTATGTCGATATATGACTCTTTTTTTACTGTGGATATAGATACTTGTCTACCTGTTTCCTCCAACAAAGACCTTGTGAAGATGCTGTTGTTCTGGAATTGATTTGCACATTTCGCACAAAACTAACTTAATCTCTAGGAGACAGAATGCATCGCTTTCCTGAGCGGTTTGATGGTTGCTTGGTCCCATGATGTTTACTATTACATTTAGTGATGCACCGAAATGAAAATTCTGGGCCGAAACCGAAAATTCAGGATGCACTTGGTCCGAAAACCGAAAACTCTTGGTTCTAGAAAACCCTAATGATATGCAAAACAGCAGTCAGGTAATGAACTTAACAGCTCTAGGTTAGCATCTTGCAAATACAAAAAGTTAACATATGCTACACAGTCATTTTAATGAAAACAACAGGCAGAACACAGAACGGCAGAGGGCCTCTATTCTGTTTATGTAAACGTATTTCCACTTTAATATAAAATTATTGTGTAAAACAGCAGTAATAGAACTAAAACCAACCTCAACTGTAAGTAGCCACAAGTGAAGAACAAAGTTTTGCAGGGCTAAACAAATTTTTATTTAAATAAAAGTGTCAGGTTTCTCATCAAGAACATGAGATGCTGCACTGAATAGTCTCTCTCTCTGTGCTGGTGCTTGCCAGATAAATACCTGCTTGCAATCCACGCAAGCAATGGAAAGCGATCCTTTGTTCACGCGCCAGTAATCAAGAGGATTGTCGCGTTTGTGTAATATGAGCGTGAAGCGATCGTCTGTGTTCCGCAACTGCTTTCGGTCCTTGAATAACGTATAACGTGCAGGAGCGAAAATTTCATCAAAATGTTGGAGGGGGACAATAAACATAACAATTCTCAGAGCAATTTTTGAAGGGACACCAAGGTTTTTTTGATTGTTGCCCCGTTTGCATTTGTATTTTATTTCTTAAACAATTATTTTAAGAATATGTCATTATATTATTTACAATACACATATTTTAATGGTATTTTAGGGGGGGTCCTGACCTTTGTACTGCTTTGAAGAATTTCCACACCGCTGACATCAGCCTTTTCTTGGTAGCGCCGTGATTATGGCTAGATCGATCGAGAGTGAAACCTGAACATTGAGGGGCAGGGAGGCGTATATATATATATATATATATATATATATATCGGCTCATATTTTCGGCCTTTTTTTCTCTTTCAGCCAAAACAAAAAAATTCAATTTTTGGCCCAAAATTTTCGGTGGCCGAAATTTCGGTGCATCCCTAATTACATTGTGTACTATTGTTTGTACAGATAAACGTGGTAACTTCAGGCATTTGGAAATTGCTCCCATGAATCGGGTCCTCAATTTATTTTCAGAGGTCTTGACTAATTTCTTGACTAATTTTCTCATAATGTCAAGCAAAGAGGCACTGAGTATGTAGGTAGGCATTAAACTACATACACAGGTACACCTCCAATTCAGTACACCTCCTATCAGAAGCTGATTGACATAATTTTCTGGAATTTTCCAAACTGCTTTAAAGGCAGAGTTAACTTAGTGTATGTAAACTTCTGACCCACAGGAATTGTGATATAGTCAACTAAAAGTGAAACAATCTGTCTGTAAACAGTTTTTGGAAAAATAAAACTTGTGTCATGCACAAAGTAGATTTCCTAAACGACTTGCCAAAACTATAGTTCGCTAACACTAAATCTGTGGATTGGTTAAAAAATTTGTTTTAATGACTTCAGTCTAAGTGTATGTAAATTTCTGACTTCAACTGTATATACCAAGTTAGACCATTCAGACCTTGAAACGTGAGGTTTTCACTACCAAGCTGAAATTAGTGTGTAATAGAATTTGGCTATTTTAAATACTTGTTTTTTAATGTTTAAAATGAATATAAGATGATTATGATTTGTGTGTGTGTGTGTGACGTTTGTAGATCTGTCTTGGTTATCAGTGGGAACCTCTTGTGCAGCATAATTTATATATTCAAGATTCTCATTTTAATTGCTTGAGGTCTGTTAAAAGCTCTTACAATCTGGGTCGCAGCATCACCCTATCAAAGCTCCATGTTATGTGACAGATTTACACAAAGCAGTTGCATGGAAGTTCAGTTTTGGTACTGCTGTCGTAGAGTAGTAGAAGTGTGTGTTCTTTATTAGAAAGCAATTTCACTAAGTCATAGAAAAAAAAATTGTTGATATTCAAAGTACAACTATGGTTGTATGTTTCAGATTCATGCTTCAGGTGTGTGTCACACTGATGCTTATACTCTGAGTGGAAGTGACCCTGAGGGCTTGTTTCCTGTCATCCTTGGTCACGAGGGGGCAGGCATCGTTGAGAGTGTCGGGGAAGGGGTCACCAAATTCAAACCAGGCATGTCTAAATAGCCTCTGAACAAAAAGAATAGTTCACAAAAAAAATTACAATTCTCTCATCATTCACTCACCCTCATACCATCCTAGATGTGTGTATTTCTTTGTTCTGCGAAACACAAATGAAGATTTTGAGAAGAGATTCTCAGCTCTGTAGTTCTGTAGTATGCAAGTGAATGGAAACCAGAACTTTGAGGCTCTAAAAAGCACAAAGGTAGCATAAAAGTAATCCATATGACTCCATAATTAATGTCTTCAGAAGTGATTCAATTGGTTTTGGGTGAGAACAGACCAAAATGTAACTCATTTGTCACTGTACATCTTGCCATTTCTGTCTCTAGGCATGATCATGATTTCAAGCTTTTTTACACTTCCTAGTGTTTGACGCATGCACAGTGCTAGATTGCACTAGGAAGTGTAATCAAGCTTGAAATCATGATCTCAAAAGACTGCTTATGTCAATATTTATGGTGAAAAAGGAGTTATATTTTGGTCTGTTCTCATCCTAAATGTATTGGATTGCTTCAGAAAACATGTATTAAACAAATGGAGTCTTACAGATTACTTTTATGCTGACTTTTCTTTGCTTTTTGGAGCTTCAAATTTTTGGTCACTGAGATATTCTTCTAAAAATCTTTGTGTTCTGCAGACGAAAGAAAGTCATACATATCTTGGATGACATGGGGGTCAGTAAACTATGAGATTTTTTGGGTGAACTCTTCCTTTAAATTGATATGTTTTCAAAATGTGAGAATTATTAGAGCAGCAATCTTTAGCAGTCTAATTTTTTTCTCAAGGTGATACTGTCATTCCACTATATGTGCCCCAGTGTGGAGAATGCAAGTTTTGTAAAAACCCCAAAACCAACTTGTGTCAGAAGATCAGGTAATTATAAAAAGGTTTTCCTTTACGAGAGATCTCTTCAATGTCCACACTAATTTGCACAACTACAAGCAATTTTGGTTTGTAGAGACTCCTTTCTGATGTCATTTTGTTTAGGGTGACCCAGGGTCAGGGTCTGATGCCCGATAACACCTCTAGGTTCACCTGTAAAGGCAAGCAGCTCTTCCACTTCATGGGTACTAGCACCTTCTCTGAGTACACCGTTGTGGCTGAAATCTCTCTGGCCAAAGTGGATGAACATGCTCCCTTGGACAAAGTCTGTTTGCTGGGCTGTGGCATCTCCACTGGATATGGAGCAGCTCTCAACACTGCCAAGGTCTGCATGCTGCTTCTGTGCTCTGATCCAGCTACTCGTTTACTTTATTTAGGATAAATTAGTATGTATTTGTTTATATTTGCGTATTGCTGCTTTTCCAAAAATCCCTTAGTCAACAGTTTCATGCTCACCCTGGTAAGTTGAAGCTGGCTCCACATGTGCTGTGTTCGGTTTGGGAGCTGTCGGCCTCGCCGTCATAATGGGCTGCAAGTCACAGGGTGCCACCAGGATCATTGGCATTGACATCAATCCAGACAAGTTTAAAATTGCCAAAAAGTTTGGAGCTACTGAGTTTGTGAACTCTAAAGACCACAGCAAATCAATTCAGGATGTGCTGGTGGAGCTGACAGATGGAGGAGTTGACTATTCCTTTGAATGCATCGGCAATGTTGGCATTATGGTAAGCTGCAGAAACAATATCCATTCCGTTAGGGATGAACCAAAGCTGCGTAATACAGCCACCCAAATGTCTACTGTAATACTGTAGATTTCAGTCCAGTTGCAGTTATCATTTCCTCAAAAACATTTGCTGCCATGGTGACTCATAATAATGTGTACTTGATATGCTGCCATGGTGACTCATAATAATGTGTACTTGATATGCTGCCATGGTGACTCATAATAATGTGTACTTGTTATGAAGTGCATAACAGGCTAATTATATATATGGCTTAATCAACACTGTCAATTTTCTTTTGGATTTCAGAGAGCTGCTCTTGAGGCATGTCACAAAGGCTGGGGAACCAGTGTCATCATTGGCGTGGCCGGGGCAGGTCAAGAAATCTCCACCCGGCCTTTCCAGCTAGTAACAGGTCGTACATGGAAAGGCACAGCCTTTGGTGGTGGGTGTATTTTTTTAATGGAATGGTTTATCCCCCAAAAAATATGCTCATGTATATCCAATCCTCTATGACTTTCTTTTTTCCCTAAAACACTCTTTTACTGAACACTCCTTTCCATATAATGAAAGTATATGGAAACTTTTTCTTTGTCCAAAATGACCAAAAAGCATGATAAAAGTATTATAAAGGTGGTTTATGACTTGTGTCCTTTATTCAAAGTCTTCTGAAGCCATACAATAGCCTTTTGTGCCAAACGGACTGAAAATCTTGTCCAATTATGTTTGATGTAATTAACGTGAAATGTGAATTGATGAATCTAAATGTGCTATATTTGAAGGACTAATGAGGAAGACTTCATTAAAATGGGGATGCACTGATGTATCAGCCACCAATATTTATCAGCCAATTATCAACCAAATTAAAACCAGTGGCATATCAGTCATAAACAACAACATGGGTATGAAAAAACTATTTAAAATGGATATTAAATTTTTTCTTTGTGTTATAGAAATAAATATCTTCCATAAGAAAGAAAACCTGAAAATGTCAAATAATATGCTCAATATTAATTTGTAATGTTCAATTATAATATGCACCATAAAATGGTGGGCAGATGCGCTAACCCCATCCCCACCTTAATCCTAACCATATGCAGCTTGTAAGGCTACCCTGCCAGGAACAACCTAAGGCAACTTTCACCCATTGCGGCATTATCGGAAACATCGTCATGTCTTCTGAAGTCTTTCAGGTCATTAGAAAACGAGCACAAGTGTAAAACTAAGAAGTCAAAGCTTTATGTTTTATTTAAAAGAGATGTTGTTTGTAATGTCTTTCATCCATAATTACCATTAAAAGGGAAACGATGTTTTAAATATTGGAGTTGTTATAACAAGGTAAAAAATACATTCCTTTAAATATGTGTTTCTTTGTCATTTATCTTTCATAATTACACTTAACGTTTTCAAAATACACGACAGTGTCATATATACAGCGTTGTTGTTGTTTATTAATAATACCTCTCTGTACAGAGAGAGAGGATTTTGGCGCTACTCTTGCTGTGGCGACAAGCAGCAAGTGTGTTTGTTTGTCTGCGTTTTGTTGTTAGAAGTGCTGTAAGTTTCCTGTTTTTGATTCGTTGTTTGATGAAATGTACTAGATATTATTGTTCATTCAAACAGTCGCCATGGAGATATACTACGCTGTTATCTTATGGACTTTATGGATTTACTATGTCCAAGGCGAACGCAGCCAGCAACGTGAGCCGGTAAGGACATACTCTCGAGAATGTTTGATGCGATGGGACAATCCGTGTATGGGAAATATATATCTGGACCCGCTTGTATCTGAAGACATTCTCTAGGCACAGGTCTCCTGGAAATGATCGCAAAAACTCTCGCAAAGAGAGGAAGCGAGGAAGGAGAGGTGGCGTCCGACTTCGGTTAAAACGACAAAAAATACGCCGTATTCCGCTCCCTTCAATAATACTCGCAAATGCTCAGTCGCTCAGAAACAAGACTGATGAGCTTCAAGCAAACTCGAACTATTTACAGGAATACAGGAACGCCTGTATTATGGCCTTCAGTGAGACGTGGCTGTCGTCTAAAGACACCGACACGGATTTCTCAATCAGCGGCTTTGGGCCACCTGTCAGGTTGGATAGAGACGCAGAAGCCACGGGGAAATCTCAGGGTGGTGGTGTGTGTGTATACATAAACCAGCGGTGGTGTAGGAACATCACCGTCAGGGAAAAGATATGCACTTCTGACATCGAACTGCTTTCCATCTCCGTTCGCCCGTTCTATCTCCCGAGAGAATTTCCCCAGATATTTGTGACTGTAATATATATTCACCCTAAAGCAAACACACAAACTGCTGCCGATATTATTCGCAAAGTGACTCAATGACTTCAATATCTTTCCCCGGATGCCCCGTGTCTGCTTATGGGGGATTTTAATAACTGTAAACTGAGTAAAACCCTCAATTTTTATCAATATGTCACATGTCCAACTAGGAAAAATAAAACTTTGGACAAGTGCTATGGTTCAATTAAAGAGGCTTATAAAGCCTCCCCTCTGGCTCCCATAGGATCCTCAGATCACTGTATTATTAATCTCATCCCGGTGTATAGACCTATGCTTAAAAGGGGGGATGTCAAAACTAGAGAGATTGAGACCTGGGAGGATGAGTCTGTTCTGAAATTACAAGGTTGTTTTGATTGCACCGATTGGTCTGTCTTCATTGACTCTGCTGCTGATATTGATGAGCTTGTTGACGCTGTATGTTGTTATATTTCTTTTTGTGTGGATTTTATTATTCCCAAAAAGTATGTCAAAGTGTATTCAAATAATAAGCCATGGGTCACTAGCTCACTGAAACAAGTGTTAATGAAAAAACCTAGGGCTTTTCATAATGGGAATGAGCGTGAAATTAGGGAGGCAACTAAGGAGGTCAGAGCAGAAACCAAGAAGGCTAAATTGCAATATAAAAATAAGATAGAGGAAAGATTGGGCAGTAACAACTTGAAGGTAGTGTAGAACTTTCCAGCAGGTATAACTAGTGTTTATAAATATATATATATAAATATATATTACAAGTGATGGATGTTATTATTTTGTTCTGGGGTATTTGAGAAAATAAGTGTGTACATTTACCGACTTATTCCAAATGAAGGCATATTTATGTTATATTTCATGTTATATGTTATATTCTGACTAGGTTAAAGGTTTGTTTATTATTTATTCCTGGTCCCCAGACTATGTGTCTGTGTATGCTTGATTAGTTACAGTGCGCAGGCGTCTCGCCTTTATATTCATTTTCATTTAGTTGATGTTCAGGACTGGTATGCCTTGCCGGTGAGAGACTATAAAATAGCATTGCTAGTAATTCATGTCAAAAATTAATATCACATGATTGTGTAACTTTATTAGTTAATTCTGATGTTTGTGTTTTATTGCAGGTTTACAACCTAACCTAACTAATCTAACTAACGTCACAAATGTCCAACTGACAGGCTAGCGTTGCTGTAGCATTCTGGCTACCTTGTTTGTGGATGAGTATTGTGTATGTGCTAATAAAAGCTCATGAAGTGACACGAGTTGTATCCGCCGTACTTGTCCTGAAACCCTTCCAGTGGGGAGTTTATTGAGCTATAGCAGGTTGCTTAGTAAAGAACTGGACAGTTGTAAACCGCTGTCGGAGCCGTGCTAGAGAGTACACGAACCCCGAGCGGAGGAGAGTTGATGACCGGCGCCGGGATCGGAGAGTCGGATTCTGGAGCGGCCGTCAACAACACCACGACAACGGAGGAGCCAAAGTCAAGGGCTGATAGAACCGTTAAAGGGCTGAATAACTTCTACAACCGTGAGTAAGACTGTGTGGATAATGATGACAGCCGCGGGGATACTATAGTGACTTTGTAAAACAACGCTGCTCTGAGACATAACAGCTGGCAAAGACGTCTGTGTTGTTCGCGGATCGAACGATTCTTTTGAACGATTCTTTGGAACGACTCCTTTGAACGATTCCCTTGAACGATTCTTTGAACGAGTCATTTTGATTAAAGGTGATTTTAGAGATTCTGTTCACTAGAAAAGAGAAAGAAGAAGAAAATAAAATAAAAATAAAAAGGACAAGATGGCAGATGACAAGCCAGATCTAGAGAGCTTAAAGCGGAAACGCTCAAATGCGCAACGAAACTTTACAACACGTATAAACCGCCTTAATGTTAGTGCTGGCCGTTTACGTGAAGTTGAGTTGTCAGAAGAGTTAGCGAGATTGAAGGATGATTATGACAAACTCCTCGATGTCAATAATGAATATGTTGACGCACAGAGCCAGATAGACCCTACGGGTGACGACAGTGAGTCGCGGGACGCCCTGGCGAAGAGAGATGCCAGTGAGCAAAGGTTCCTTGAAACTGAGAGCAAGGTCATGGAAATCCTGTGGTCCAAGTATGCAGCGCCAGACATAGACGATCTTGTAACACAGTTCATGTCTGCTCTTGATCGGGCTGAGGCGCTGGGGAAAAGTAAGGTAGTGCCATGGACACAGCAAGGGGTCGAAAGTGGTAAGCTGGATAGGAAACTCCATGATCTCAGGGAGGCTGTGTACACTTGGAGAGACTATCGGCCACATGGAAAGGATAAATGGATGCTCCTTGGATCATTGAGAGAGGACAAGGAGCAACTGATGGATGAGTGGACATGCCGACGTGAAAATGAGGCCATGAAGAGGAACAGTACAGAACTAAAAGACGGTGTAGACGGGGGTGAGGAGGAAGAGGATGAAGATGTGGGAGGCGATGATGCAGTTGGTGGGCCTGTAAGAACAGATATTGACAGCCTCGCAGCTGCAGATAACATCACCTTTACACAACCAGTAAGCCTTGCTATTGCTACTCCACCTGTTAACACCTGGCATGCTGTCATCAATCCGCCCACTGATGGGCAGGGAACTGTATATACAACAAGTTCTCCTTCAATAAAGTTATCTGAGAGAGCAGGCATCTCTACCTATGCTGCTCAAGGTGATATTGTCACTAGTCGTCCTCAGAGCAGGTATGTAGCAGCTACCACACACAGTGCCCCCCAAGAGACGTTAAGGCCCAACCTGCAGTCAAGACAGTCTGATGGTGGACTTGGTGTCAGTTTCGCCCAACCTCCGACCCATGCCAGCACGCCACGATTGATGAGTGTTCATGCTGCTCCGCCCGTCAATCTCAGCATGGGACAGGGTAGTAGCATGCCATATGGCAGCTCTGGTTTATACACTGGTGGGGATAACAGCTCTCAATGGGCCCGACCAAAAATAAGGCTCACACCCATAAGTTTGCCTAAGTTCTCCGGGGACAGGAGGGACTATTGGCGCTGGAAGGCTGAATGGGAGAGTATCCAGGCGCAGGCGGAACCTACGGGGTCAAGGGAATGCAAGAAACTTCACTTGCTGGACAGTATAGGCGAGTCTGTGAAAAGTGAACTCAGACTGTTGCGTTGCAGAGATGCAAACGATATCTTCAGGGAATTAGAGAACCGTTATGGTGACAAAGCACAAACGGCAGAAGAGATTGTGTTGGAGCTTCAATCACGACCTGCTGTAAAGAACCACCAGCCACGAGAGACGTTAGAGTTGATCCTAGCGGTGGAGAGGGCAGCATTGGACCTCACAGACCTGGGGTGTGCAGATGCTGTACAGAATCAGCTAGTGATACGGTCTTTGGAGAGTAAACTCCCTGATGTCATGAAAAGAGAGTGGCTCATGTGTGCGAGAAACCCTGTTAACGACGTCCACCCAGGAAACCGTTTCGACAGGCTCTTGCTGTTCCTGGAAGACCAAAAGTCGTTGCTAGTGAGGTTGGAGCAGTTGCTGCCCAGCAAGCCATGGCCTGCTAATGCTCCTGAGCGACCAAGCTACCGGGAGAAACCAGGTGACAGATGGAGAGAAAAGAAGTCGTTTACTAAGACTACGGCAAGTGAAGTCAAAAGAGACTCCAAACAGTTACCATGTGCCGTGTGTGGTAATGAAGAACATGGAGGTAAACTGTTTCGCTGTAAAACTTTCAGGAAGGCCGGTCTGTCGGAGAAGAGAGCTCAGGTTAAAAAGGCAAAAGCATGTACAAAATGCCTGGATGTTCACGGGGTCGGGAGCGGCTGCACTCCGAAGTTCCTTTGTCGTAAGGAGGAGTGTAAAAAAGGCGACACTCCAGTAGATCACCACTATTTCCTCTGCCCTAAGGCATCAAATGAGAAGGATGCTACTAAGAGGGAAAACAAAACAGAGGAAAAGAGGGGACCTCGTGGTCCGACAGAAGAGCAAGAGGCTGTGTTCGCTGAGTTGGGACTGACTCCTAACCAGTTGGATGCTGTCCGCAGAGCCTGTACTAACAAGGCAACGTCGACAGTGTGTTCTGGCAAGAGTGTGATAGAACAGAGTGGCTTGAAAGAACATCCAGTCCTCATGATGCTTGCACCTGTCACGACAAAGAGAGGAGACAGTCTCGGAGCCTTGGTGGATCTCGCTTCCGACACGAATTACATCACACACCAAGCTGCAGAAAAGCTCGGACTGACGGGTGAACCAATCTCCCTTGTCGTGTATGGTGTCGGCACGATGAAAGTGAAAGTTGATACAAAAAGGTATCTCGTGACTATAAAAGTGTGGACCTCACGAGGAACCCTGAAGTTTCATGAGATGATCTGCTACGGGATGGAAGACATCGCCAAAGTGGATCGAGTGGTGAAATCAGAGCGACTAGAGCAGTTCTTCCCTGAAACTAAGCCGGGAGAACTGGCCCGCCCAGAGAAGATCGATCTATTGATCAGTACTCAAGAAGGTCGATTAGCTCCCCAAAGGCTGCAAAGGGTTGGCGACCTGGTGTTGTGGGATGGTCCCCTGGGTAAGATCGTGAGTGGGGTGCATCCAGACCTCTTCGAAGAAGTGGAGGTGACCACGTGGCAGTCGAAGACGCACTTCAGCTCACTCAATGAGGACGGTAGCCGTCAAAGTTGAAGAGCACTTCGTGGGAAGGCCAGGAAGCCATTTGGAGCAAGAAAACAGTGTAGAAGTTCGAACGACAGCAGTGTGCAATAAAGATATCCTTGAGTGGCTAAAATGGGACAGTATCGGTACTGCCTGTGACCCTATCTGTGGAGGGTGTCGCTGTGGAAAGTGCCCACCAGGAGGAAAGGAGATGTCCCTGGTTGATGAGAAAGAGCTGGAGATAATAAAGGCAGGTCTAACCTTCAGGGAGAGAGACGCCCACAGCGACCAGCCACACTGGGATGCGAAGTACCCCTGGAAGGAAAACCCAGCCTCTCTTCCCAACAACCGAAAAGCTGTGGAAGCTACGTTCCTGAGAGCTGAGAAGCGGCTTGTGAAAGACCCCTGTGGAAAGAGGCTTACATGAAGCAAGTCCACGAGATGGTGGAGAGAGGAGCTGCTGTTAAGCTCACTAAGGACATGATGGACAGCTGGAAAGGTGCTGTGTGGTGGGTGAGCCACTTGACCGCTCCAAATCCCCACTCAGTGACTACGCCAGTGCGCCTCGTCTGGAATAGCAGCCAGGAGTTCAGAGGGGTGAGCATGAATAGCATTTTGCTCAAAGGCCCAGACGTCCTAAATCCCATCAGAGCGGTGCTCCTCAGATTCCAGGAAGGAAAACATGCAGCCATCGGAGACATCACCAAGATGTACAGTTCGGTTTGGCTGGAGGAACAAGAGGTCCATGTGCATCGGTTCCTATGGAGAGACTCACCAGAGGATGAGATTGAAGATTATGCTGTCGTGAGGGTGAACATGGGGGACAAACCAGCAGGGTGCATTGCACAGGTTGCCATGCGAGAGACCGCGAAGTTGCCCCAGTTCTCTGATATGAGGGAGGAAAGAAGAGTCATCGAGGAAGACTCCTACGTCGATGACCTCCTCACGTCCCACAATGACCCACACTGTCTAGACAAGATCCAAGAGGGGGTGGAGAAAATACTGAAAGCAGGAGGCTTCTACCTCAAGCCTTGGGTCCGGTCCGGTCAAAGTGGGAGGAGGGACGGATGACGTTGCGATGACGTTGCCCAACCAGCTAAGGGAGGAAGATAACAAAGCCCTCGGAGTTGGTTACCTTGTGCAAGAGGACAAACTCTTTGTGATGGTCTCAGTCAACTTCTCCAGAAGGAAGAAGAAGATGAGAACTGAGATTGACCTCACTGAAGAAAAAGTGGAAGTAAACACACCGAACCCACTGACTCGTCGTGTTCTACTGAGCCAGATCGCCGGGCTGTATGACCCGATCGGTCTAGTAACACCTGTGAAACAGAAAGGAGTTATCCTTGTGAGAAGAGCCTTCCAGGAAGCTGGCAAGCTTACTAAAGACACCTGGGATGAACCTCTGTCTGACGAGCTCAGGGAAAGGCAATTGAATTGTTCAAAGAGTACGCTTCGTTTGAGCAGTATTAAGTTCCACAGAAGCCTCACGCCCCCTGACTGGTGGGGTAAACCCTGGGGAATCACGTTTTCTGACGGGAGCTGTGAGTCCTATGGCGCTGTACTGTACTTGCGATGGGAGACGTCAAATGGTGTGGTCACCCGGCTGGTAGAATCAAAGGCCAAGTTAACCCCCCTCGACCAAAAAGGTGACGCAGTCAAGGCTGAGGTATGCGGGGCTGTCTTTGCCACACGTCTAAAGGTATATGTATTGAAGCATGGACGGTTAGATGTGGAGAAGTGGTACCACTTCATTGACAGTCAGACGGTGCTGGGGGCCATCCAGAGAGAGAGCTATGGATTCCAGACATTCTTCTTGAATCGAGTCGGAGAGATTCAGAAGGCTGGACCCGTAACTGACTGGTGGTGGATACCAGGCGAGGTCAACATCGCTGATCTAGTCACGAGGGGGTGCTCTCCTGAATTGCTAGGTGAGAACTCTGTGTGGCAGGAAGGTCCTGAGTTCCTGTCTAGTCCAGTCGAGGATTGGCCCATGAAGTCCGCTTCAGAAGTGGCAGCTGATGCTAGGGAGCTGGTTAGTAAACTCCAGAGAAAGGCTTTTTCGGCAGTACTCACCAGAGCTCAAGCCAAGAAGCAGTTGAACCCTGACAATCCTGGTGGTGAAGATCCAAAAGTCACAGATGGATGTAGCGGGGTTTCAGCATCCTCAGAAAATGGGTTGAAATTGACTTTAGTTGAGACCAAAGAAACTGAGACACTGTGGGGAGCCATGCTCATAGACCAAGTGGAACCAACAAGGTGCAGTTCTCTAGCTAAGCTTTGTGGAGTAGTTGGTTATATCCGCAGAGCTGTGAAGAAGTGGTTGGCCTGTGTAGGCAGGGCCTCTATACTAGCAAAGTGGGAGGCAGTATTGACAGTAAAGGAACGCAATGCTGCATTCCAAGACCTGTGCCTAGCCGCCCAGAAGGGTGTTACGTTTCCTGTGACGACACTGAACAGACTCGTTGTAAGCAGGGATGAGGATTCAGGGCTCCTAAAATGCCATGGTAGAGTCCAGACCATTACCCATGGAGATACCGGTGTGCCTCTGATCCCCTACAATGCGTGGATTAGCACCCTTCTCACACGAGAGGCCCATAAGGTTAACCACGAAGGTGTTGCTGGCACACTCCTCCGTGTGAGATCTAAAGCATGGGTGGTGCTGGGACCAAGGATTGCCAGAAATGTGATTGACTCCTGTATGCACTGTCGTAAGACCAAAGCAAGATTGTGCAAACAGATGATGAGTGAGCTACCCCTGGAACGAACTGAACCAGCCGCACCTTTCGAAGTTCACGACATTGGACCTTTTCGGACCATATGTTGTTAAAGATACTATAAGACGAAGAACAAAGATGAAAATCTGGGGCGTAGTGTTCAGCTGTATGGCTTTGAGAGCGGTACATGCTGACATTGTGGAAGATCTGTCGACGGAAGGATTCCTGAAAGCATACCAGCTTCACAGCTCTCAGGGGTCACCCAAGAAAGCTCTGGTCGGATCAAGGGACAAACTTTGTGGGTGCCAGACCAGTATTACAGGAGCTTTATGAGTTCCTTAGTGGCATCGACAAGGATCAGGTCCAAGAGAAGGCGGCAGCCGTAGGAACCGACTGGATGTGGGTGTTTCACCCGGCGGACTCTCCCCACCGAAATGGAGCAGCTGAGGCAGCTGTCCGCGTACTCAAGAGAGCGTTAAGCAGTGTTGGCAAAGAAGGTAACCTGACAGCACTGGAGTTCCAGACCCTCCTGTACCTTGCTGCTAACCTGTCAAATGAGAGGCCAATCGGTGCCAGAGCCCAGGTACAAGATGAGACCGTGGAAGTCATCACTCCCAACTCTCTTCTGCTTGGTCGCAGCAGGACCCAGTGGGAACTCCCGAGGGTTTAAGTATCCGACTTACCCCTTTGTGCGCCTGAGAGCAATCCAGATCGAGGTTGACAAGTTCTGGAAGCGGTGGAGCCAGTTGGCAGGTCCGGGCCTCTACATCCGTCAGAAATGGCACGCGCCTGCTAGGAATGTTGCTGCGGGGGACCTGGTGTGGCTAGCTGACCAGAACGCGCTGAGGGGCCAGTTCAGGCTGGGTCGAGTCGTGGAGGTGTGTCCTGATGTGAAGGGCATAGTACGAGATGTGAGGGTGAGGACATGTCGAAGCTGTCCAGTTTTCGTTGGACAGTTCAAGAAAAACCAAGGTATGGAGAGCTATCCCTCCACCATCCTCCATAGGGACGTTAGGAGGTTGGTGGTTCTGCTTCCAGTGGAGGAGCAGTAAAGGATACCCACCATGGTGTGTTTCGGTTGGTAAAGGATCCCCACCATGGTGTGTTTCGGTTGGTAAAGGATCCCCACCATGGTGTGTTTCGGTTGAAAAGGGATCCCCACCATGGTGTGTTTCGGTGAAGGATCAAAACTCTCCCCACTACCATCCTCCCGAAGGCTGGTGGTGTGTTTCGGTAAAGGAGGTTATAATGTCATCAAGGACAATGTGTGTTGTTTATGGACATTAAAACTAACTTGAAGAGATCGGTTCATGTTGTGACATAATACGTTCATATCCAAGTATGCAATGTTATTTGCATGGTCATGGGGAGAATGTAATATCTAGAAGTTTAACTGTTTGGTTGTGGTGGCCTACTTGGATTCTAGAATCAGTAGGCCAAGTGGGAGGTGTAGAACTTTCCAGCAGGTATAACTAGTGTTTATAAATATATATATATAAATATATATTACAAGTGATGGATGTTATTATTTTGTTCTGGGGTATTTGAGAAAATAAGTGTGTACATTTACCGACTTATTCCAAATGAAGGCATATTTATGTTATATTTCATGTTATGTTATATTCTGACTAGGTTAAAGGTTTGTTTATTATTTATTCCTGGTCCCCAGACTATGTGTCTGTGTATGCTTGATTAGTTACAGTGCGCAGGCGTCTCGCCTTTATATTCATTTTCATTTAGTTGATGTTCAGGACTGGTATGCCTTGCCGGTGAGAGACTATAAAATAGCATTGCTAGTAATTCATGTCAAAAATTAATATCACATGATTGTGTAACTTTATTAGTTAATTCTGATGTTTGTGTTTTATTGCAGGTTTACAACCTAACCTAACTAATCTAACTAACGTCACAAATGTCCAACTGACAGGCTAGCGTTGCTGTAGCATTCTGGCTACCTTGTTTGTGGATGAGTATTGTGTATGTGCGCAATAAAAGCTCATGAAGTGACACGAGTTGTATCCGCCGTACTTGTCCTGAAACCCTTCCAGTGGGGAGTTTATTGAGCTATAGCAGGTTGCTTAGTAAAGAACTGGACAGGTAGCATGGGATGGTGTGAAAAGGATGATAGGTTTGCAAAAACCACATAATAAATCAGTCCAATTGGCAATGTATAAATATGATAGCGAGTTATCTGAAGCGTTGAACATCTTTTTTTCACGTTTTGATATTCATGACTTTTCAGACAAACTAAAGAAATTAATCGAGGAACAGGCCCAGGTAGAATCCATTCCTTTCTCAATTACAAAGGAGGAGGTTAGGTCTATATTTAATAGAATTAAGGTAAATAAGAGTCCAGGACCAGATGGAATTACTGGGAGATTGTTGAAGTGCTGTTCAGAGCAGCTCTGCGGGGTGTTTGCTGACATCTTTGAGATGTCCTGGGAACAGGGAAGGGTCCCAATGGCTTGGAAAGAGTCTATTATAGTTCCAGTGGCAAAGGGCAAATCTGTAAGCACATTAAATGACTTCAGACCAGTGGCATTGACTTCACTGGTCATGAAGTCATTTGAGAGGATTGTAAAGCGACTTCTGCTGTTCAGGGTGGGTGGGGCCCTGGACCCCAGCCAATTTGCATACAGGGCTAGCAGGGGGGTAGAGGATGCACAGATTGCACTTTTAGATCTGCTTTATAGACATTTAGAGGGTCCTGGTACACAAGCTAGGCTTTTGTTTTTAGATTTTTCTTCTGCTTTTAATACTATCCAGCCACATGTTTTAGTTAGTAAATTATTATCAGAATTTAATATTGAGAGTAATCTTGTGAGCTGGATTATGGATTTTTTAACAAATAGAACACAGCGAGTTAAGGTGAATGGTTGTCTTTCTGAAAGGCGTGTCTCTTCCACTGGCTCCCCGCAGGGTTGTGTACTTTCACCTCTACTATACATCCTCTACACTAATGATTGTAGGAGCCAGTATAGTAATAGACACATCCTGAAATATGCTGATGATACAGTTATTGTCAGTTTACTGCAGAAACATGAATCTCAGCATGGGCCAGTGGTCGATGAGTTTGTCAGTTGGTGCGATAGTTCTTTTCTCCAGCTTAACACCTCTAAAACCAAGGATATGTTTATAGATTTTAGGAGAAAACAACCTGGTTCTCCTCTACCCACCTATATAAAAGGAATAAGCATATTCCTGGTGGTAGAGCAGTATAAATACCTGGGTACTGTGATAGACAGTAAACTCAAATTTGACATTAATACAGAGATTATCTGCAAAAAGGGACAACAACGATTGTACTTCCTAAGGAAGCTTAATTCTTTTAATGTCGATAAGGTCGATAAATATCCTGTATTTATTTTATAAATCTTTTATTGAATCTGTTCTTACTTTTGCTTTTATTGCCTGGTATGGGGGCATCAGCCTGAGGGAGAAAAATAATCTACGCCATATTGTGAAGGTGGCTAGTAAATTAATAGGCTGTCCACAGGTTTCCTTGACAAATATTTATGATAGGCAGGTTATGAGGAAAGCAGATGCCATATTGGACTGTGTAAATCATCCCCTTCATTGTTCTTTTGAGGTCCTCCCCTCAGGTCGGAGATTTAGAGTCCCTTGTTTTAAGTCCAATAGGACTAAGAACTCTTTTATATCAAGTGCAATTCGGTTGCTAAATTTGCACAATTCTATGACATAGATGGGTAATACTGTAACAGTGTTTTTAACTAGTAGTTTGTGTTGTTTATTGGTATGTGTATGTGGTGTTTATGCTACCTGTTGTGTCACCTGTATGTTTACCTGGCTGCAAGACAAGTTTCCCTTAGGGGACAATAAACTGAAACTGAACTGAACTGAGAGAGAGAGTTTTTTTCGGTATATGTATCGTTCATGAATTTTTCAGTTTGGTGAAGTGTTTAGTAAATGGGGTTTCTGGTAAATTTGCTGTGAAATCTTTGCTATTTTGTGTTGTACGGTCCACCTATTGGTCCAATGGCGGCATTCAATAATGTGGCTGAAGGTACCTGTGCATCACTGACTTTTTATACTTTGATTATTTTATTTGAGTTCCATGTTTTATTAATCTTATCATTAATTATTTTCATTATTTCATCTGACTCCAATTATGAAAAACCTTGTTGATGTATCTATGCTCAATTTAAATTTGTATCTTGTTATTTTTAGTAATTTTTAGCAATCTTCTAGACTGCATTTGCATTTATTTACATTTACATTTATGCATTTGGCAGACGCTTTTATCCAAAGCGACTTACAGTGCACTTATTACAGGGACAATCCCCCCGGAGCAACCTGGAGTTAAGTGCCTTGCTCAAGGGCCCAACAGTGTCATCTTGGTGGTGCTGGGGCTTGAACTCCCAACCTTCTGGTCAGTAACCCTGAGCCTCAACCACTGAGCCACCACTGCCCCCATTTGTTATTTCAATGTTATTCGGGTCCTGTGCCAGCCGGACGCAGGTCCTTTTAGCTACAAATTCATCGGTTTCAGATATTAGTACATTTTAGAATAAGTCCTTATAGGTTCTCGGCTTTATCCATTTAGTCTTATTTGGCTAAGTTCAGTATAGATTCTCGACTCACCGTTTAGCCTTTTAGTACATTAAAACATTAATGGGTTACTTCTGAAGTTGCTTGTTAAGCCAACTCTGACCATAGATTTGTAGTTAATAAGAAATATTCTAGAAAACAGTCCTTTTAGAATGAATCGTAATAACAATTTATTTTACCATGTAATGTAATACATGCAAACAATTCAATTAAAATAAAAAATCAAACTCAAAGCTATCAGTCAACCAAGCATAATAATATAATTAAAGTTGCATTCCATTCAAACATTTACCTAAAATAAGAGATTCAAATTGAATACCTGGCAGATTAAAAAACAACACACAATGTTTTCTTTGTGGGTCTTCTGGCTACAGAGACCTTGATTCCTTTGTCATCTCTCCTTAAATACCAAATGATTCTATTGTTATTTCAGATGTGTACTGTATATTTGATGTTATCCAGGATTTGGTTTACAATTTAGGTAGTTGTAAGTAGACCTTTGAAACTTGTAATTGATTTGGTCGTTTGATGTTTACAAAGAATGCACCTAATCTGCATACTCTGTGAGAGATCTGGGAGGGAGGCATGCCCCTGATAGAATAAAGTATTTTCCTAAGTTCTTAAATCTTACTTGTGATTTGACTTTGCTGAAAGGGAATGAGACCGTTTTTCCAGTTGCACTGAGAACTCTTGAATGATACCAAACATGTATGATCAGAAAACCTTGTACATTACAGAACATGATGTCATATCTTATCATAACATGGTGTCCTTAAAGTGACCCGAGGTGTGAGAGGGAGCAGGTGTGAATGAGATTTGCGAGAACAGGATAAGTCATCCTAAAGTGACCTGAGGTTAGATAGAGGGCAGATGTGAGATTTGTGTTTTATGGTCCTTAAAAAGTAGCGAGTGTTGTCGTAGGTTATTTTTTTCTTAACGGAAATGGTGCCTTTTGGGTGTAGATATTCTGGTGCCAGCCAATGTGAACAGTCATTTCATTAATCATCAATCATATTAAAAGGTATAAATAAAAATGTTTTAAGATGCCAATTGAATGACAAAATATTAATTTGACTGTTATAAACGTAAAATTCTGTCTTAAGGTGGCTAATATTTCTGTCAGTTGGCAGGAAATGAAAACTCGGGTTTTAAAAAAAAACTGTGGCTACACAACAGCTTATTGCCATGTTTTTCGTTGTTAAAATAGCCAAATCTATTGGATATTTCTCCCCGTTTTCCTTTGTAGGAATGTATGATTAATTATGGGAACAGCACTTTGCTTTCCCTCATGAGTGGGTGGGGCCTCCTTGCCGACTCTGTGATTCTAACATGGGAGCCCCCATGAGGTGACCCTCTCCATGTAGAATGAAACAGCATTTATAAGGTTACTGAGATTAATGGAGTTTTCATCTCATGTGAGTGCTCATGATTTTATACATATTTTACAAAGTCACTATTCATTTCTTTAGGAGTAAAAACATTTTTTTAATAAGGAAAACATCTCTGAGTGCATCTTAAAATGTTGCCCTTCAGTGCAAGTGCTTTTATGTTTTATTAAATATGTTGTATTATACAATCCACTCTACAAGAGAATGCATTTTCTTTTGCTGTTTGCTCTTCAGGCTGGAAAAGTGTGGAGAGTATTCCAAAGCTGGTGAATGACTACATGAACAAGAAGCTGATGGTGGATGAGTTTGTCACTCACACATTGCCCTTCGACCAGATCAATGATGCCTTTGACTTGATGCATGCTGGAAAGAGGTACTTGCCTGAACCTGCCTTTTTTATCTGGTGCTACTTGTTAACATCATATTTATGCAGTATGCCAAAAGAAAATGACATTAAAATGCAAACATTTCTCCTGTGTGTCTCCCACAGTATTCGAACCGTCCTGCAGTTCTGAGCCTCAAGTTTAAAGGAGTCACAAACATGAGCTAATCTACCTTAACCTGCCATGAAACATGTACTAATCATTAACACCCGTCTCAGTAGTTGTTGACAACAATGTTGACTGTTGTGTTGTGATGTCCAAATAGCAACTGTGTGTAGAGTTCCAGTTACACACTGAATAAATTTGATTGCAAAAAAATTTAACTTGCCATTCTTTATATATATATATATATATATATAAAAACTATTGTTGTTAAAATAGTGTAGTGTTAATGGCTCTGAATATCTCTGTAGTAGGATTGGGGGAAACTGCTGTTGTATGTATAATTCTGCTATCAGGGTGGCCAACTCTCATGCATTTGGCGTGAGACAAACGCTTTCAGGTTCTGTCTCACTCTACCAAAGTAAATCTCACGGCAAATAACAAGAAAATGTAATTCAGTATCAAATAAATAAAGCATAGTAACAAATCTTCAATTTACATTTTTCCATCAGCACAAGACCTTTGGGCTGCTGAAGCAAATTTACTACCGCAACGTACATCAGCGTGCCCCAGAGACAGAATAACCAGAATTTTGGGGTAGGGCAGAGCGCACGACTCAACACACATTCGATATATTTCGGTGTGCGGACGCAACAAAATGAATGCACTTAATATGAATTCTACAGAAAATCATGTAAATGAAATCGCTGGGGAAGAAGAAAAACCCCTCAAACTGCTAGAGCAGCACTGATAAGGTAAAGGAGACAAATCCATGCATCAATATTAATTATAAATCTTTTTAAAATGCACATCACCCTTACTAAAATGTTTTCTGGTGAGGAGTGGTGGTGGCGTAGTGGGCTAAAGCACATAACTGGTATATTTTTTATAACTACTATAATATTTTTTTCCCCCTCCTGTTCTAACAAACTGGCCCTGTTTACCTTTTAGATATTTCAAGATATGGCTTGCTATAAATGATTAAGAGCCTGATGAAAAGAAAACAATATTTTGAAAGGACACTTTTTTTAATTTAATTATTTTTTATGCTGGAAACAGTCCCAGCAAAGTAAAGTGGCCCACTCATACTGTAGGTGTAATATCATCATATTGTAACTAACCCAAAAATAAGGTCTTATTTAAATTAAGTTAATTTTATACGATTTCCCATTTTAACAATCCCAAACAATTGTAAAATTCAAAAAGTTCCAGATTTCCAATGCAAACATGAAATGCAGTTTAGTAATTCTGTTAATTAGTACTTCATTGCAATAATGTTACCAACCAACTTTGAGCTTATTGGTACCTCAGCCACCACTGAAAACCAGTTTTGAACCCAAGAAAAAACCCTGCTTGTGCCATAGTGTATGAGTGTTCTGACTTTTTAAATTTGTTAAAGTGAACCAAAAAAAAAAAAAAAAATTGTAATATATATAAAAGTATTTGCCTTGTAGGGTTGGTTGAGCTCTTGTGTTGGTGATATAAATGAAACATAGAAGGCCTACTAGTTTCAAGTATGTGCACTATATGTCCAGGGACATATTAAGGTGCCACTGGTACAGGGTCCCTGGACTTAATCGGCGATTTGCCTGTTCATTAATGTGGGCCAATGCTGGCAACCCTGCTGCTATTCTGTTATAAATTCTGCTTGTTTGTACATATTCTATCCCTATAAATTATTGGACCAATATAAATCATAAAATCCTAACATTTTGACAATTAAATTCAGTTTAAATAATTTCTTGTCAGATCACTCTAGAATTATGATTTAAAAGTCTATTTTCCCAAATTCTGTTACTGACAGTAGTAATAATCTATGGTGGGAGTCCAGTTCTCTCTGTATCTCCTAGGAGTCGCAGTTTTGGCTCTATTTGCTCATTCACTCAAGCAGTTTTCGGCTGCTTCGGATAATCAAATGGTGTTTTCTTACACGGGAAAGACCTTTCACATTTTTAGAAGATGGTGACTGCTGAACCGGTGGGTCAATAAAAGTGCTCTTACAATAATCATTGAGATTATTTTCACTGCGATCAGTGGTAGTTAATAACATTGCATGTGTGCTTTATTTGACATATCGGCTAATATGATTAAATATATTGATATGATATGCACTCACTGCACAGTCAACCAAGGTAATGTGTCTTGTGACAGTGGCACTTATTTTGAGCGACAGTGAAATATGTTGTATATATATAATTTTTTTGACATTAAACTTGCATTTACTGTTCAGCTGGTTCCCGCCTCCTCTTTGCCCATCCTTATACTGTGACAGTGATGCTGAATCCCGGGAGGGTGGAGGGATGCGCTTTTGTGATTCCTCGCGGCTGCTATCTGCCATGTTAGCAGCCATCTTCCTGGTTAAGGAGGGGTCACTGCCGGCCACAGAGAGCTAGAGGAACTGCTGCTGTCTGCCGAAGAAGGGGAGGAGTGGTTCCATCCGCCAGGGGAGCGGTTGAGGACCGGGCAACAGCATGTCCGAGAGCTGGCGAACAAGTTCCCTCTCTCTCTCTCTCTCTCTCTCTCTCTCTCTCTCTGCTCACACTTTCCCTCTCCCCACGCCTCCCCTTGACTCTCCCCCAGGCTCACAGGAGGCGGGGTGGAACACCGGCTGACAGAACGGCCGGAAGGGCAGCGTCTCCCCTCCAGAGATGGGGGTGGGGGGGGTGAGTTAGTCAGACTGGGGAGGAGTGTGAGGAGGAGGATGGCGTGGCCGGGTCGTGGTGCACGGCCGGCGTTGAATCAGGGAGAGCAAGATAAAGGGGAGCCGGAGGCTGTCAATCAATTAAACATTTTCATCGAATTAATGACATGGTGTCCCAATTAATTAATCGTAATCACATATACAAATATTTGCTGAGAAAGCACCTCATATAACAATAATTCAATATATAATGATTATATTTATATCAATATATAATTATACATATTTAAATATTTAAAAATGATTTTATATATATATATAAAAAATATTCAGATAATTAAAATGTCTTACATTTCTGTAGTTGAAAAGTTAATCATTGATAAGACGATACAAAAAGTGGCTTTAGAATACAATGTATTGTTTACTACCATATTATTGATCATAAGTCAATCATTGGCATACAGTTCACAGCAATCCATTTCACAAGTGAATTTGTCAATCAGTTGGATTTTTATAATGAGGGCTTGTTTAAGGGCCCGTCAATTTACACCTACATCAGATGTCTCGGGTGTGTTGTGTCATAAACTTAAAATGTTTAGGTCACTGTGTCAATCTAAATATAGTTTAATACTCAATCGCATTTGCGCTCCTTCGAGTATTTTGAACGCAAGAACGTAACGCATGTTTGTGTTGTTCTGCCTACTGAAGTGTTTTCTTCACTTTATAAACTGCACGTTGCTCATACAGCTGAAATTTCACTTACTGCCCTCTGGAGTAAACAGGTGGTACTACAAGCTTGCATTTCTCAAGAATCCTACTTATTATGGTCAGTGGGCATGCGATTTAATTGCGTAATGTTTTTTTTTACGTGTTATCTTTTTAAAATTAATCGCACTGAATTAATGCATTAAATCGACAGCCCTAATTTATACATCTATAACAGCAGTCCTCATCCTCCATAACCGACTGCAGCTACAGGTATTCCTGGCTAAGCTAAAAATGTTCAGACACTTTGTTAACTTATCTACATTACAGGTCAACGTACACTCACTGAGCACTTTGTTAGGAACACCTGTACACCTACATATTTATACAATTATCTAATCTGCCATTTGTGTGGCAGCAGTGCATTACATAAAATCATGCAGATATGGGCATCTTCAGTTAATGTTCACATCAACCATCAGAATGGGGAAAATGTGATCTTAATGATTTCGACCGTGGCATAATTGTTGGTGCCTGATGGGCTGGTTTGAGTATTTCTGTAAAAAAAATGTGAGCGGCAGTTCTGCAGACAGAAATGCCTTGTGGAGGATTGTCTGACTTTTTGGTTTGAGGTGACAGAAATACTTCGGATATTCAGATAATCCCTCTGTAGTGAGCAGAATAGCATATCAGAATGCACAACATGTCGAACTTTGAGGCGAATGGGCTACAACTGTAGAAGGCAATGTCAGGTTCCAATTCTGTCAGCCAAGTACAGAAAGCTGAGGCTGTAGTGGGCACAGGCTGACTAATACTGGACAGTAGAAAACATAGGTTTGTTCTTAGCCTCACAGGTCTGGTGAATCTCGATTTCTGCTGAGGCACACAGAAGAAGCCTTTAATTTTTTTTGTCACACATTATACATTTTGAACACATTCAGTGAAGTAATTTTTTCGACAGCCATGATACGGAGCCCCTGTAGCAGATAGGGTCAAGGTCCTTACTCAAGGGCCCAACAGTGGCATCCACTGTGCTGGGGCTTAAACCACTGACCTTCTGGTCAGTAGCCCAGAGATGGTGGGGTCAGAGCTTAGTGCAAACCGCATGATTCCATCGACCCAACCTGCCTTGTGTCAATAGTCCAGACTTGTGGCGTCGATGTAATGGTGTGGGGAATGTTTTCATGGCCCACTTTGGGGCTACTAATACCAGTCAATAGCTGCTTGAATGTCACAGTGTATTTGAGTCTTGTTGCTGACCTTCTGCATCCGTTAATGGCCGCAATTTACCCATCTTCTAATTGCTACTTCCAGCATGATAATGCACCATGTCTAAAACCAAGTCATCTCAAACTGGTTTCATAAAAATTAGTCCACTATTCTTTAGTGGCCTTCCCAGTGACCGGATCTGAATCCAATAGAACACCTTTGGGATGTGGTGTGAATGTATAGCTGATAAATCTACAGAAAAATCTACATATCAACATTGACCAGAATCTCAAAGTAAAGTTTCCAACATCTTGTGGAATCCATGCCATGAAGAACATCTTCTGTTCCCATGCTTTGAAATCACGATCAATTATCAAGTAACTTAATATCAGGATGTGACTACTCCCTCTTCAAGGTAAGGCCGAATACACATAGTTAATTCATTTCAATCTGGATTCTGCTGTGAATAATTAAAAATAAATATTCTATATAAGCAGTGTGCTCCAGGACATATGTGGTTAGAGGGTTGTTTGTCATGTTACAATGATCTGTTTGCTGTTTTTGGAGCAGGATGGCATTGAACCCATGTGGGAGGATGAGAGAAATAAGCGGGGTGGCCGCTGGCTAATCACCCTTTCCAAACAGCAACGCAGAGCCGACTTGGACCGCTTCTGGTTGGAGACAGTTAGTCCACTCTCTCCAGTCTGTTTGAATTGATACAGTGTGTTTGTGGATCCTAAAGGGTTAAATGTACTCCCTCATTTCTAGATTTGTTTTTCAGCTTTTGTGCCTTGTGGGAGAAGCATTCGATGACCATAGCGATGATGTGTGTGTTGCTGTCATCAATGTGCAAACAAAGGGAGACGAAATAGCGATATGGACGACAGACCATGAGAACAAAGATGCTGTTGTACACATAGGGTATAACCAATCTTTTTGAGAAATGATACCAACATGAACAACATACAAATGTCTTGGTCTTAATTTCTCATATATATATATATATATATATATATATATATATATTTTTTATATATATATATATATATATATATATATATACAGAAATGTTATATAATTAATCAAATTAAATCCACAATTCTGAACTTAGTGCCATTCATTATTGAAAAATTACCTTTTCTTTTTCATCCTTTTATTTGCAGGCATGTGTACAAGAAAAGATTAGGTGTGCCACAAAAGGTCATCATTGAATACCAGTCACATGCGGACACGGCCACCAAAAGTGGTTCCACCACTAAGAATAAGTTTGTTGTTTAAGGAGCCCTCAAAAGCACAGTGGGTCTCTCTCCGTTTTAATGTTTAATGTCATTGTTTTTAAGTTAACTGTTAGTTTGTTAATGCGATTTAATATTATTTTGTTGCAGATACTACAACAACGTCTGAATCTTTGAAACTGTCCTGTGATCCAAACATTTCACAGGACACCACATGGGGAAAAAACAAGGAAATAAAAAGCCTTCCCGTTTGGTGATAGTGGGGTAAAGCTCAATTAGAGGAGTATTGTATTTACAAATTTGTACAGTGTATACAGAGTCTTGTTTTTAAAAAAACAAATACAAATTTAAATGTTGATATACTATTAAGGGATCTTTTGCTGACAGGGATGAGGAAAGTTTCAATTCAATGTATGGAAGTTTTTGTTTTATATTCTTCTGTTTGCATTTTTATTTTCAGTTACATTAACAAAATCTTAAGTGTAATTTATAAATTTTTTATGCAATCCATTCTTTTTTGCTTTGGATCTAGTGTTTGAGTGATTTGGACATTGCTGTAAATTAATCATGAAATTTGTAATTACACAATTTAACAATTGTTGTATTGCAGTTTGAGAATGTTTACTGTTGAAAGACTGTTATATAGAGTAACAGTCAGTATTGAGAGAATTGATCTCTGGTCCTCACCTCCCTTAATAAGGGGTTTCATTGAGTAAGCCTGATGTTTATTAAAAAGAAAAAGAAGAGACACCCCACTTTGGAAAATTGATTCTTATATAAAATGATGTATGAAAACTGACTAAATAATTGAATAATTGAAAACATTCAAATGCTTTTCATTTGCACCTGTTGATGAAATAAATAATACTCTCTGATATTCCAGAGATGGGCCAATAGTTTTCTCATCCTAAGAGATAGTAGTCTACTACCTTCTATGCTAAACTTCTCAGTAGTCTACTACCTTCTATGCTAAACTTCTCAGTACCCCTACACCAATAATTAGTTATTTTTTCTCAATGCAACCAAGCAATCTGGATTTTTTTTGCCATTAGTGAAGCAAGGCCTGATAAATTCTGTAGTAATGTAAAAGTTTTCTGTGTGCTTCAACATTCAGAATGATTGGTACAAACTGAAAATCAGTAATGGGGTATTTAGATGGCGAAATTAATGAAAAAGTTTCTCTTATGTTGCCTTTGTTACTTGGCTTGAAGAATAACAGAGTATACCCACTGTGCTGCACATTATCGACAGGCATATCAGATTGACCTTGGCGAGAGTTTAAAATGAAATATGTGAATCATTTTGAGTTTTCAAATGATTAAAAGTAAGATCAGTCAGAAATTAACTTATTAAAATAGTTTTTCCTATATTAGAGCATATTTTTGTTCCAGCCGTATAAAAACAGTGTTTTGTCCATTTATGTCAAATACCTCTAATTAATTCATCAACGAAAAAACAAGTTCATTACAGGAGCACTTTGTTTCCTCACGTTTTAAAAATCTGAGTCATTTTTGCCATGAGCCCTGGTCAATTTCAGACTGCTTTGGACCACTTTTTGAAAAATAAAAAAAAGTCTGGTTTCAAGCTGTGGCTTAATTTGTAATTCTGAATAAAAAAGATCAAATATATTGTCAATTAAGAGTCAGTAACTGCAATTTTACAAAGAATGCATGATACGGATGAGTGACATTCCACAGTGGACAAATATCACATATTTCCCTCAGGTTCCACATCTTTACTTTTCTTCTTGCTCTTGAGGGCAATCTTTGAGACCATGTTGGCCTGGATTTTCGTTACACTGGGTAGGGACTTCCTCCACAGGTTCAAGATGATGATCCAAAACACTCTCTGAAAAAATGGAAGGTGTCCTGCTGCAGCAATGTCTAGGTCCATCTTCCTGGAAATGTGACAGGCCTTTGGTGTGGTAACTGGGGCTGGGGCTGGCAGAAGGCAGGGTTCGCTGGCTACCATTCAGATAACTGCCATAGTTCATGGAGTCCCTTGAGTCTTGACGTGAGTAGAAAGAGTTGATGTGCGAGCCCTGGTAGTTGTATGCTCTCCAACCAGGCCGTCTTCTGCGGTGACATCTGCATTTCAGGATGCGGCTGAAAGCTTGCTTGAACTCCCGGCTGTAGCATGGATAGATGATGGGGTTCAGGCAGCTGTTGAAGTAACCAAGCCAGAAGATGATTTTGAAGACAATGTCAGGGGGCCGCATTCTGACATCAAAGGAGACTGCAAACAGACAGTACAGCACCAGTGAAATTTAAAATCAGTCCATACTGTCATGAAATGGATTATGACCTTAATCTTAATACAGTTATTCAGATTATTAAGAAGACATTTTGTATTGGATTTGCATTGTATCCCTCCCCCAAAATCCTTTTTTGTGTGTGTGTGTGTGTGTGTGTGTGTTTTCCCCAGAATGTGAAAATTACTATATTGTACATGTATTGTGATGAGAAAATATTTCTGTGATTTTTTTTTTTTTTGGTGTGATTTGTGGCATTAGGGCCTCAGCTTCACTTAAAAGTGCTCCCTGTTGGCACTGCTGTTGCAAGCACCTTTTGTCACAATTAAAGAATGCATGAAGATCTGTTATTTGCTTTATCATCCAGCAGGTGGTAGCAATGCCTGCTTAGGAAATGTTCTGCTGTAATTTCATAACTATTCCTGAGCTTTGGAAAACCAATATTGCTGTACAATGACACTATTTAATTACACCGATCAGCCACAACATTATAACCACCTGCCTAATATTGTGCAGGTGCCCTTTATGCCACCAAAACAGTACCAACCTGCATCTCAGAATAGCATTCTGACATAATATTATTCTCACCACAATTGTACAGAGTGGTTACCTGACTTACTGTAGACTTTGTCAGTTCGAACCATTGTTGCCAACTTAGCGACTTTGTCGCTATTTTTAGCGACTTTTCAGACCCCTTTAGCGACATTTTTTCAAAAAAGCGACTAGCGACAAATCTAGCGAATTTTTGGACAAACCTTAGCAACTTTCCAAATATCGCCAGTACTGCAAGCGTGAGGTCTTACTTCCCCGCTGCGTCTGCTCTGTTCAGTGAGCGGCTGAGAGGAGCAGCACATTCCGTTGACTGCACGCCAGCGGACATAGACATGAATGAGCTGCGCATGTGCACGCTGTGTTAGCAGGAACCAATCAGTGATCACATAGCAGCTGCCTTCTCCTTTGTTTTAATTCAAAACATTTAATTTGACCGTTTTTTCTTGGCATGCGCTTATATTCACTACTAATCAGAGTTTTAGTTCATTCCTGTTCGGTTTCTGAACTCTCCGACTTCAAATCGTATATTTACAGACTCTATACATTTTACTTGTCCAAACACAACAATAAACCTTCTTCAAACTCATAAACATGTAACGTTAGCTAAGTTCCGTTCCGTTGTCTAACAGAAAATATGTAATTGAGAACCGTTTTACTGGACATTCGGCTATATACTTATATAAAAACAGTATGAGCACGGTTTAGGGGAGATAACCGTTATTATAAACTGAAGTAGGCTACAGTACCGACAAATTAGGCAGAATGCAAATACGACGCGATGACGTCATTAATATACTAATGATGTATGACGTCATCTGGCAACATTTAGCTACTTTTCGAGCAGGCTTTAGCTACTTTCCATTGAAAATAGTTGGCAACACTGGTTCGAACCAGTCTAGCCATTCTCTGATGACTTCTCTCATCAACAAGGCATTTTCATCCACAGAACTGCCCCTTATGGGATGTTTTCTGTTTTTGGCACCATTCGGAGTAAATTCTAGAGACAGAAATACTCAAACCAGCCCATCTGGCACCAACAATCATGCCACAGTCCAAATCACTGAGATCAAAATGTTCCCATTCTGATGGTTGATGTGAACATTAACTGAAGCTCCTGACCCATATCTGCATGATTTTATGCACTGCACTGCAGCCACACAATTGGCTGATTAGATAATTGCATGGATTATTGTTGGTGTCAGACGGGCTGATTTGAGCATTTCTGTAACTGCTGATATCCTGGGATTTTCACGCACAACCGTCTCTAGAATTTACTCTGAATGGTGCCAAAAACAGAAAAATATAATAAATGTATATAAATTTGAAAATAATAGGTGACACTTGTGTTGAGAAATAAGGACTACACTGATGTCTGTGCAAAATTGCCACCCTCAAACACTGAATCAGCCAATAACGGGTCTGCAAAGGTAAAATGTCCCAACATACAGTATATTAAACAATATTTTGTTATTTTTAATTATTTTCTGTTGATAATGTTTTTTTTATTATTATTATTAAACAAATGAGAAACCAAAATGTAATGCAAATTGAAGGCTACAAAAATGTAAATGCAAAATATTGCAATAAATAACTATAAATAATTGAATGCAATTAATAACGATCTCTCTCTCCCGCACCATCCTCCGCAGTCACCCTTTATCCCTCTCGGAGGCTTGATTAGCCTGATAAGGGACCGGGTGTGTAGAATCACGACCCGGCCCCCCGCCCTGCCACAATAATATTTACAAATAAGAATAGATCACCAAAATGTAAGTTATGAGCTTGGATTAAACACATCTCAACAGGGGTGGACTGGCCATCATGAGGCCCGGGAGTTTTCCCAAAGGGCCGGCCATGAAACAGGGCCAAATGGGTCATGATAAGCAGAAATGGGGCGCAGCGTATGCAGAACTCGCCACAAAACGGTGCCGTGATATGCCGAATGGGGCAGCGATATGCAGAAAAGGACAGCCCTCCTCAACCCATCAACTTTTGGGCCACTTTCCAAGTAAAATCCCGGGCTGATTTCTCTTCCCAATCCGCCCCTGCCTCTCAAGCACATTGAATGACAGAAGGAATCTGTTAAAGCACCTGACACACCTCACACAACTATGAGCTTATTAAACATTTTATATATAGTGCTTGGGCTGAACTCTTTTCAGATGCAGCTCTGTACCATTTTTCAATTTAAAAAAATAAATAAAATGCCCACATCAAAACACTTTTTCACTTATGTAAAGTGGTATCACTGACAGAGGTTGCAGTGCTAGTGCAAAGATATTCAACTAATCATAAAATAATTAATTGTTGATTATTTTCATCATTGACTTTTACCATTTTAGTGATATTTAGATTTGATCAATTAGTTGTTGCAGCCCTCTGAAAGCTTAGGCATGTAGCCCATCAAATTGTTCAAATGCTTAATTCAAAACAATGAGTTTCAATGCATTGATTAAATGAAAAAAATTATAATGCTGCTATTAAAAATATACATTGGTGGATTTCATTTAGCTTAACTATGAGACACATTTGCCAAAATTCCACAGTCACAAGTCCCACACATGAATTCTTTGTTGTAGAGTGTGTTGTCTCTGCGGAACAGTCATCGTGCTTCTCCTAACTAGGTTAGGAGACCTCTCTAGCACTCTTAAACAATGTAGGAGCTGAGACAAAGTCTTAACACTTATGAACCTTTATGAATCACACTTATTCTTAAGTCTAAGAATTAAAATGTTACTTTAAGAGGCTTTATACTTACAGCCTCTAGAGGGCACACCAACATCCCATGCTGGGATCTATGCCAGCTCCCAAAACACAACATAAACTGATGACCAGCAAAGCTGGTCTTTTCAGTAGGGATATTTTGAATCAGTTATAATGCTTCAAATGCATTAAAATGCTTATTTTGTTTCTCACAAAGCTAATATTGAGCAGGATGTGAAGAAAAGTGCTTTCTTTGCCATTTATCCCTCATTAAATCTCAATGGTTGACTGCTGGATCTGTGCCTGTCGGTTTAGACTGGGATGAGTCACTGCATTTAAAAGTACAAGAGACTTGGCCCAGGGACTAAATAAGTTACAAATATCGATTAGAATGCTACAACATTCTAAAAGCAGACATGAACGGGCCCTAAATGGGCCTTAACTGATCCAACACCAAGGCAGCTTTCTTGTGCAAACAGTAAATAATCAAGTGCCTAATTCTGTTCTCTTTTTCAGAGTCTATAGTTCCTTTATTCTGATTGCCTCACTTGTCATCTAGTCTTGAACTGGTCTAGAACATTAGGATTCCAAAAGGGAGCACACAGAGTTTAGATATACAGTCCACATCCTTGCATCCTTTTTTCCCCACTGGCTAAGGTCAAAGTGGCTCCATCAACACTCCATTGTCTAGTATGAAAAATCTGAAAACCTATCAAATATTTACATATCAAGACGCATATGTATTGTTAGCATATATGTTTTCCTCCAACAATTCATGACTCGTTGCAATGAATAAACTATACTTGCACCGGAGTGACTATTCGCACTAGGTGTAAATAGTACCTGTCTATTATTTTGATGTACTGGAGCTGTGATCTTGTTGATAGTTTTATAACACTACTTGATACTCAAACTTTTATCCAGTTTTAGAATATTTATCACAAACCAAATATATGCTTAAAGAGATGGTTAACTCAGAAATTAAAATTCTGTCATCATTGACTCATCCTCAAGATGTCCCGAACCCATATGACTTTCTTTCTTTAATTGAACACAAGATTGCACTGACAACATGAGGGTGGGAAAATTGTGACAGCATTTACATTTTCTGTGAACTGGACCTTTACTATTCAAAATGCTGTTTTGGTAAAATAGCTTCTAAGAGAAATACATTTTAGTCATTAGTAATTATAGTTATGTACATTAATTATTACTACGAC
This sequence comes from Xyrauchen texanus, assembly GCF_025860055.1. NCBI lineage: Eukaryota > Metazoa > Chordata > Actinopteri > Cypriniformes > Catostomidae > Xyrauchen > Xyrauchen texanus. The sequence goes on along the minus strand of NC_068298.1, from coordinate 28,089,754 downwards.
AACAAACCTCTCCTCTTTTCAATGAACTTAACACACTCATTACTGTTCTGTCCGCACACTACATTATATTAAACACCTTGTCATCCTGGTCTTACAGTATTTTTGACTCTTGATTTCTTATATAAAGACACACCCATTTTGTGTATAAATACACTTGTTAATTGGAACTTAAACATGGAGTCAGGAAATTCATGTGAACTTACTGCTTTAAGCACTAAACATAAACATGCCTGTTTCCAAATAAGTTTCTGTTTTCTTTTATTCACAGACATCTGCAGTTGCATAATTAAGAAGCAGGCCAGCTAAACTTCCAAGCACCCTGCCATGCTGAGAAAACCCTGTCTGGGATAAGAATGACTACAATGTTCATTCATTAATTATAACCTGCCTTTGTGTCTGAATGGCTTTGGTCCAGGCAGGGCCTAGTTCTCATACTCCCGGCTGTGGCAGCCAAGCAACAGATACAGTGGACCCCACACTGGAAGGCCCCTTGAGAGGAAGGAGGAAATAAAGTGAAAAAAAATGTATTCGGTCTTAATCACTACTCTGCGGTCTTCCCACTCACCACAAACTTCCAGCAGCTGAAGCCTCTTGGGACAAATCACTTGTGTATGTTTTCTCCCATAACCTATTATAAAGGCCAGTGACTTTTTTGAACAACTAAAGGGTGTTCATAACACAAAATGGATTATGACACCTCTACGTTTCCCAGTAACGTATAAAATAGCACTCATAGGAGTAAATAGTTTTCTACTTACCTTGACAAATGTTTAAGTCACGAAGTCTAAACACAGAATCATATTTAATTATAATTAACTATAACTATAATTTGCCATAATGATTTGTTAAATTAAACAATAATAACAATTGTTCCTCAAAACGATTTTGTCTTAATTAATGTGTGCTAACCTTTCAATGATCTGAAGTAATTAAATGAACACAATTATTGACATAAGCAATGTATTAGGCATCAGGATAAATAGGATACAGGACAGAATATCTTTAAGAATTAACAAATGAATATAGAATGTAGAAAAAAAATTATGAATATAACTACTTTTACTACAATGTATTATTATTATTATTATTACTGCTTCTAATAAAGTAATAAAATATTAGAATGTGGGTAATTGACAAATACGGTTTTCAATGTAAAGTATATCATATGTACAGATGTGAACAATATATTCTTTCAAATTGCACACATTTTTGAGTCACAAATAACAAGAGAATGTCCTCTAAGGGTTGCACCATCTGACCTGAACAAAATGTGCTTGTTTATAAAAATGTCACAATATCTGCTTAAAAACTTAATACACAATCATGAAGGTCTAAATGGGCTCCTCTATTTGTAATGCAATAATAATCATATTTTAAAACAAAACTGTTTCACTGATTATTTTTTAAGAAACAATAATAAAAGATTAACTGATAACACTTTACAATAAGATCCATTTGTTAACATTAGTGAACTACATTAGTTAACATGAACTAACTATGAACAATAGGCCTACTTTAACAGCATTTAGTAACCTGGCTTAATGTTAAACTCAACATAAAGTAATACAGTTTTTAAATCAAAAGTTGTATTTGTTAACAATAGGTAATGCTCGATGAACAACAACAAACTATTTTCATTATCAAACATTCAGCATTAACAAAGATTAATAAATGCTGTCAAAAATATATTGTTTGTTCATGGTACCAAAATGCATTAACGAATTAAACTTTATTGTAAAGAGAAAAAAAATGAAAGAAATGTTAGCATAACCTGTTTAAAATAATGGTATACCTTTTTCCTTTATACACTGTATATGCTATTAGCTTGTATTTTTTATATATTTTTTTTCTTTCTTTTTATTTGTCCAGGCGGTTAAACAACTCAGACCATTTTTTTTATTTTATTTTATTTATTTATTTAACTTTGAAGTCAGAAATGTAAGCATGCTCATAATAGTAGTTGTGAATGCAATGTAGTTTGTATAACTTCATAGATTCGGACAAAAAGAGTCACGTCACTGACGTAGTTGCATTTACAGCATGCCATGGAGCTTAAGAAATACCTACCTATTGGTAAAGTGATGAAGAATGGTAACCAGCACAGCGTAAACATGCCAACCACAACCCCCAAGGTCTTAGCAGCTTTCTTTTCCCGTGAAAACTTCAGAAGTTTGACTGCTAGAGAATTCCTCGCCTGGTGAGCGCGGCCTTTGGCTGCGCACCCAGTGTCCTCCTGCACCTGCGAACCCCTGTGAATCCTTAACGTTATTTCACCAGAATTCATCGCCTCCGTCTTCACACCGGCTTCCAAATTTCTAGTTGTCCGTTTGGCCACTACATAAACACGAAAGTACATGATTAGAACGACAACTAAAGGAATATAGAAGGAACCGAGTGATGAGAACAGTGCGTAAAATGGTTCCTCGGTTATTATGCACACCGTATGGTCCGGTGAAGGAGGCTGCTTCCATCCCAGCAGGGGTCCGATGGAGATGACCAGAGACAGGACCCAAATCCCGAGCATGGCGAGCAGAGCTCTGCGCCCCGTCACGATGTTGGGGTATTGTAAAGGATGGCTCACTCCAACATAGCGGTCAACGGAGATTACGCACAAACTCATAATGGAAGCGGTGCAACACAACACATCAACAGCTGCCCAAACATCACAGAAGATCCTCCCGAAGACCCAGTAACCTAATATATCCAAGGTGGCCGATACAGGTAACACGGTGGTGCCAAGGAGAAGGTCTGCGATGGCGAGATTAACGATGAAATAATTCGTTGGAGTTCTCAGGTGCTTGTTGCACACCACTGACAGTATCACTAAGATGTTTCCAGCCACCGCGAAGATTATGAAAGTTCCCAAAGCCAAGCCGAGTGGGACAGCATGGTACAGGTGGAGAGGAGCGGATCCTGTGTCATTTAAATCGGACGAGTTGGAATAGTTGGAAAACACCGGTGACCCTTCATAGGCATCCAAGGAAACACTTCCCCAAGAGTTTGTGACTTCATTATTATTTTCTTGTTTCATTTTTGCGAGAAATGTTCTCCATTGCTGATAGGTTGGTACTGAGTAATGTGAGATTTTGAGTCAGGGTCTTTATATTGTATAGTGAATTTTCATGTTCCTTCGTTGATGCTCTCTGGCACACATGCAATGTAAAAATAAGAGTCTCATTTTTAAGGGGTGTACGTCGTTGTGACCGCCCATCTCTCCTATAGTCCAACGCTGAGTGAAGCTGCTTTGATTTAGATTTAGATTTTTTCAGACCAAAAAAAGTGCTTTTCCTGGTGCACATGATCATTGCGTGTGATACCTAAAGGTTGATTTTGATCTAATATTTAACAAATTCTAAAATGTTGCAAATTTATGTATCTAAAGAAAATCCCTGAATTTATCACATTTATTTTTAAGACAAAATACTTATTTGTCACATTCAGTTTTATTAAAGTTGATTCAATCAAAAGTTTTTCAATAACAGTCCAATAACTGAACGCATAGTAAAAAGACCTGCTAGTGCAGGGGCTAAGGCACCCTATAAATCACTTTTATGTTTCACTTTTTATGAATTGGGGGAATAGATTTGTTTTGAAAAATGTTCAAAGTGGGCTCTCATTCACTGATCAAATCACAATGGAGTTTAATTTGTTTATAAAATACTTGAAATCTTATGAAATGTCAAATGTGATTGTTATGGACAGGGAGTGGCATAGTCTTTTCTAAAGTGGTAATATTAAATAAGCATTAGATTTAATGGTAACTTACAAAATAATCTTGCTATCTAACAATATTTTCATTAGTTGACACATTTTGCACTGTAACTATTGCCCCTCTATCTACATGGATTCAAGCATTGAGTTTATTTTATGAAGCACACAATAAACTAGCATGATGCCATCACAGTCGTTTTCAGGCACACATGGAAGCTTTACACATTTGCACCCAAACAACACCATGTAACCCTACCTTCACCATGCCAGCTGTGCTGCACAAATTTGTTTCATGCATTTATTAGCATATCTCCGTTGAAGTCTGGAGATGAGCTCATTGGAGACATGAAGTTTCAATCGTGCCAGGAACTGGAGATTTTTTAAGGCAACATTTTAACATATCACCTTTCAACAAGAAGGGCCACAATATCAGGGCCATGGTGTTGAATTTAAAGGAATGGTTGTCATCCCGAAATGACAACTTTCTCGTCATTTACTCTCATGCTGTCTTACACAACTTTATTTAAAAAAATATTTTGAAAGATGTATTAAGTGTTTTTGTCCATACAGTCAGTGGGGTCCAAATATTCCAACACTTAACAGTGAATGAGGAAAGTTTTGGTCTGTCTTTCAATTTAACACTTGAGTCACATTAATTACTTTAATGCTGCCTTTATGCCTCTTTGGAGCTTGAAAGTTGTGGACCCCATTCAAAATATCTTTGCTTGTGTTTCACAGAATAAGAAGGCATTGGGGGTGAGTAAATGAGGAGAGAGTTGTACTTTTTGGGTGAACTACAGCATCCTGTTAATGCTGATAAATAAGAACATATTTAATATTGTATCCACTCTGTGGACCTCCAATAACACTGAAAAAAAAAAATTATTTCTTGGTTTAACTATTTACCATTCTTTTGCTAAGCAAGTGGTTGCACATAATTACTTTATCTATTTTTTTTCATTGAACAAACTTAAGTTTAACCACATTTAATCATGTTCATTTCACTTAAACAAAACTCATCCACAAGGCTTCAAACAAACTTTACTTACATGCATTTCACAAGGGGATGCAGATATATTAACATTGTTTGGCAATATAGTTGCAGTTCTTGCAAATTAACTTGCAGTGGTTCTCTTAGAAGGCCCATATAACTATAACAACAATGAATTACCAGCAACAACTATTTGCATTCCTAATAAGCTTCCATACCTTACCTGGGTCTACATATCCAGGTGCAAGAGCATATGGCCACTCCCTCCAAACACAATGCAATGCAAAACAACTCAGTTTCTGCGTCAATTTAGTAAATACAGTGAATTGGCATAAGTGTGTTCAAAACCTAGATAATCCATCAGGATGATCAAATTAGTAAAATGTATAATAATAATAATAAACAGTAATAATTAAAAGATAAAAATGTGATAACATAAAAATCTGTTCAGGGAACAAAACAGTAGGATACTCTTTAGTAAAATGTATTCAGCTTTAGTATTGAGAACAACTGCTTTGACAGGTGAGAATCAGCCTTTTTCTACACTATTTTCCAACATTATAGAGCTGTAAAATGAGATATGTGAGACCTGAATAAAACATAGTACTATTTCTCTAACACAGGCTAATCATAATTTAAGGTGTTTCAATGTAGTCTTCTTTGACAGTGTAATTTAGTCCATGCTGATAGTTAATCTTTTTTCCAGAAAACTTGCCCATACATATTAATTAAGCTTTTGTTACTCATGTCAGTGAGCTTGTATTATGATTAGGGATTTCATTGTGCATGGAGCATCTGTGTCCTGATTAGGGATGTGTTTGAGGAGAAGCTGCAGGGACTGTTACAGCCTCTCGCCAGAAGCTATATACTTAACATAGGATAGTTCACCCAAATATGAAATATATATTTTCTCACCCTCATGCCATCCAAGATGTCAGACTTTTTTTCTTCTGCAGAAAACAAATAAAGAATAGAAGAATATCTCAGCTCTGTGGGTCCATATAATGCAAGTGAATGGTAGCTAGAACTATGCCAAATATCACAAAAGGAAGCATAAAAGTAATCCGTAAGTCTTCAGTGGTTTAGTCAATATCTTCTGAAGTGATCCAATCAGTTTTTGGTGAGAACAAACCAAAATGTACCTCCTTTTTCACAATAAATTTGGAAGCATGATCCTTGGCGATCATGATTTCAAGCTTGATTACACTTCCTATAACACCATCTAGCACTCTGTGCATACATCAAGTTCTAGCAAATGTAATCGAGCTTAAAGTCATGATTGTGCATAGAGACTGCTATGGCAAGATGTACAGTGAGAAAAGGAGTTGTATTTTGCTTTTTTCTTATCCAAAACAGATTGTAATCACTTCAGAAGACATTGATTAAACCACTGGAGTCGTATTGATAACCTTTATGGTGCCTATGTATGATATTTGGACCTTCAGAGTTCTGGCCACAATTCACTTGCATTGTATGGACCTACAGAGCTGAAATATTCTTCTAAAAATCTTTGTTTATGTTCTGCAGAAGAAAAAAGTCATACCCATCTGGGATGGCATGAGGGTGAGTAAATTATGAGATAATCAACATTTTTGGGTGAACTAACCCTTTAAGTTGCTATTCAATCAAACATTAGCAGGAGGTCAATATAACGCTTGAATTGTCCATGCTATAGATACAATCTGCAAGGAGGCCCCGCCCACTTGTGGTAGAAAGCAAAGTTATTGCCCACCAACTAACAGAAATATAAGCCTAAAGAAGAATACTGACTGCAAGCTCTTGAGCATTAATGTCGGCATGAAATGAAAATGCACCCTATCTATTTTTTAAATGCATGTTATTGATCTTATTGTGCACGAATCATCCATGCATATGTTTTATTTAAAAATATATATATTTTTTTACCTTGTAATCTTTAATAAAAATGTAATAACTTCAATCATCCGGTGAAACGACAGACTTCTCTCTGGTGACATAATCATTTAGTCCGCTTAAAACGTGCCCCTTTCTTATAAATACCACAACCTTGCGAAGTGTCATTTGCATGTTGGTGAAGATGGCAAGGTGTATTTTCAAAACTATCATTCCTTAACTAAAACTTCCTTGGTTACTGGTCAGCTGGCTTGAATTAAAATTTTGAAAATTGTGAATTTGCGGTTGTGTTCGAGACATTTCACGCCTGAATTGCCAATCCTGTTTTAGCAACTGTTTGCCCCACTGCCATTACTCTGACACGAGTTTGCTATTTTACAATGACAACTATGAAAGTAATGAGTGTTTGAGTACTTTAAAGTGGGATTTATCAAAATAATCAAAAAAATTTAAATCACGTTGTTGCCAGTTCATTTGTAATATAGAAACAAGTAATATAAGAAACAAGTGTTTTTCTTTACTTTTTAAAAATAATTTTTAAATAAATCCGTAGAAGAGTGTAAAGGGAACAATGGAAAGGAGGAGGTGAGAACCAGCTTGACAATATAAATAATAGTTTAATGAGAAACTTAAACAAAAGACACAAAAACACATGACGGTCAGCTGACCGTAAACAATCTCTCTCTCGTCGCACCACCATCTGCAGTCGGACTTTATCCCTTGCAGAGGCTTAATTAGCTTGATAAGGGACCGGGTGTGTATAATCACGACCGGCCCTGCTCTCCGCCATGTCACATTCCTCCATAGTTCTTTCAGGCTGGGGAGCCCTCGGCATGATGGGCCCATCCCTGGGGAGAGGCGTGCCTTCCGCCTCGTCTGCCGACAGGTCATCCCTGTCTACCTGGATGAGGGAGGGGAAAAGGGGAGGGAAACCAAAATAATTAAAATGGGGGGACTTCCTGTAACAGTGTAGTACCCCCCAAAAAAACACTGTAAAATTTAAAAATGAGCAAAAAGGCAAACACGGAGCGGCAGTGAGAGAGAAAGGAGGAGGCAAGTACCAGCTTGACAATATAAATAATAGTTTAATGAGAAACTTAAACAAAAGAAACAAACACACACCATAAACGATCACTCTCTCTCCTCGCACCACCATCCGCAGTTGGGCTTTATCCCTCTCGGATGCTTAATTAGCCTGATAAGGGACCGTGTGTGTATACTTGCCCCGCCCTCCGCCATGTCACAAATAGCATGTTATGGATTAAACTGCGTCAGCCCTCATTCCCAAATTAATTAAGAAATATTATCTGCAATGACACCTACATGCTCCAAGGTAAATTAAATCTAATAACTGAACATTAATTAATTTATGTATTGATTTATGTTATAGTAAAATAGATAATAAATAAAGAGCTCTGTTAACTTATGATAATGTTATTAGATGTGTAGTTGCAAGTTGTTCTCTTTACAAGTGACAGTAATAATCGTTTGCCTTGATTCTGATTTAGTCGCCACAGTTTTAATCAAATTACTGTGTAATTTACAACTTCATGTACAAAAAACTTCAGATAAACATGTCACTCTTCATACCAGTCCACGTAAAAATATCATCCATTCCGTTTATGAGAATATTTTGCCAAAAATGAGGCATTCATGAAAATCTTGCATTCTTTCCAATGAGTTCTGTAGAGATTGCCAGAGCGATCAGCCATAACTAACGGGGCGAAGCTTAACGAAGGGTCAATTGTATAGATGTATTATAATAGTACCCCCTGCTAGAGGTCTGTAATCCAACTCGACGGGACCTGAGAACCCGACATGTTTTGGTCGGGTTCAGGTCAGTTTTTCAAGTAGGACTTCGGGTTCAGGTTTGTAATTAATGAAATAAACAGGTATACCGAAATAAACAGGTATACCGAACTTGTTTCGTGCACGTGCTCACACTCACGCGAATGGACGAGTTTGGGGCCGTTCAAAACGAATGTGTTTTTGTGCACGTCTGTCTTGTTTTCCCATTGTTTAAACAAATGCTGGATGAATGTCTTTGATATTAAAATGTGAACACCTGCGCTCTGTTACCTTCTTTGCGCTGTGTCTAGATTGGTTTTAGCGCAGTTGTCATAAAAATTCAACATTCCAAACAAGTTCAGGCTGCATAGTGGGACTGTTGCAATGTTTCATATTATTCCAGATTGTTCTCCACTAAACGGTAAGACAATGCTTTTAAGGGGCAGCCTTGCCTTGTTAAAACTGTGTATGATTACTGTTTCAGTACTGTTCCGAATTTTGTCTATATGCCTACATAAAATATAGCCTATTGCAACAGAACTTGCTGGGAGAAGAAATTAGATCGTAAGCTATTTTGGGTTTGGGTCGGGTTCAACTTAAAATATGACGGTATCGTTTGAGCCAGGCAGGGTCTGTGTACCTGAAAAGCATTTTGTTTGGGTGAGGGAACATTACAACCACCTGACCTCCTATAAATCAAACCTATGGCATCTAGTGGTGCCGTGAAATAAGAGCACAAATCCTTCCACTTAAAATCTGTTTATGATGCCCCAAAACATTGTTTGCATTATTTTGTGATGCCATCATACTAGATATGTGCGCTCTTTAATGGAGTTCATAATGATACAATTAGAATAGTTTTTTTATTTTTTTTTATTTTACTTACATGTTATCTGTTATTAGTTTTTTCTTTTGTCTGTTATGGAGCATGAAAGCACGAAGTCACAAATCGAAAAGGATATTTTTGTTTTCTTTTGTGTTCCATGGAAGAAATAAAAGTAATATCAGTTTGGAGCAATGTTAGGGTGAGTACAAAATGACAGAAGTATATTTTTGGACAAACTACTACTTAACAGTACTTGAAAATCTGTGATTTCTGCAGCACTAGCATCACCAAATGAAATTGTTGAAATAATGATTGTTTTCAAACAGGTTTCTTGAACACACCCTGTCTTCTATTGGTCAGTCAAAAAGATCCAACTCACACCATTGGTTGAACTAATGCTGCTAGCCTGCTACTGTAAGTCAGGTTGGTCAGCATCATCAAATAAACAGCAGTGACTTGATAGCACCACAGAGCCACAGTGTATTCACACACGTTTCAGGGGAACTAGCCAACAAATGGCTTATTTATAGTTCTCTTTGCATATTAAGACGGGAAAGGAGAAAGTATTATGACATTGAGAAATACATACTTCACCTTTAAATTTATATTCAGTTTGCATTGTAAAAATTATGAAATGAAGGACCCTAAATCCATCATCTGAGTCAGAGTAAAATATGTGATTAATCCGCTATATTTTACTTCATTAATCTATGTGCTCTGTTAGACACATTTTGTTTTTTAAAACATTGACATGGAATGTAGTGCTTAAGCAAGTATGATAAGTGAGTTTTCACTGCCGCTAGGGACATCTTGATACCCAGTCACCAGACTGTGGGAACTAAGACCTCTTTTACCTTCTCAACGGCAAGGGGAAAGTACCGGAGCTGAGAAAGAGGAAATGCCCATACCTCTGGATCACTCAACACCAAGATATAACCCAACAACATTATCAGCATTTGGAGTTGAAGTTTCCCATGATGTTTAGTTTACTGTAAATCTAATATTTAATCTAATTTTCTTGACTATCTTTGTCTAATTCAATGATTTAGGACTGGTTTACCTGGTTTGTGTATTAATACTTCTTGAGACTTGGTTTTGGAATTACTCTCAAGAAAGTACATTCGTAAGAAATCGTACGAGTTTGCTTGTATACAAATTTTATGACTTTACTTCCTTAGAGAAATAAAAATGAACCAACAAGCAATGCTATTATGATTATTCCCAAGTTGATCCCATTAACCAAACCTAATCCAAACTATGTTATTGTTAGGAAAATGGTAGAACCATTTATAAACTGTATCGCACCAACTTACAGCAAAAAAGACACATTAGTAATTTTTTTTTTGTATATATATATATATATATATAAACATACCCAATGTGTCTTTTTTTGCTGTATGTTGGTGCAATATATATACTTTAATTTTATGTATATATATATACACTCACCTAAAGGATTATTAGGAACACCTGTTCAATTTCTCATAAATGCAATTATCTAATCAACCAATCACATGGCAGTTGCTTCAATACATTTAGGGGTGTGGTCCTGGTCAAGACAATCTCCTGAATTCCAAACTGAATCTCAGAATGGGAAAGAAAGGTGATTTAAGCAATTTTGAGCGTGGCATGGTTGTTGGTGCCAGACGGGCCGGTCTGAGTATTTCACAATCTGCTCACTTACTGGGATTTTCACGCACAACCATTTCTAGGGTTTACAAAGAATGGTGTGAAAAGGGAAAAACATCCAGTATGCGGCAGTCCTGTGGGCGAAAATGCCTTGTTGATGCTAGAGGTCAGAGGAGAATGGGCCGACTGATTCAAGCTGATAGAAGAGCAACTTTGCCTGAAATAACCACTCGTTACAACCGAGGTATGCAGCAAAGCATTTGTGAAGCAACAACATGCACAACCTTGAGGCGGATGGGCTACAACAGCAGAAGACCCCACCGGGTACCACTCATCTCCACTACAAATAGGAAAAAGAGGCTACAATTTGCAAGAGCTCACCAAAATTGGACAGTTGAAGACTGGAAAAATGTTGCCTGGTCTGATGAGTCTCGATTTCTGTTGAGATATTCAGATGGTAGAGTCAGAATTTAGCGTAAACAGAATGAGAACATGGATCCATCATGCCTTGTTACCACTGTGCAGGCTGGTGGTGGTGGTGTAATGGTGTGGGGGATGTTTTCTTGGCACACTTTAGGCCCCTTAGTGCCAATTGGGCGTCGTTTAAATGCCACGGCCTACCTGAGCATTGTTTCTGACCATGTCCATCCCTTTATTGCCACCATGTACCCATCCTCTGATGGCTACTTCCAGCAGGATAATGCACCATGTCACAAAGCTCGAATCATTTCAAATTGGTTTCTTGAACATGACAATGAGTTCACTGTACTAAAATGGCCCCCACAGTCACCAGATCTCAACCCAATAGAGCATCTTTGGGATGTGGTGGAACGGGAGCTTCGTGCCCTGGATGTGCATCCCACAAATCTCCATCAACTGCAATATGCTATCCTATCAATATGGGCCAACATTTCTAAAGAATGCTTTCAGCACCTTGTTGAATCAATAGAATTAAGGCAGTTCTGAAGGCGAAAAAGGGTCAAACACAGTATTAGTATGGTGTTCCTAATAATCCTTTAGGTGAGTGTATATACAGTATATACCACTTCCATGAGCAATCATGGCTGAGCTAGTTATGACAATTTTCATTTTGAATAATAATAAAACATTATTTTAATATTGAAATGTGAGTATTTTGTTGTGGTTTAGACTAAATGATGCACTTGAGAGCTTCAGGAATAGGCAAGCAGTCATTGCAGTTATGACTCGTTTTTACATGTTGACATTTATTAAATTGCATTTGATTTATCTTGGTTAAACTATCCAAAGCTAAAGTGCAGTAAACATAAATTAACCTAAACTTACATAAATAAAGTTCCTGTGCCAGTAACATTATGCAAATTTCACACAAAGACTCCACATAACTCTATCCAATATAAAACATGTCATTTGAACATTCCTGTTGTGCAAAAATAAAATGGCTAGGGGCATGTAATAAATATTTTTCATGGCATATCCCTTCACAAAGTGTACCTATTATATATATTGCTGAAATATGGTTCTTTGGAACTCTTAAGCGTAAATACAAAGAATGTCTAACTGTGTTATGTATCATATTTAATATTTTAGTTTATTTTGTCCTTTCACTATTACAATTGGTTCTACCATGGTCCTTTATGTTGTTAAATGTGAAGCACTCACAGCAGTTTAGTCTCACTCCATGTCTATGGGTGCGTCCGATGATGTGATGTGCAGTGGTGGACAGTTACAAAGTAAATGTAATTCGTTACTGTACTTAAGTAGCTTTTTTGCGTATCTGTACTTTACTGAAGTATTTAAATTTGGGGAGACTTTTACTTTAACTCCACTACATTTCAAAGTCAAATATCTTTTTACTCTACTACATTTTCAAAATCAGTCGTTCCTTTTTATTTATGATTGGATAAAAACGTAACTGGTCAAACGAGCCACCAATCACAGTACAGAGCGCACGCTTTGTTTTGAACTTGCCTTGGCAGCATCTACTAAGCGCGAACCAGGGGTGCGTTTCCCAAAAGCATCGTTAGCCAACTGTGGTCGCAAGTTCCGTCGTTATCGTCATAGTTCAACGAGTCGGTGTTTCCCGAAACCATCGTTCCAACGAACATTCGCAAACAGCATCGCAGAGTTGTGTGATTGGAACGACAGCTCTCGACCTGTGGTTAGAAGCAGAGTTTCTTGTTATTATAACATGTGGGCTTAATAAATTATTTTCTTGAGCCAAATAAGCAAGATGACATTCAGTACAATCAGTATCTTTTATTTAGAAGACATACAAATGTCCTTTATGTCTTTTAGTTTGTCAATAGATTTAAAGCACCGTTTTTGAAGAGTGCGCATGTGTGAACGTGCTCTAGTGCGTAAGAACGAGCCTATGATTGAATCTGGAAATAAAGCAAATAACTGAGAAAAATATGAGATAGTCCTCAGATGACATGTCCGTAATTTATAGCAAAACATCTAGCATTAATTCGATCGCAAACAGATTAATTAAAAGTAGTTTTTACTCCACCACATGTGTGACATCATTAACCAACGTGGTTGAACACCCAATTTGCGACAATATGGTTTCGGGAAACAGTCGTGACTAGCAAGTTGATTTCTTCAACAGTGCATCGTACCACGGTAGTGGAGCAGCAAGTTACGTTGTTGTACGGGAAACGCACCCCAGAGCCGTTAAATATGAGAGTTGCGAACATAGACGGTTGCGACAGTGATCTCGCTGCCGCGCGGTCATGTGATTCGTGTAGCTCTCAATAGTTCCAAAAAAATTGCGTTGCCAATGATTTTAAGCGGGGCAGAGAGCAGCAGCTATTATTGCAGCAATTATCGGTAAATATTGACGCATAATGTACATTGCTTATTATGTTGACACTAAAATGACTTGCATATAATAGCATTTTTTTTCTGGGGAGTAGCAGAAACACTGCATTAATACGTTTTTGTGTTTAATTTTGGAGGGAAATTGGCTGCCTCCATAACATAGAATATATATATATATGTATATGTATATATATATATATATATATATATATATATATATTCTATGTATGTGTGTGCGTGCGTGTGTGTGTATATATATATATATATATATATATATATATATATATATATATATATATATATATATGTGTGTGTGTGTGTATATATATATATATTTAATGGCATTGTGCAGGTTTATGTGAATGTATCATAACATTAGGATGTTAATAATTATGACCATAGACACTCGAGAAAAATATATACAGTAAATACTGTAAATGTATTATACCTTATGGGAACAGTCCCTTCCCTCCAAAATTAAACACACAAAAAATGTATTCAATTAAAATATATATATATATATATACATCTGACTAATTAATGTCATTTTATTAATAGATTGGTGTGCCAAGAGTGACATTAGTCTTCATGTAGACTGAGTTAAGCAAGAGTCTTGTGACAAATTATAATAGGACATTATGGCCATAAAAAATCATAGTACTTGGATACTTAAGTACATTTGAAGGCAAATACTTTTGTACTTTTACTCTAGTGAATGTTTAAAGGCAGCACTTCTACTTTTACTTGAGTAATATTTTACCTTGAGTATCTTTACTTTAACTTTATGTTTTTACTTTACTTTACTTTATGTGTACTTCGTCCACCACTGGTGATGTGCCACAATGCTTCAGGCTGTCTGTACATTCTAAAGAGGTCCATTTGTAGGACTGGTGCAGCACTAAATACAATGTTTATTGTCTGTGCTCCGCTCCACGTTGCAACGCGCTGCAGTGGACACTTCATTGATTTGAATGGGGTTTTATTGATTTTAACCTAACGCGACGGTTGCGCCCCATGTTGACAGGCTGTCAGGAACATGTGGCATTGCGAACCAAGGGACGTCATACAGTTGTGTTGTGTCATTTAGTTGTGTTGACCTAGGGATATCATTCAGTTGTGTTGTGTTATACAGTTATGTTGACCTAGGGACATCATACAGTTGTCTTGTGTTATTCAGTTGTGTTCACCTAGGAACATCATACAGTGTTGTTGTCATTTAGTTATGTTGACCTAGGGACATCATACAGTTGTGTTATGTTATTCGGATATGTTGATCTAGGGACATAATGCAGTTCCCTTTACAAAAAGCTTAACTACGATGCTGCGCTTTGCTAAGCGCTTTTGGGAACAATCCAGCATTGTGACCAGCTGTGAATATGTGTGTAACACATCAATGAACAATTAATTTATAGCCTCGGCTGGTGAGATCATTAGATGCACCTGTGGCCAGGCTATAAATAGATGCGTCACCAGCGTGTCATCAGATCCATTTTCTTCAGAGCATACTGTGCTGTGTGTCTCACAAGCTTGTCAGAAACTTTCTTTCCTCTGCTAGGATTTAGAATTTGTTAGGCAGTGCACAGTGAACCTTTTCTCCTTTCCCTCTTTCTATATATATATATATATATATATAGAAAGAGGGAAAGGAGATATATTTATATATTTATATATATATAAAGAAAAGAAAAAGGTGTAAAAATGTCAGAGAAACAAAGCAAACGATGCATGTTTCCCTGTCAACGTTCTATAACTGTCAGGGACACGCATCAGTTTTGTTTTGTTTGTTTGGGGGAAGAGCATGCTGCTCTCGTGTTGGGGCGGACTCTTCAGAGTCGCCATGAATACGGTTATCTCCAGATTCCAGGAGGCGAAAAGCCACGAGGAAGCCTTCGGGCAGTTTTGTCATTGCCGCACTCAGGGGGGCGGGGCCGTCGGCCACCCAGTCCCGCCCTGACTCTGCTAGGCAGTGCATGGCGAGTCGTGCTCCCCCTCGTAAAGACTGGGGACAGGCTCGTCGCCCTCAGCAGCCCCCGAAGCAGGACCTCAGGGTCATGATTTCTAAAATAAAGAAACCCTGACGGTCTTGTACCCAGGGGGGCAGTTCCTCTCGGGACGGGGCGCGTGTACCATCCACTTCGGCCCTCCTGATACCCTCACGAAACCTCTTCACTCCCGCCGCCTTTGGTGTTTCGGGTGACAGAGGCTTCCAACAAAGAGTTGGGTGTACCGTTGCTTCCTGCCTTTATCCAGGACGTGGAAACACTCGACATCCCCTCAACAGGAAGTGTCGAAATTGATACCCATCTCAGAGAACCTGGCAGCGTGGAAACTTCTGCCAGGCATTTCTATGTGGCTTCTGAACACAGTAGAAAGAGGCTACAGAATTCAATTCGCTTGCCGCCCTCCGTGTTTCATCAGCGTGGTTCCCACTACCGTGAAACCGGAGCAGACACGTTTACTGTGGAAAGAACTGCACAATCTCTTGCTCAAAGGGGCCATGAAAATGTTCCCCTTCCAGAGAAAGAGTCAGGCTATTGCAGCAGATACTTCCTGGTCCCCAAGTGGGGTGGGGGGGGGGTTGCATCCGATTTTAGATCTTTGAGGCTTGAACCGCTCGGTCAGGGTGTTCAAGTTCAAGATGCTAACTGTCAAGACAGTCGTGTCTCAGATCCAACATTACGATTGGATGTTTTTGCTACTCCGGACTCTTACTTCCTTGAGTCAACATCTCAAGCTCACGTATGAACAAGTTTGTGAATCGGCAGGCTGGTCCTCTCTGCACACATTTGTCAAATTTTATGGTTTAGATGCTTATGCTACTCCGGGCTCTTACGTCCTTGAGTCGACATCTCAAGCTCATGTCTGAGACCTCTCGCGTTCTTGTGAGCACATTTCACAACCGTAGGGGTCCGGACAGCCCCAGTGTGGCAGCATGGGTATTGCGTTCCCAAAAGCGCTTAGCAAAGCGCAGCATCATAGTGAAGCTTTTTGTAAAGGGAACGTCTCAGGTTACATGTGTAACCCTTGTTCCCTGAAAAAAGCGGAATGAGATGCTGTGCTTCTTTGCCGCACTGGGACGTCCCAGGACTGCTCTTCAGAAAAAGATATCTGACGACAAGCTGGTGACGCGTCTATTTATATCCTGGCCACAGGTGCATCTAATGATCTCATGAGACATGAGCATCTCATTCTGCTTTTTTCTGGGAACAAGGGTTACACATGTAACCCGAGCCGTTTTGTTGTGCTATTCATTTATGTTGACATAGGGCCATCATACAGTTGTGTTGATCTAGGGACATCATACAGCTTTGTTGTGTTACCTGTCTGTCATTCACTCGATGTTGTGTCGATGTAGTACCACTAGGGGTTCGGTCTTGAGAAACCCACTCACCTTTGCTAGAGAATTAGCGAGTGGAATTTGCATGCCACTCTCCGCCCTGGACATATGGGTAAAAAAGGAGAAAACATGCATAAATTATTCAGATATACTCAGGCGGCCGGGTTGGCAAGTGTCACGGGCGATCTGGATGCGGACATGGCTCAGCCCCCGTGGACCTCCCATCCCCCAGCTCGCTCGTTCTACATGGAGTGATGCAGGTGGTCCACATCAGGGTTTATTTAATGTCTCGTTCAGGGCTCCTGACGAGGATGAGTTATCGGTTGCAGCATCAGAGGGTGGGCTTCTGCTGTCAGAAGCAGACAAATCTTCTGATCTCTCGCCCACGGTGGTAGAGATCAGGATGAGGTGGACACTGAGATGGCAGCCTTGCTTGCCCGGGTAGCTGCAAACATTGGGCTAAAGTGGAACCTTCCACCCTACCCTGAACAATCACGGCTGGATGTTTGGTTTCTGGACACGGAGTGCGACTCATGGCCAGGCCCTGCCATTGTGCCTTTCTTCCCAGAAGTGCATGAGGAACTAACAACTTTTTCTGCCCATACAGCTTCGCGGGCTTGTCCATCCTAACTACCCTCGATGGCGGATCGGCTAAGGGATATGTCGAGCTTCCCCAGGTAGAGTGTGCCATTTAGCAGTGCATTTATGCCCGCAGGGCACAGCCACCTGGATGGATCAACCAAGGCTCCCTTCCAAGGCCTTTAAGTTCTCTTCCGGGTTAGGCCACATCCACACTGCACACCTTGGCCATCTTGCAGGTCCACCAGGCCAAGATGATGAAAGATCTGCATGAGGGTAGAACCGACCCGGGGCTTATGCAGGAACTCCGTACAGTGACCAACCTGGCCCTACGGGTGACGAAGGTCATGGCATGCACCCTGTCTGCCTCTTGCCAGGGCCATCCTCCTGTGGCGCTGTTCCCTGCTCCCGTACCATCAGAGCCTGTGCGCCGGTTTTTGAAAAGAAGATCCTCCCGTAGGAAGGCGACTCCACCCACCTGTAAGCCGGCCCCCAAGAATCCCAAATGGGCTTCGAGGCAGCCCTGACACGGGCAACCCAGGGATGAGGCGACTGAAACCGACCAGACTGGCCAGGGTGAACATACTATCCCCACCATTGCCCCTGGGCCAGCGCGTGGTGAGTATAACATCGCCGGGTGCCCTCTGGGCCTCGGCACCCACATGGTCATAAAAACCATGTATCATGGGTAATCCTCATTCCCTGGGTCATCACACATATGATGGCAAAGTGCTGGAAGTCTTTCCGTTCAACCAGTCGGAAGTGAGCACCTTGCGTTGCCTTGTTCTCCTTTGACAGACGGCTGGCGAACAGGTAAGTGTGCTGGTCTCTGGGGCCCACCACAGTCACTGACCTCCATTGTGGTCCTGTGGAGCAGCATGTCCCCCCTGGGTTGTCTTCCTTGTGGAGGGTGCCTGCTCTGCCTTGCTGTGAACCACCCTTCCCTACAAATCCAGTCGTACCCTTCTTGCCGCTGGCATGGAGTCTGGAGGCCTTATTAGAGCTCTCCAGCCCCTCGCGGTGGCACGTCAGTATTCGCCTACACAATCCAATTCACCAGATGCCCGCCCAGGTTCAGTGGCATCCTCTCCACTGCAATGCGGGGTGAGGGTGCCTCCGCCCTCTGGGCAGAGGTTGCCATACTTCTGGCGAAGGGAGCAATAGAACCTGTCCCCGTAGCTGAGTTACACAAGGGCTTTTACAGGCCTTATTTTATTGTGCCTAAGAGAGGGGGACATGCGTGCCTTGAACAAGGCCTTACACAGGCTTCCTTTCAGGATGTCAATGTAGAAGTGCATCCTGGCATCATTACGACATCAGGATTGATCCTTGGCCATCGGACTGAAAGACGCATACTTTCACGTATCGACACAGACCCTTTCTTGGGTTTACTTTTGAGGGACGAACATACAAGTACAAGATCCTCCACTTCAGTCTGTCCCTGTCCCCTCGCATCTTTACCAAGGTCGCAGAGGCTGCCCTGGCCCTGTTAAGGGAGAAGGCATGCACATCCTCAAACTTTGGAGTCAGCAGACGTTGAAGTCTCTGCGCACATTCCGGGCATTGTCAAACATGCAGCGGACGTGCTCTCACGGCAGGTAACACTCTGCGGGGAGTGGAGACTCCATCCCCACGTAGTCCAGCTGATTTGGGAGAGATTCGGGGAAGCACAGGTTATCCTGTTCGGAAGGTTATGAGTCCACTCACTGCCCCCTTTGGTAATCCCTGTCTGAGGCTCCCCTCAGTACAGATGCCCTGGATCAAAGCTGGCTTCGGGGGCTACGCAAGTATACGTTTCCTCCAGTGAGTCTCATTGCACAGACACTATGCAAAGTCAGGGAGGATGGGCAGCAAGTCCTGTTTGTTGTGCCATTCTGGCACAACCGGACGTGGTTCTCAGATCTGATGCTCCTGGCAGTAGCCCTTCCCAGGCACATTCCCCTGAGGCAGGACCTTCTCACTCAGGGGCAGGGCACGCTCCAGCGGCCAGACCTCTGGAATCTCCACGTCTGGCTTCTTGATGGGATGTAAAAGACCAAGAGAATCTTCAGCCAGTGTGGTAAATACGATCAATCAGGCCAGAGCCACGAGGTGGCTGTATGCGTTGAAGTGGCATCTCTTCGCGAACTGTTGTTCTTCCCGTGGGGAAGACACACAGAGGTGCGCGGTTGGGTCTGTGCTGTCTTTCCTACTGTAAGAGCTGGTGAGACGGCTGTCTTCCTGTACCATGAAGTTGTACGTGGCTGCTATAGCTATAGAGTTCTGCGACACCAGAGTTCTGCTTTGCGGCACTATCTCTTGTTAGAGATGTGAGAACATACATTGAGCAAGAGAGCTCATGGTTTTGTTCATCGTTTGAGAATTATTTTGGTAAATATATAATAATGAGAATTCTATTGTTTTAAATTGTTATACATATTCTTTAAGCTTGGTTAAAAATGCATAAAATGTATTAAGTTGATGTATGTTGAAGCATATCAGTAGGCTAATGACCTGTTTGTATTTTCATTTGGATATTAGCCTGTACCATATTTAATTTCTGTATTCCTTTTTTTTTCTCATTACCGTATTTTCTGTATATATACAGCCCCATCGACTGCTGTTTTTTGTTTAACAGCTGTCAGAATGAAACCCCAAAATATATTTTTATATTCTGTAGTGATGATTTTCAACCCACCGGCTACATTTTGATATATATTGTTATCTAACATGCTCTGTGTGATGGTAAAGACAGCAATATTGGGGACAGTGATTCTCTATTATATATAAAAGCAAATTGTACATGTAAATACCAAAATGAAAACAAGTGTTGTCAAAACGAGTTCTTATGATAAAGTGCAAAGTAGAACAAATTTCAACTCAATTTCTTAATGTACTTTAAAATCAACTTACTTTAGCCTCTACTTACTTCACTTTTAAATCTACTAGAACTTAATTTGCCTTTCAACACCCAGAAAAAAACGCTAAAGATACACAATAAAGAAAAAAAAAGAAAAGCCATTATAATATATCCTTTAAAACTAAATTGATTCTTTTTAAAGCACATTTTCTTTAAAGTCCTCCTGGGGGACTGAAAGTTCCTCTAATTGAGGAAGCACTAATACAGTATATGCATTACTGATATTTTGAGCTCCAAAAACTGTCTGTTCTCTTTCATATTCACTTTAGGACACAGGCTAACTGCTGAGAGCGCAGAGGGACACTTAACGCTTGCCGAATAGTTTAGTTTAACAACATACCCCAATTCTTTGGGGAGCAGTAGTGCAAACAAGGTTGTTTGGTACTTCCTGTGTGTGTGAACCTTCAAAATAGAGGATATGTTTCCCTCAAGTTGTCACAAGTGATTGTTAAGTGTCATGAACTGCCTGAGAGTTCCCTGCTTGTTTGAAAGAATAATATATCAAAGGCTAATTATGTTCACATTTGTTTTTTCAAGCATGCATTAAAATGAGTAAAGCTTAATTTTATTCCAAATTTATTGTACGTGCAGAAATGTAGGTTATCTCACAATTTATTCATCACTTTGAGATAAATAAGACGTTGTAAAATGACTACTATGTTAAAGCTGCATGGTTTACATCAGGCACAAGGCCAGAGTGGCACTAGTCCACCCAGACTGATGACTGTTCCACTCAATCAAAACTGCAGGACTATAAGAAGAGTTTGCAAGTTTAGTCTCACGCAAAATAGCTCACATCCAAGATAATCATCATATTCCTGTTATAAATATAGTTAGAAAAATGTGTTTTTAATTTTGTATTTTTTTTTATATGCTCATGGTGAACTGAAATGGGTTGCGGTGCTCTTCGTTTATTTTCTCTGCACTGCGCAGCTCTCTACAATCATGCTTGTAAACAGATCTACTTACTGCGCTTAGTACCAAGATAATGTATCCACAATTTTTCTCACTTAATTTATTATTATTAGTATTATAATTTTACGTGAGAGTGTGGTAGGTGTTTCTGTAGATGACATGGCAGGGCAGGGGCATAGATTCCAGGGGGTATGGGGGGGAGGTAACCCCCCAATAATCAAAACAAGCAAGTACAACCACCTCAATATTTATACCATGATCAATGGAAACATGTAAATGCTTCACATTGCAACCCCTTCAAAGTTCCAGCCAAATCTACACTCTTGTGTTAGGGTATGAAATTAGCCGGTACTGTGTGGCAGGCGACCTTTAAGACTTCTCTGAGTGACAAATGTCAAAAAACGCTGTTAGACACAAATCCACACGCTTGAAGAAGCACACTTGATCATATTTTGGAAAAAAGACAAAAGAGAAGCTGTTGATGCGCATCTCTGATTCGCTGTGTTTAGAGGTTTATTGGCGTGTTGGCTCTCACATGCGTAGCACGAGCGTGTCTCGCGGAACACGCGCATATGACGAGTTCTCACTATTTCTTCCCTGTTTGTAATCTGGGAACAATTTTCAGGAATAGTGTCATGTGCCTCAATAGTGTCTATGAGAACGCTGAATATGATCTCAGATCATCTCAGGATAAAAGGACATTGAGACTATAGGTGAATTGTCATATGTCTCATAATTCAGTAGCTAACAACTCTCTGAACCCTCTGAAAGGGTTCTTGAACAATACATTTATCTTCTGTGCTTGTCTACTCTTTAGCCACCATTTGAACGTAACGTTCCCTAACTCTATATGACAGCTGATAAATAGAACATCTGATTCACTCACATTTTTCACCAGATCACTGATTTTACATAGACTGCTAATCAAAAGAAATATTTTGCAACATTGCAGCAGCTCCACGAAGCCCAGAACGTAAGCCAAAGGAAAGTTAGGAAAATAGCCAACGCTGGGTTTCACAATAACGTTGCAACATAAGCCTTTACGATCATCTTTACTGACGTTGTTCATTTCCCAAACCAGCACAAATTTATCGTCATAAATATGAACTTGATATGAATATGAATATGAGTCCGGTCCAAATTTGTTGATCACTTTGGCAAATATGTCCAGGTGTTTGTCTTATCAAAATGAAAATAATGTGGAAATACTAACAAACATGGAAGTTGTTGTCTGTGTGTTGAGTGTTATGGCTGAAAAGCCCTATTGTGTGACGCTGAAATGTATATGTGTAATTAAAGTCTCACGTGGATTGTCAAGCCGGTCCCAGCTTCCTCCTTTGTCATCTTTGAATCATTACATTATTGTATTTATTTCTATGGCCATTTCATTTTTCATTATTTAACAGGGTCAGAAAGGTCACTTGCTTTGCTTAATTTTGTGATTGACCCCTTAATTATATTTAAGCTGCACTCTCCGCCCATTGGCTGGTGCTGTGTAGCGAACAGGTTCCGGTTGGGTCATTAAGATACGTGCCAGCCAAGAAAGTGATTGTGGTGGGTGAGTGCTCCCCGGAAAATTAGACTATGTATTTTGTTTTGTCATGCATGAAAGTGTATTGTATGCTCTCTTCTTAAGCTACCATGTTTTATGTGTAGTAATGTTTGATTTAATGTTCATCCTCATTATACAACATGCGTGAGCATGATTATTGGGACTGACCACCGCTATTAAATGTGTTTAAACAGGTACAGACTTTATATTTTAAGTAATATGTGTAATTAATTTATACCTATATTGTTCATAAAGATTAAGATTTGTGCCAGCCGGGAGAGTGGTTGTGGTGGAACATTCGTGAGTATGATTATTGGAACTGACAACTGCTTTTCAATGTGATTAAACAGAATAGAATCCACCAAAGGTGTGAGATGGTGTCAATCGAGTGCTTTATTCAACAGAACGCAGAGATAACTCCAGAGATAAGTCCACTCATTTTGAGTTTTCTGGCCTCGCCCCTGGTTTATATAACACACTTGATCTATGTACTGCATGCGTATGGGAGCAGAGTGACATCAGCTGCAATTGATCTTTAGATATTCTGGGAGCAAACAAGTGACAGTGGCTCAATGGACATTTAAGGCAATTTATAAACATCCCCAGAATAAAAGATGTTGAGATGGCTCTCTTGGTATCTCTGTGTGCCAAGAATTAAATCCGAAGGGGAATGAAGAGATATTTTCATCATGAGAAATTTTAAGTGTCTTGAGATCCCTCAGTCTGGACATAATGAGGATATAAGAAAATTCCTGTTTTCATTTTTCTTTCTTACAACATTCTTGTTGCACTTATTTTTAGTTTAGCTTGTTTTTGTTTTATTTGAGAGATACTTTGTCAATTTTACATTTGAAGAAAATCAATAAAATGCTTGCCACATACATAGCTGCACAATTGTAGCTGCAATTAATTAATTCAAGCAAGACAAAACTTATTCTGATATCATACTGGTTTGCTGTCCCTGAAACAGTGCTTAAACTTCAAACATGTCTGTAATGTACAATGCCTCCCTCTGGTGGGCAAATCACAGACTATACATTTTTTATTTACCATTGAAATGACAATAAAGATAAAAAAACAACCCACAAAAATGCACTTTAAAAAAAGAGATACATAAATATTAAAATAGAAGTTTTAGATAAAAAATACAACAATATAATTCAAAAATATATAGTAAATTGGAAAAATAAAAACAAAGATTCTCTTTCGTAGGAACACCAGCTGCGTAATTGCATTGGGACAGACCCTGAGTGTCACATGGTCTGAAGCCCTTGTACAATCACGGCAATTTATTGGCTGGTGGTGCTTAAGCAATGCCTATAGGGAGCTAAATCATGGGCAGAGGTGGGTAGTAAAATGCTACATTTACTCCGTTACATTTACTTGAGTAACTTTTTGGAAAAAATTTACTTTTATGAGTTTGTTTTATGGTGGGTACTTAGGTAAATTTCTGATACATTTTTTTACTTTTACAATGGGTAGCATTCCTACCTTTACATTACTGGTTTTAATTTAATAAGTGTTAATAAATTTATTGATATTTTGAATGGGACTTTTACAACAGCAGAACTTCATAGCTGCACACCATCACTCGAGTCGGGTTCAACACTACAGCAGCAAGCATGCAAAACAAACATTTCTTTACTCCACACAATGCCTTCATTTTACACCAAGACAAGGATATATTTCAAGATTAAAATTGCAGCTCCAACTTAATATAACAAAGTGAGGTAGGTTTTAGAGATTGTAATAATGTGGGCTAGAGGTCTTCATGGGTCCACCCAAACCCGAGGACCCGTGACCCGACACGGGTCCATATTTTAAATGGTCACTTTCACATTCTTCTTCTTAAATTTTTGGTGATACAATTTGTTGTGCATATCGCCACCTACTGGGCAGGGAGGATAATTAATAGTTAAAAAGGACTTTATATGTTATAAAGTTAAATATATATATATGTATATATATATATATATATATATATATATATATATATATATATATATATATATTAGGGCTGGGAATCGATAAAACAAAAAAATAATGAATTAATCGCACAATTTGCTGTGATACATCGCAATTAATAAAAAATTTTCTCCAAGCTTGTGATCATCAATATTTAAATGTAAAATCACCTAATTTAATTAATCAACACAAAGGTAGTATATTTTAAATATAATTTTTAATGACATCTTGTTAACTGTAAACAGACTGTCCACAGAATTACAGAGTAGTCATTCCGATCAAATATATTACATGCAGCAACATTATAAACAACAAAGTGTTTAAGTGCAAGTAGGATATTAAAACCATCATGGTTATCAAAAAGACTGGATCAGCTTAGAACTTAAACCAATAGGCCAAAATAAATATATGCACCAACAATTTCAAAACCAGCAAAATGTTAAAGTGCCAGTTGAATTTCAAAAAGGTCCAGTCTTTGCAATATGAATAACAAATGTTGAATTTTTTTCACTCCTAGATTTTGCCTGTGGTTGCAGGTGTTGACAGGTACTTGCGTGCAATGCGTGCCAGCAGAACATGTGCTCCTTCTCTTGTTGACCAATACTGTAGTGGACAATGGTCCATGTTGATTTTGGGCTCTGATTTGTAGCAGTCCAGACATTTTTTATGGACTCTTCATCATATGAATCTGAATCAGATGAATCAAGCAAGAAGACAGACATCCTACTCTTCTTTGGTGGCTGTTTTCCTGTTGAGTCTGCAGATGGTTGTTGCGCCAGCCTCTCCTTCTTTACCAGGTTGCTTATTGAGGTCCACACCTCATTCCTTTTGGAAAGACACTTCAGATCCTTAAACCTGGGGCCCAGGGCAATAGAGATCTTCAGCCATGTGAGGTTGGTGCTTTCCTTCCGTTTAACTAGGTCTGTGGTAAAGACATTCTTGAACCTCACCACATAGATCGGATCATTGTCTGATGGCTCCATAACTCTGAACAAGTGGCACAATGCTGGCAACACCACTGAACAGGAGATGTACTGCTCTCCCTCCAGATGTTCAGTGACATTTCTGCAGTGGAAAGCACAAGATGTTTGAAACATGTCAGTAAATTGTAATTAATCACACACACACACACACACACACACACACACACACACACACACACACACACACACACACACACACACACATGTTGTGTTTCCATGTTTTATGGGGACTTTCCATAGACATAATGGTTTTTATACTGTACAAACTTTATATTCTATCCCCTAAACCTAACTCTACCCCTAAACCTAACCCTCACAGAAAACTTTCTGCATTTTTACCTTTTCAAAAAATATAATTTAGTATGATTTATAAGCTGTTTTCCCTCATGGGGACCTACAAAATGTCCCCACAAGGTCAAAAATTTCGGGTTTTACTTATCCTTATGGGGACATTTGGTCCCCACAAAGTGATAAATACACGCCACACACACACACACACACACACACACACACACACACACACACACACAGAGAAGACAGAGAGCAATAGAGCACCCCCCCCACTCACACACAGATAGAAACCACACATAAGACATATGAAGAGAGGAGAAACACAAACACACACACACACACACACACACACACACACACACACACACACATACACAAAAAACAGAGAGCAATAGAGCACCCCCCACCCCCACTCACACACAGATAGAGAGAAACCACACATAAGACATAGGAAGAGAGGAGAAACACACACACACACACACACACACACACACACACACACACACAGAAGACAGAGAGCAATAGAGCGCACCCCCAACCCCCCCACACTCACACACAGATAGAGATAAACCACACATAAGACATAGGAAGAGAGGAAACACACACACACACACACACACACACACACACACACACACACACACACACACACACACACACACACACACACACACACACACACACACACAGAGAGAGAGTTAGAGAGATCACAAACACTAAAGAGAGAAATATTAACTAACCTGCAAGGTTCAAGTAGTTCCCCCAGCTTTTGCAGTTTAGCAAGCTCCTGTGCGGTCAACATGGCAATTTTGCTGTTTTGCTGAGCCAGGGTGGTGGACAGTGCCGATTGGTTTTGCTGGATCTCGCTTGACCATCTGTAGGGTAGAATTTCATCTGGTCATGATGTCCTGTACAAGTGGTTCTTGCTTCTGTCAGAGTGCAACTTGCTGTTCTCCTAATTCCTGAGCATTTGATGGACTGTGCTTAAAGTGCCCAACAATTTTGCGACATTTGGCCAGAACACTGTTGAATCCACAGTTGTGAAAAGAAACTGTGACAGTTTGTTGCACACTGTGCGCCATGCAGGGCATGCTGCCATCATGTTCAGAGCACTGTTCATCCCAAGTGTTGTTAACTTTTGCTCTACTTTCCAATCTTTGGCAACTTCCAAAACATTTTCTGCGCATACCTCCGCAAAGTGGCGCTCTGTGGTTTGACTCACAGTAAGGGCAAACGAACGCAATTGCCACACTTCATATATAAAGTGTGCTGTGACGCCCAATTAGTTATCATTGCTCCAAAATGTCCAGTGATCTCCTGTGAGAGTGACGTCCTAGGCTTTCTCCCGCATGTCCACCCTACACGCCCTCTCGCTGTCATACAAACTGTGTATTCTCACCACATTTGTTCTTCTCTAGGGTTTATAGTAAGACGTGTCTCCCGATGCAAATTTAATGATTTCTCTAAGTCCCTCGTCTTCCAAATTGTTAACTTGGCAGTCGTTACTAGCTATACATTTAGCTAAAGCATTGGTTAACTTTTCAGTTACAGGTTTGGTCAATGGCCCGCCACGATTACCGTACTGCAGTAACGTATATTGGCGAGGCCCTCCTGTAGCCTCGCTAGTTACGTTGATAGTACCTGGGTGTTTTGCTTTTATATGGTATACTAAAGACGGATTGCTTCTATGGTATTTGAATTCGGCTTTGCAAATTGTACACACCACCTTTGTTTTGTCAAAAGCGCCATCAGGCAACTTTTTAAATGTAAACTTTCCTCCAAAAACTCCACCCTTGTCATTCTCCATCATGCCAGGATGACTTGGCTTGGCACACTCAATAGGAAGTCATTAAAATGGAGGCTTTAGTGTTTGTGATTGAGGCACAAAAAAAAAAGTGCTATGTCAAATGCGTTATTTTTTTTTTTATGCGTTAAACATTTCAAATTAATCGCAAAGATTAATTCGTTAATTCCACCAGCCCTAATATATATGTATCTGTTTCTCACCCACACATATCATATTGATTCTGAAAATCATATGAATAACATTTATGCTGCCTCTATGTGCTTTTTGGAGCTTCAAAGTTCAAACAATTCACTTGCATTGCATGGACCAACAGAGCTGAGATATTCAAAAATGCCAGATATTTGCCTTATTTCCCACAGAAAAGTCAAAATTCCCCAGTCTTCTAGATGACCCTTCCTTAAAAGCTGCCATCTTCCCTATCTCCGAGCACAACTCCTGAAATAGGGGTGCTCCAGCCGACTTCCATCCCCTTAAAACTATTTGTCTGGCGAGGCTGGTTAGGAACCAATTTTCTTTTGTGCTATTCTCTATATTGATGACCGGCCCATTGCCTAAAAAACAGAGACTTGGGCAAAATTTAATTTGATTGCCCAATACATCACACATGAAACTCTGAAACTTCAACCAAAATTCTTGGATCTTAACACACCACCAAAAGATATGGGTCAAGTCTCCATCCTCTGATTGAAATCGCCAGTAGATGGGCGTGTCTTTAAGACCAAACCTATACAATCTAGAGGGGATCCAATAGAATCAATGAAAAATCTTGAATTGCATAAGGTGCACCCTTGCATCTCTAGATGCAGACTTTATATTTTCTAAATCATAGACCACACGCCCTCTTCCAATACCAAGTTTAAATCTTTTTCCCATAATCTTTTGATAGAAGTTAAAGCTTTGTACCCCAGTCTCTGAATTCAGGGAGTTATATATTGTTACCTCATGACCTTTTCCAAAAGCAGTAATCACCACTCCCAGAGTGTCTGCAGCTTTAGGGGGGTGTATGCTACTCCACAAAATATTACAGAGCAGGTGCCACGGCTGTAAATACCTAAAAAACTGATATCTGGGAATCCTAAAACGTTGAACCAAAATTTCAAATGATCTCAACACTCAAATCTCTATATAGGTCACAGAGTGTAGCACCCCCCAATAATGTTAAATTTAACATAATTTAGGGTTCAGCCATATGCCTGAGGCAACATTTAAATAAATGTCAGAATTAAACACTCTGGACACTTTAGTCCAGACCGAGTGCAAATGTGAGATAATGGGGTATAACTTAACTTCTCCGATTAGTTTGATAGAAAGGCTTTGCAATGGTGAAATAGGGGCAATAACTTCCTGTTCAATACAAAACCAGGGAGGCGCCCTCTCAGGTGGAAGCGACCAATGAGCCAAACATCTGAGACCGAATGCATAGTAATAAAACAAAATTTGTTTGTACCACCACTACCTGGTGTCTATAAAGTAACCAACCAATCTATCCAATAAAAGTATTCCCGAACCCATACATTTCCAAAATCTTCCATTCTACCATATCAAATGCCTTTTCAGCATCAAGTGAGATGGCAGCGACCGGAGTCTGATCATTTGCCACTGACCACATGATATTGAGCTGTGGCCCTGAATAAACCCCACCTGATCTATATGTATAAGAGATGTCATAACTTTAATTAATCGGTTAGCCAGAATTTTTGACAATATTTTCATGTTTTGCTGGATCAGGGAAATTGGACAGTAACTCTTACACTCGGATCATTGTCCTTTTTAAGAATCAGACTGATCCGGGCTTGTTTCGTGGTTGGTGGAAGCTTTCCATTCTTTAATGATTCCGTATAAACTTATAACACAAGTGGAGCCAGTTCTGTAGAATAAGATCTAAAAAATTCAGTGGCAAAGCCATCTGGCCCCAGAGCCTTGCCTGTACACAAGGCCTTAATTGTCTTGCCAAGCTCCTCCAAGTTTATCTCAGAATCAAGATAATTTTTTTGCTAGGTCATCAGTTTAGGGAGTTCTAATGGTTTCACAAATTTTCTAATATCTTCATCAGTAGAAAAAGATGTGGAACTATAAAGATCAAGATATAATTCTTTAAAAGCATTAATATCAATGGCTGAGGTAAAAATGTCACCACCAGCATAATTCACTGAGGGAATGGTAGAAAAAGACTCTCTCTGCTTTATATATCTAGCCAAAAGCTTCCCTGCTTTGTCCCCTGACTCAAAGTATGTCTGCCTTGCCCTGAATAGCCAAAACGCCACCTTCCATTTCAAACGGGTCAATTCTCTGAAGCCATCAGACGACATTCGGCACTTCAGCTTTGCCTCTGCACTTTTAATATTCCATTCCAACTCCACGATTTCTCATGCTATTGATTTTTTGATGAATGAGGCATATTTTATGATCTGACCCCTAAAAACCACCTTAAGTGCCTCCCAAGCCATGCCCACAGAAGATACTGTGGACAAGTTTGTCTCCATATAAACATTGATTTCAGGCTTTAACATTTGTTGGAATTCAGAATTTTGCAAAATGGATATATTAAAGAGCCAACAATATGATTTCTTTTTCTCTGTATGTGGCAACATCTCTAAAATCAACAGGGCATGATCTGAGACTAAGATGATTCCAACTGAGCAATCAACAACAGATGAAATGAGGGACTTCTGAAAAAAATAGTTTTACAAATTATCTGAAGTGTCAATGTTGCTATAGGGGGCTTTTGCTTCATTATGTCCATCAAGTCCATCAAAAGATTATAGTATCCACCCAATATTATATAATGAGTGGTGCCAGTGGCTTGCAACATCCCTTCAAGATTTATAAAAAAGCCCTTATAATCAGCATTAGTTGCATAAATATTAGTCAAAATCAACATTTGTTCCTGAATTTCTGCTAAACCAATAATGATTCTTCCAAATGTATCTTCACTCTGTTTGAGACATTTGAATTTTAGATGTTTACTCATTAATCTAATGACTCCCCTGCACTTACGTGAGCCATCACTAAAGAAAATATGCCCACCCCATATCTTGCCAACTTTTTCAGCTTCCTGTAGATGTGCTTCTTGAAGAAATACTATATCATATTTCTTACCTTTAAGAAGAGAAATAACCTTCCTTCTTTTTATGGGGTGCCCCCAACCCATTCACATTCCAAGTGGAGAAAGACAATCCACTCATACTAACATTTGACATTTTGACATATTTGAAAAAAAATAGATTGTGAGTCAAAAACAAAATGATAAAGATCACCTTCCATCTTGTAACCATCTTAGTGAATTTCGTCTCCATGGCAGTGATCGATTGACGTATTACAGCAAGCTCCTCCAAGTGAGCAACGACCTTCATCAGCATTGCTGACATGTTGCCGAATTTCCTTCACTTCACTGGCCAGATCGAGCCTGCTGCATGGGGGCATCAGCTTGAGCACATAAGTGTCTTTTAATGTCTCCATTTTGAATTCTTTGACAAATTAACTTCTTAGAACAGTTAAGAATAAGGGTGTATCTAGTCTCACATGTTTATCACACAAAAAGTATGAAAACTAGTAAAGTGCGCAGAGCTTGCCGTTCACACGTCCAACTCCCCTTTTATTATTATTATTATTTATCATTCTGTAATACATGCTAAATGAGTATCATGTACTGGAATATTGGAGAGTTAACATCAATTACGTTATATGTGAAAGTAACTCAATACTTGTGTATTCTTTTTATTGGATACTTTCTTACTCTTGAAATTCTCGAGTAATTTTTTTTAACATTATTACTTTTACTTATACTTGAGTAATTTTTTTAAGTAATTGTACGTTTACTTAAATATAGTTTTTGCCTACTCTACCCACCTCTGGTAACAGGCTTCAGAAATGCGGTCACTTTGGCACCATCGAGTCAAATTTTCTGTTCTTCAGTGCATAATTTTGTCTAAGTCCATGTCTGATGAAAAAATTGTGCGAAAGCGTTACCATGCATGTTTTGAGCAGTCACCATTTAAAAATGCTGTATGAGAAAATGTGTTGTTGGCAGGTAAGTAACAAAGTGGCCCCTTTGTCCCTATTGTCTTTTTCTGTGCTGTTATATGAGAATGCACATCAATAAGGCAATGGAGGTGCAACCTCTGCCTTTCTCTCTCTCCCCTCCCTGTTTGAAGCGGACTGCTCGCAGTGGAGGGGAACATGCATGGGACATTGTGTATTTCTGTAACTGCTAATCTCCTGGGATTTTCAGGGACAACAGTCTCTAGAATTTACTCCGAATGGTGCCAAAAACAAAAAAACTTCCAGTGAGCAGCAGTTCTGTGGACGGAAATGCCTTGTTGATGAGAGTGTTCAACAGAAAATGGCCAGACTGGTTCGAACTGATAAAGCTCTGTACAATTGTGGTTAGAAGAATAGTATCTCAGAATGCTATTCTGAGATGCAGATGCTGTTTTGGCAGTATGATGGGACCTACACAATATTAGGTAGGTGTTTTAATGTCATGGCTGAATGTGTATCTCAACGATTGGTTGGTGTTTGCCCACTCGGAGACTTAGTGTCCTCTTGCCAGTACATCAGACTCTGTTTTTAGGGGTGAAGCTGGATTTGCAAGCGATGCAGGCACATCTGTCTCCAGTTCGCATTCTTTCATTTCGCTAGTGTCTAGCGATGTTCAGAGTGGGACGCCTTCTCCCTTTGAGCACATTACGCAGGCTTTTGGGGCTCATGATCACGGCTTCCACTGCCATTCCCCTGCATGTTGCATGCAAGACCTTTTCAGTGCTGAATGAACTCCCTTTCCGCTGTGCACTAAAGCAGAAAAAGAGCTGCTCAGAGCGTCTAAAGCTCTGCATGCAATCCAAGTAGATGCGCATAGCATGCACCGGACACAGCAACGATAAGGCTGGGTCTGCCAATAGCCTCCGCAGGGTGAACAGTACAGCCAGAGACTCTAGGCAGTTGATGTGCCATCTCAGCCATGGTACTGTCCAGGAACCAGCGTCTGTGTGCCCATTGCACACGCCGCCCAGCCTGACTTGGAGGCATCTGTGGTCTCCACGACACGTCTGGACACTTGCTGTAGGGGAACTCCTGCCCATTGAAAGTCAAGGTCTGTAAAAGGACTGTATGCCCCAGGAACCCCTGAAAGTTTTTCAGTGGAACGGGTGTCCTCCACCTGAATAAGTTGACTGGATGTTCTTTCCTCCCTAGCCCTGTGGCTCATGAATTTGGTGGGATAGGTGCCCCACAGGTGCAGATTACAGATCCCTGTCAGCAGACCCGCGTCACCCTTGGGCAGTGCTCTTTCTGCCCGTGGTCGCTGTATTTGTAGAGCTCATCCCCTTCGAGGCAGGATCTACCAGCGCTTCTCTTCCATGTGCGGCTGGTTAGCCCACGTGTTGTATTGCC
Source organism: Xyrauchen texanus (assembly GCF_025860055.1). NCBI lineage: Eukaryota > Metazoa > Chordata > Actinopteri > Cypriniformes > Catostomidae > Xyrauchen > Xyrauchen texanus. The sequence continues at coordinate 28,056,416 of NC_068298.1, read as the reverse complement.
ATTCCCTTTGCTCATATTGACCTCCCCTTTTGAGCAGGATGTGGTTTCCGTGGTGTCTTTTTCCCCTGAAAGTATAGGAAAGGAAAAGAACACCTTCCCCGATGCATATGATAGCGTTAGATGGCCCCAGCTGAATCTAATACTCAGTGGAGAGAAAACATACAGAGAAAAGGCATCGGCTGGTGTGGCCTGCTCCCATGCTAGTTATGTCGCTCCCCCCCCCTCAGGGATGTGGGGAACTACATGACGTCTTTTGGGGCATTGGGGGAGGTTACATGCAGTCTGATGCACCTGCTATTACTCACGCAGCAGCTTGCTTAAACCTGCATCGGCAGTTCACGTAACATGGTTCTGCTGTTGTGGTGTTTTTCCATAGTGACCCCTAGTGTCACTACGTCGAGTGTGTGACAGATGGGAAACGTATCGGTTACTGCCGTAACCTCCATTCCCTGATGGAGGGAACGAGATGTTGTGTTGTGTTGTTGCCACAATGCTGTACTAGCTGCTGAAATGGCCGGGACCGTGTCTCGGCTACTCAGCACAAAACTTGAATGAATCCTGGATTCCAGCTCTCTTTTATACCCATATGTCTGGGGAAGTGGCATGCATATTCCAGTCGCCAATTTTCATTGGCCTTTTCTCAAAGATCCGAGGTGATCGAGGCTCTCAAGATCGACCCCTAGTGTTACTACATTGACACAAAGTCTCGTTCCCTCCATTAGGGAACGGGGGTTACGATAGTAACCAAGACATTATGAGCCTGTGCACCAGTATCTTCTGTCTTAATTTTTGATATTGAAATAATTTCCCTACATTTAATATGCAGAGATAACTATGCATAAGTAATTTGAAATGATACACTTCACCTTTAAGTAAGGTTTGAACTCTACAATGTCTGAATTCAAGATATTTTCAACCAAACCTTGACAATAATCATAATTTTTACCTTCCCTTCACTGAAAAATACCACGCAGATTAAATGGATAAGTGCATCAGAGGGGAGTGTGCTTTTCATGGCTTACCATTGGTTATGTGTGTGTGAGTGTTTGTTAGCTCACATTGGCTAACCTTTTATAAAATTCATGTTTTGAAATAAGCCCAGGACAATCACATTTCCAAAATAAAAATGAGAAATGTATGTATAAGGTCCAAACAATTACCCTTATCTTCACTTGTTGCTGCCAGAATATTCACACACCATCCCATATCCCTTTGCTTCTCTCTGACCATTTGTGGACATTATCTCTTTATAAAAGGCTAATTGCATACTAACACTTTTAATTAGATAATGGAATTTGCTCTAAATTGTTATTTAAATAATCATTATAATATATTTAATTGTTGAACTGATGAACACCCATTGGGATGCACTATTGAAGTAGATCCGCTTTAATCAGCTATATATTAGGAGTTAATAGGATAAATAAGAATACTCAAAGTGTTTGGACAGAACAACACAAAAAAAACACACACTAACTTAAAATAAGAGTGAATTTATGAAGAACATTGCAGAGATATTTTAGAATGAATAATATATGTTTATGTACACACATAGGCATTCCTGCAATTAAGAAAATATTTAACAAGCCACTTAAAGTTTGTACACATTAGATTTAGTCATACAAATCTATATATATAGTTTCGAATTTATAGTTCATTTCTTTTTAGCACGCTATGTGAAATGATCACATAAAGACTTTTGAACTCATACTCTAAACATCATTACATTCATAGAAAACATTTTGATTTTACAGACGCAAAGTACTTCACAGAACATTCTCACGCAACAGTTATACATTCAGTTTTTCAATGAGTTTATTCCGTGTAACACATCTGGATCAGCTGAACAAAGTTGTTCTGCACAGAGACAACTGACAGAAGAGACAAGCCCAGTAAATCAACATCAACAGAGCACTTGAGACACAAACAGATACAGGAAACTTCAGTCTGCAAATAGGCTTGATGGTCATTTTTTGATGATGTCTCAAAGTCTTGCTTTAGACCACATTGATGTCATTTGTGTCCTTAATTCCTTCATAATTCTTTCACAACTGAAGGGACATGATGTTCTTGTACATCTTGCAGGCTCAAATGCTATGGTCTCTTTATTGATGCTGTTAGTTGGAAATGCCTCACACGTCTTTCTCCTCATCTAGAAAGGCCAAATAAACTGAGCCAGTACTAATTCTTTCAAGCAACTTCCTTGTGTTGTGTCTTTGAAGCTCACTCTGCTGTCAGTCAATCTCAACCGTCCCATGGTGGCAGCCAATCCAGAGAGGAGTGGCACTCTCTGGAAAATTTTGGCACACCCCAATAATTTTTTATATTGTTTCATGAAGTATAATTAAAAAGGCTTTATCATTTAATGAAGAACAGCTTCAGTAATGAACTTTCTCCACTCGTGCAGAGATCCATTAATAGGAGATGCATCCTTCACAACCACATATACAGTACATCCAATGGCCACAGTGACAAAATTGAGAAATTAAGGCAGAAAATACCCAGCTGTTGTAACCCTTTAAATATATATAAAAATATATATATATATATATATATATATATATATATATATATATATATATATATATATATATATTTTTTTTTTATTTATTTATTTTTTTTATATATTTTTTAAGGTAATTTATTCACACTTCTTTTATTATCTCTACTTTTACAGAGTGATTATGTTTCAATGATGGACGAGGGAAAATAGCAAGCAAGTAAAAATGAGAGAGAGAGAGCAGTAAAGTTAATATAAATGCAATGCTACTGAGAAGAGAGGGATGATACATGACTTCAGCCACCTTAATTAAATACTGAATCTGCCTCCATTACTCAGAAACCAATACAGTATATTAAATTTCATAGCAAATGTCTCTCTCTCTTTTTCGCTCTCTCTGCTTTCACCCCAGTCTAAATTCATAATGTCCCACCTACTGCGTTCATTTAGCCAATATGTAGATTATAATGTATAAAAGAATTATGATGCTTTTTATGAATTTAAGCAGTATGTGTCTCAATGTGTGCATGCTTTAAGGTGCTTTCAGAGAAAAGCGAGCGAGTTGTGACATGTGATGGGAGAGTACGCTGCCCTGGCGATTTATGTACGCTACCATGGCGGTGCTGTCCCCACCTGGCCCCAACGAGTTCAATATCAGAGTTAAATATGAAGATCAAATGTTAAACCAAATGTAATAACAATAATTAAGATTGGAACATTAATATAAATTTGAGTCAGATAAAATGAATAACTAAGTAATTCACATGCAAATGAGCTTTGTGTCAAACTTGCTGCAAATTGTCCATTGTTGCCAAAGGTTTGCTACAGGTTCACCACTATCGGTGAAGAGCTGCAAAGTTATGAAAAACATTTGCAGTGAATCAAAGCGCATTTGCATGTGAAAATAAAGAGTGGCAAATTTGTGGTAAGTTTGCGGCTAGTTTGCCAGAACAGATTTTTTTGTAAGGGTGGCCCTGTCCCAAATGGCATACTTGATGTGGACTTGCGGTCTTGCGGCCTTCGTTTTGCACATTCCACGAGAATGTATTGTGTCCTATTTGACATTTTAGGGCTCAGCGAGGTGCTCACGAGTGCCCCTTTGCGCCCTCAATGTGCCCTTTGGCTGAGCACGCATCAGTGCATGCTCCACAGCGGACCACTACTCAACAGTCCCTGATACTTATCCTCTTGACCTCTTGTGCTGGAGAAAAAAACATGACGAACGAAGCAATTTCATTTGCAGATTAAATACTGATTTTAATAATTGTGATTGTCAATTATGGATCACTTGCACTTGGATTTCCTTGTGTCTATAGTATTACATTTTAGTCTGTAGTGTATAATTGGTTCAAAACTGTGTTTTATTCAGTTTTCTGAGATATGGAATTACTCCTATTCAGTTTTTAGTGAATTTTTTTTCTTGGGGAATTTTTACATTCATAAAAGTAAGTAACCTAAGACTAAACCATTGTTATTATTGTTCCAAAGAGGATTTTAGAATTATTCTGAATATATCTGATGTAACTATCTATATCTGACCGTATTTGTTTTATTTGATGTCAATTTTACATGTATTGTGCATTTACAGTACATGTGCTGATCCATATTATATACATCATTGTGGTTATTCATTGTCAGCTATTTTTACTTTTATCTTTATAAGAATGTTCACAAAGTTATAGATGTTAAATGGAAGTGTGTGTGTTAAAATGACAATCATACATGTTTCTTCTTCAGTCTTTGTTAAATTACTGATGTGATAATATTGTATTATTGCCATTGTTACTCCCAATCAGCCAATAAAGGGGTAACAGAACAACCAAACATAAAATATAATTATACTACCTGACAGATAAAATTTAAATAGGTGTTTTGTGAAACCACACAATTTCATTGTAATAGCCCTATAGGCTCTTAAAAAAAAGTCAGGGAAGGTGCTGATCATATAAAAATAACATGACTGTGGTATCATATTTGCAAAATTACATTATGTGGTTTATTGATTTGATAGGCTGGTGATGCTTGGTGCTCTGCCGTATTCTCATGTCACCATGAGTATGTAAGGCAGTGCCATCATCACATCCCCAGAAGGGAGGAGAGGATGTCTCTCAACCCCCTCCAGGGGAAAAATCAGTTGTGCAGCACAGCTGCGCAGCATCTCGTTCCTTCCTTTCAAGGAACTAATGTTACGGGCATAAACAAAACATTCCTGTATAGCAGTCAATGGAATAGAGGAGGCGAGAACCAGCTTGACGATACAAATAATAGTTTCATATAAAACTTAAAACAGAGGACACAAACACACACGACGGACATGTCCGTAAACTATCTCTCTCTCCCGCACAATCCTCCGCAGTCGACCATTATCCCTCTTGGAGGCTTGATTAGCCTGATAAGGGACCGGGTGTGTATGATCAAGACCAGGCCCCGCCCTCCACCCTGCCACATTCCTCCCTCGTTCTCTCAAGCTGGGGAGCCCCCGGCCTGATGTACCCCCCTCTTTCCCTGGGGGAGGGCGTGCTTCAAGCCTGGTCTGCCGGCAGGTCATCCCCATCTATCTGGACGAGGGACGGGACAAGGGGAGGAAAACAGAAATAATTAAAATGTGGGGGGGTACTTCCTGTAACAGTGTAGTACAACCCCAAAAAACACTGTACAATTGAAACGAGAGACAAACACACATATATGACGGACATGTCCGTAAACGATCTCTCTCTCCCGCACAATCCTCTGCAGTCGACCTTTATCCCTCTCGGAGGCTTGATTAGCCTAATACGGGACCGGGTGTGTAAGATCACGACCCGGCCCCGCCATCCGCCCTGCCACAATTCCCTTTCCAGAAAGGTAATTTCGACACTCTGTCAGAAGCTGAACATTGCTGAGCTACTGATCATCAATGTCCACTAGCCAACAGGGTAGTGAAAAAGACATTGCATAAACCACTGTTTCATATTAACAAATAGGAAGTGAGTGGGGAACCATGAACCAAACTGTTCGCTGCCAAGATAAAAACACTAACCAATCAGTTAGTGGACCAATGTCCCTACACATCTATGTGCACTGTAGGGAATAAGGGAGTAGGGCAAACCACTGGCTATGTGCTATGTATAATGACACTAGAACTGAGGGTAGTGAACATTTAATTCTCTCATTCACACTCTTGAATGACAGAATTAAATTCCAACCCAAAACCAGACAATGACACTAACTGAATAGTGAATATTGCCAATTCTCAGTGCAAATCTAGAAAAGAAGTAAGATACATGCAGGTTATAAAACATCATTATAAAAACAAAGGTGTTACAGGAAGCCTAACCTGCAGCCATACAGATACCCTGTAAGAACACAGCCTTTGCCCATGCCCAGAAGGAGGCCATACTACTGGTAGAATTAAATTTCACACCAATAGGAAACTATATGCTTTATAACTTGTAAGCGAGGGCAATAGCTTCAGTGACCCAATGAGACATCCTCTGCTTGGAGATGGCCTAACCATTGTTGCTGACCAGAGGGTGTTGCTTATAGACAAGGCCTCAGAGGTTATAAGTGTTCTCTATGGCAGTGTGATTGAGTGCCGATCTGTGTAGAGTGAGGTCCAGAAAAGCTGAGTGGTTAAGGATTTACACCTGTGCTAACACCTGTTTGTATTCCCAGTGAGCTGTGACATGGATATAAAAGGTGAGGAGACAGTGGTAGACGAGAGAGAGAGAGAGAGAGCTGAGCGTCAAACTGTACATGTGATTTAAGAGTGTTCTGCTGAATAGAGAGGTTTTGTGTTAAATTAAAGACTGTAATATTAGAACGAAGTACCAAGGTATTTGTTACAGTGGTGTCAAATTCCGGGAACGAGGAAGATTGCCATCATGGAGTCCTTGCCGCTGGCCAAGATCAGCACCTCCGGGCACTGACATTCGGTGAGTTCGGCCACCCGTTTGCCCAACAGCTCCATGATGCCTGTTGGAGGTAATTGCTGGCTGAGGACCGTGGCGCCGATGGAATCATCAACATGGTGATACTGGAGCAGTTCGTCAAATATTTGCGGGAGGGAACGGCAAAGTGGGTCCAGTGCCACCATCAGTGGAAGAGACAGTCCAGCTGGCAGAGGAGCACTTGGCTGCTTATCTGGGAGACAGCAAATCCATATCTCTCTCTCTCTAACTCTTTCTCCCTCTTTCTCTTCCCCTTCCCCATTCCATTTTGACAGGGCGGAGGGTGGGGCCAGGTCGTGATTCTACACACTCGGTCCTTTATCAGGCTAATCAAGCCTCCGAGAGGGATAATGGCCAACTGCGGATGGTGGTGCGAAAGGGAGAGAGTGCGTTTACAGGCAGCTGTCAGACACCTTTGTGTGTTTGTGTGTGTGTCTTTTTATTTAATTAAATGCAGTCTATATTGTCAAGCCAGTTCTCTTCGCCTCTTCTTGTCCACTAATTGTTTACACCCATAATGTTCCTGTCCCTACCCCCCGTCGACAGGTGGTCAATTTCCCGAAGACGGATCCTCAGACTTGGGGGATTTCTATTGCTCCGAACCCCTTTATTTCTGTTCCCCCTCCCTGCCATTTTGGTAAATCCGGTAGGTAAGGTCTGGGCCGGTGTGCTGGTGCTGCGGGGAACCGGGACACATCCAGGATCAATGCCCGTTGATGGATGTGGGGTCATGGGTCCGGGTTCCTGATGAGTCACTGATCGAGCTGGGACATCTGTTTATTTTTTAAAGATGGTCTACCTGATCATACAAACCTCACAGAACACCACATTGAGACAACTCCAGGAGTGGTGGAAGGTTTCCACCCCTATCAGTTACCAGAACACAAGAAAAAAGTGGTCCAGGAAAAACTCACGGCTATGATTGATATGGGTGTGTTTGAGGAGTCCCACACTGACTGGGCCGAAGTCTGATGGGATGGTCCAGTTTTGTGTGGACTATAGAAAAGTTAACTTGGTTGTCTAAATTCAACGCATACCAAATGCCTCACATTGACGAACCACTCGACCGGATCTGTGTGGCTTGCTTTTAGTCAACACTGAATTTAACGAAAGGATAGTGGCAGATCCCCTTGACTCCCATGTCCCCCCAAAAAGCATCATTTTCCACTCCGTTTGTTTTACAACAATTAATTATCATTCTGTTTGGTTTGTTTGGGGCCCCGGCTACGTGTCAGCGATTCATGGACAAAATTCTCTGCCTGCATGCTGCACATGCCGCTGCCAAGCTAGATGATATTATTATTTCTAACAATGATTGGCAGCGCATATCCAGCATGTGAGGGCCACCCTGAGATCACTGAGATGGGCGGTACTCACAGCGAATCTGAGGTAGTGTGCAATTGGATGGGTGGAAGTACAGTATCTGGGTTTCCACTTGGGTCATGGACAAGTGCGTCCCTAATTTGATAAAACAGCAGCTATAGCGGCTTTTCCGAGACCCAAGTCCAAAAAGGAAATGAGACAGTTCCTGGGGCTGGCTGGCTATTATCGTAGGCTTTTACTTAATTATTCATATTTCACCAGCCCGCTGACTGATCTCATTAAAAAGGGAACACCAGACCCGGTCCAGTGGATGGAGTCATGTCAACAGGAATTTACAGAAGTGAAAGCTGCACTCTATGTTGGACCCTGACTTCTCTCTCCCTTTTTTGTTACAGACAGATGCGTCAGTCGCAACTTGGAGGAATACAGCCGCCTCATTGAGGTGGCCCTGTGCTGAAGTATGGTATTAACACCTGACTGTGACAACTCTGTTATGTCAGACAAGTCTCGTTCAGTGGCCAGACATCCAGGCTCCTGTTCTGCTGTTCCGTTGTTCGGGGACGTGCTTTGGATGTAGGAGACATTACTTTTTCCAGAGGAGAATCTGGCTCACCGGGTTATATTTTGGGTGCTTTGTACTCCTCTTTGGTGATTTATGTGCCACACAGTTTGTGCACATTTCTAGGTGCCAAATGCCAGACATCCTTTGCAAAGGGCTCCCCAGCCTGTGTTGGATGTGACCATAGTGACAACTATGCATCTTCCTGTCTTGGCAAGGAGAGAGTTTGTGGCATGGCATAGGTCATTTCGGTACCTGTTTTACTGTGTTGATGACACAGATCATTTAGGTGTCTCCATGTTGCCTAAGGAGCCCTCTCAATTTCCTTGATTTTGCAAGCCAGGAATGAGTTTGTGGTATTACACAAGTCATTTCGTCCCCTTGGAATTATAAGGTTCTATCTGACATTTTTGTCAAATTGAGTTATTCACATATTCTTATTCTGTGACAACTTATTTACATTATGTGATGTTTTTTTTAAGTTGTGTACATTCTGGGACTTTTTATTGAAAAAACAAAAAGGTTCTATCTACAAAGTCGAACTCTAACTTGGCTCTATAAGGTTCTATCTGCGTTAGCCAATCAGCACTTCGAATGAACAGAAGAGGACCAGTCAGGATCAACTTTATATGTCGTGTCGCCGGCTTTTTCCTTGAATACAGAAAAGATCGCAGAAACAAAATATCTGAGAGGATAATGGCACGTAGCATAAAATTTTTAAGAAACCTCAAGATCGACAATGAAATACTCTACTCCAGGCCACTCCGCAGTGCAGGAGGTAGACAATATGCACAGCCATATTGAAAAGGCAATGGCAGTGTCTGAATTCTATTCACCACTGTCTTTCTTGCGCATTTTACTGAAGGTGAACAGGAACAACCCATATGAAATCATACAGATGAAGAGAATAGATTTCTATGACTTTCAGGCATGTTCCAAGCTGTTTCAGTACAAACAGGTTCCATTTTTTGAAGTGTCACAGCTTGTGTTTGATCAGTGTCCATATACTCTTCATTACACAAAATCACATGCAGAGCCAAGAGTTAAAGTAGACATAAGAGGACCAAGCAAACACACGAGAAGCCTGGCACCTACATCCATTTTACCCAAACCAAGGGTACTCCCCAAACAGAGCATCATCTCAGAGGCGAAGATGAGTGACATTAAGTCCATGTTTAAATTCATGGCACTAGCAGATAGAGAGTATTATAAGTCTGTGTTTTAAAAAATGAGTTTGTGATTTTTTTTATATAGTCAGTGTATAATTTTTCAATGATTATTAAACTTAATGAATTAATTTGCTGAATTATGTCTGTTTTCATGCAGTTTTTAAAGTCTTAAAATGTCTTAATTTTTACAATATTAAGCCTTAAAGGTCAAATAGTCAACAATTGAATTCATGGGGTCTTAATTACAACAATAAACGTTACCATGTTATTTCAGCCATACTGATGTCTAGAGAGAAAGCCATTTTACCTGGCCCACTTTAGGTGGAATAAAGTCCTGCTCAGATGTATTACAGTAGCTGCTTTCTGTCTAAACAAAAGAAAAATTAAAGTAACAATTTCTGCAATAATGTGTTTAATTACCCACCAAATTGGTACCAAAAATGATCTGCTCTGGACAAAATATTTAGACCTACCTTGCTTAATTTGAAATGTCCTAAATGCATGAAAGTGCTAAAAATATGAAATAAATGTCATTATAAAGGATAACATTTTACTTTCTAACACATATTGAGACATTGTTACAACATTAATTTTATATTTAATGTTCAAATAATGTTTTGGCAGTTAGAACCTTATAATTCTAAGCGAAAAGTGTTTTTTTAGAATTATAAGGTTCTATCTGCATTTGACCCATTCCAAAAATCCCCATTTACAAATTTGAGAGGATTTTGATATTGTATATTTAGAATACATATAGGGTCCCTGTTATTTTCATGTTTGAAAGAAACTTGTTCCCCATATAAATTTTCCTATATGTAATGCAAAATCTTTAAAGCTCAATATCTCAAAACTGGCGGCCGCGTTTCCCTCCGACTCGGCGGGGGGGCGCGAGACCCGTGTGTAGGACCCCCAGCGCGCGCTCGCAGGTCACGTTGGTCCGGCTTCCTCCCACCATCCAAAAGACATGCAGGCTAGGTTATTTGGTGTCTCCAAAAAAATTGCCCTAGGTGTGGATGTGGATGTGGATGTGGAGGTGAGTGTGAGTGTATGTCTGTCTATGTGTGGCCCTGCGATGGACTGGCGACCTGTCCAGGGTGTCCCCCGCCTTTCGCCCAATGTTAGCTGGGATAGGCTCCAGCCCCCTGCGACCCTGTACACAGGATAAGCGGTTGACGATGGATGTATGGATGGATCTCAAAACTGCTCAGAACGCAGATAGAACCTTATAATTCCAAGGGGACGATTTCAGTACCACTTTTTCAATGCTATTGCTTCCCAGCAGTGGACACTATGGCCATCAAGGCCAGTGCTTGCTGGCACTGATGCAATGGAAGGGTTTCTCCAGACTTGAGCCTTGTCAAGTATAGCAGAATGGATAGAATGTGATTATTGAGACAATTTAATTCCTAAGAACAAATCTTACTCTTTGTCCAGTTGTCTTTGAGGACACAGTGCACTAGCAACAGGTCTTCTGTGTTTGCACACTTGTGCCTTTGATCAATCTATCACTAACCAATCACGGAGGCAACACTGATGCCACTCGGCTTCAGCAGTGCAAACTCTTCCTCTACACGTTTCGTAGCTGTGCGAAGGCCAAGGACAACTGAAAGGTAGGACCTTGAACATGAATACACTTCCCTTGAGGGCAAGTTTTAACAATGGACTGAAGTAAGGGTTTCTGCACATATGAATCTACCAATAGCTTGACACAACCAGTGGACAGATATGAGACCAAATCTGTCTGAGTAACTACTTTTAATGGAGAGTCATAAGTGTCAAATTCAAGAGCCTCAAGTCCAGTTTGGGCTACAGCACACCATCCTACTTGGCAACCTTAAATGTAATGGCTGCAGAAGCCGATCTAAGCCCTGTACACTGGTTCTTCCTCTGAACATTTTTAAGCATGGGAGAATGGACTGAACATGTTAGTTGGTCGTGTAAGTCAAAAATGTTTTAAGGTTCAAGTGAAAACATGTTGCAGCTCAATCTTAGAGAACATTTTGTTTTGTTTTCCATCCTAGGGGAAAATGGTAAGCATCTCACCTGAGTGCATACGTTGTTTTACTAAAGAGAGGTATGATCAGCGAGCATAGCTTTCGTATCAGCTGAACATGATCATATGTGTGCCATCTGTGGGGCACTGATCGTCGGGTTTAGACAAAGCTATTTATAAAGGAAAAAAGGAGGAATGCAAGGCTTGAGCTGGGGTAAAACCTCCTAAAATATCCATGCTCTGTATACCATCCTCTCACGTCTAACTCGTATAGTCCCTCAGGTGCCACAGAGGTGCATTAGCAGGAGGAGAGGGCAGTGTCTTCTGCTTTCAGAGAGAAAGCAAGCAGAGGCAAAGCGTATTGAGTTTCTTGTGTTTGCTATGAACACAATCAATCTCAGCAGGCACTGTATAAGCAAGGGTTTAACCCACATATACAGTACTGAATGGGCAGACTGCTTAATATGGATAAAAAGGAGGCAGGGAAAGATAGGGCCTGCAAAAACCCTCCTGAAATCTCAGCACTCTACAGTTTATTTCCTCCCACTCACACTGTCCCTCGTGAAAGAGAGGGGACCACCTTCGGCTTTCAGAAATTTCAGAATTGAATGTACAGTCTCAATGAGAACTGTTAGGGAACAGATGGATATCGGGATATCGGAAAGTAGACAATTCTTAAAGTACCTCGGAGTACAATGTATATACATTAATTTGGTAATCATTCAGTTTCATGGTACATGTTATTGTAAATACCTTGATTTTACCATCTGATACATCACTGTACCATGGTATTGCCACAATACATTTTTGTAGTTTTGTTTGATTCACAAGAGAACAGATGTCTCCTTTTACCATTGTGGCTGGCTATTTACAAACTTTAAGCTTGTTTTCAGAGGCTCTGTAATCTTTAGCTATTTAGTTTCTATTAACATCCACCAGAACAACACTCTATTTTACTGACCTCTTGATGTTAGCTATTGATTCTGTGAAGGAAGAATCTCAGCCTTTCATTTACCGTACTGTATTTACCATTGACAAAACACAGATAAATAAGCACTGCAGAGTGTGCGTGGCATCTTTGCTCTTACTTCATCACAACTGTGTTTGCAACTTGTGTCATATGCACCCTACTGTGACATACATTTATATTTGAATGTAGATGTTACTGCCACATTAAGTTAACCCCAACGATAGCAATGCTTACAGTCAATGTTTCCACAAAAGATTTAAGCTCACCCCATTAGGTTGTTAGCAATAGATGAAAGCTTCTCACAGAGCACAGAAAATCTCATTATTGCATTCGGTAATATAGGAACTTAAACTTGTGCAAATGTTTGTGTTTTTTTTTTATTTTAAATAGACAACACTGCTGGCATTATTATTCGGCTGGTGAACATGCACATAAAAGTTTCACATTCTAATGTTCTCCCCTACAAAGACCTCAATTATGACTTAGTTTTTAAGAGCGGGTAGAGAGGAGCCCAGGGCAATCATTTATTCTCCCGTCCGGCAGCAGAATGCAGCTAAATGACTTTCTTTATTCAGAATGTTCCGCACTGACAGCTCTTTAGTGGAGTGCTGCAAGCCAAACGTGCAGGATATACTAACACCCTGCCTCTTTCAATGACACTTTGAGACATAGGTGAGGCAGTTGTGGTTCAAAAACACAGATTTGAAGCTGCATTTGCTTCCAGATGTTATGGTGATGAGACCATGATTATGATAATCAATCCTCAATTGCTGGAGAAGTACACCGCAGGGCAGGAATCATTTGTGCATGCTAATGATTTTGTGTTGAAAGTTTTTGTTTCTGTTAGTTTAGTTTATGTGTGTGCGTTGGTGTTTGACATTCTCTCTTAACTTACATGAACTGTCAGCCTTGCATCTTCCAGCACTAGAGCCCTGGTGTCATCTTCGACCAGGGCTGGGGGAGTAACGAAATACATGCAATGGGATTAAGTATTTCAAATACAAAATATAAGTAATTGTATTCCACTACAGTTATAATTTAAATAATTGGCATTTAGATTACAGTTACATTCAAAATTTATTTTGATTACTGAAGAGTTTACTCTGAAGAGATGTATTGTCATTTGTTTCATTTAATATGTAGTCCTTTCAGATGGAAAAATATAAATGATGCAATATAAAGGGCATTTGAACAGTGGTGAAACACTTTCTTATGACGTGTTACATTAATACAAAGTTTGAAGTAAGTTTGGAGCAGAAGAAATAGAAATAAACCTTGTGTAAATTATACATTTATTTTCTAGTAAGACCTTAGATATTAGGGCAAAAATCATATTCTTGATAATCATTTTTGCAAAAATATCTCTAAATCCTTAAAACAAGGTCAATTATATTCATCTTGTTTTAGAAACAACACTGCATAAGATATTTATAGTCAAAACAAGTGAAAAATCTACCAGTGCTAAAGAAGTAATCCAAAGTATTTAGAATACGTTACTGACCTTGAGTACTCTAACGGAATACGTTACAAAAGTAACCCTCCAACCCTGTCTCCGACCCACCCACTCCTTCAAATCTGTGTCTTTTCACTCAGGCATAATGGCTGCTGCTCTCTCATTCTCTCCACTTATCCTGGTAGGAATCCAGCTGAAACATTTCTTTATTAATGCCTAAGATTAGGTTTTAGGCCATGGAGGTTTATCCCAGAGCAGCAGATTTTATGCGGTTTGAGAAACGAGAGCATTGTGTTTAGAGAACAATGCATTAATGTTGCTTTACGGAACACTGGAGCATCTGAAGAGCTTGAAGTGATTAATTACTTCAATCAGCCATAGCTCATGTCCCTGGAGTTGTGTTTTTGTCAGGATTGAATGAAAGTGGATAGCTACAGGGAGGTATCACTAAACCAATTTTGAAAAATCCAGTACCTCATTGACAGCAGAGTCAAAGCAGCACACAATATTAAAAGAGAAATTAAGCAAATAAAAATAAAAAAACCTCACATGTGCACCAACCATTAAGCACTTTGCCATGGCTACAAATAAGGAGGTCTACAGTATATGTAGAAAGCTGTCTGTTGGCATACATTTTGTAAATGTTAGATGCTTGGCTGGATCATGCACACCCAAAAGGATAGTGACATCTTTGCTGATTTTCACTCCATTTTTGGCAAATTTTAATTTGAGTCAATCACTTAAACTGTTAATGTCACGTGACTCTTACTTTGATACTTTGTAACCACAGGAAAATTGCATCTGAACATGGCACTACAAGTTCACACATTCCCAAAATATTCACTATCAACTATCCTGCTGTTACATAAGTGTGATACATCACACTTTTAAGAACTCTCTGAAAACATTTGAGCACTTGTAAAAATCTACTATAAATCTTTTCAAGGACATAAACAGTATTAACAATAATTACACCATGGCTTGTAAAATTTCAATGTATTAAGTCAGAACACACAGGTACTAAAAAATGACCATCATGGAGAAAGATGCTTTCTACAAGAATAATGGTGTAGTTACAACATCTACCAGCAGGGGATAACTGTCAAATGCTAACCAGTCAAACCTTGACCTGGTGGCTTCAACCCACATAACTTAATTTGTCACACTCATGACTGACTTCCAAGGCTGAACTCTTTGGCCTCAAAGTGCACTTGCAGCTTGGCAGATACAGGCAGACAGGCTGAGAGATCTCTAGTATCCACTTCTCAATTAATCATAATGAAGGATGGTGCTGATTACACAAGCTACAGATGTGGGCCTATATAATAAAAAAAGTGATTAATACATGTTAACCACAGCCTACAATGTGGATATCAGAGCACTCACAGTGATGGAAGATAATGATAGCAGAAAAATTATAAGCAAACTTGCCAATAGCAATCTTCACTTCTAACAGGGCATGTTTTCTTCCCATTTGTACACTGTCACACACACACACACACACACACACACACACACACACACACACACACACACACACACACACACACACACACACACACACACACACACAGGGAAATGTTATTTAAAATCTAAACAATATCAGATTAAATACTGCAGTTTCATCATTATTGAATGGATACAAGAACAAACATTTAGTGAGACTTTTTATGATTTAAAGAGATTGATGATCAAAAGAGGTCCTTAACTTGATAGTTTAATGCCATAGCTGTCTTTCTCTTATTGACCTACAGATGGCACTGTGCCGCTGTGTTTTCAATACATCTTTTTCCATATTTATATCTCATTTA
This sequence comes from Xyrauchen texanus, assembly GCF_025860055.1. Lineage (NCBI taxonomy): Eukaryota > Metazoa > Chordata > Actinopteri > Cypriniformes > Catostomidae > Xyrauchen > Xyrauchen texanus. The sequence goes on along the minus strand of NC_068298.1, from coordinate 28,040,709 downwards.
ATGTGTCCCTGTGTGTGTGTTTGGCCATACATGCCATATAGCCCCATGTCTCTGGATGAACAACAGCAGGTGATGTGTGATTTACTAAATCTTCTTCAGCAGCGGCAAGGTGAAGAGTGTGTCAGTGTGTGTGCAAGTGTGTGTGTGTAGCCTCCGCCTGCTGAAAAGGTTAGATATATTGATTTTGTTCCTAAGAGACAGACTGGAACAGGGAGACAAATGGACTACAGTGGAGGAGCTGTCTCATCAGGGCCCCTACCATGTCAGTCCCCTTAAGGTAAAGATAAAATTCTATCCTCCCATTTCTCATCTCTTCTGCCTTTTCCTCTGAATATGATGCTTGAATTTGTTTTTTGATCTTTTATCTACTGCTCTCTCTTTCTCTCTCTCTCTCTCTCTCTCTCTCTCTCTCTCTCTGTGTGTGCGAGTGCGCATGTGCGAGAACAGCAAAGTTGGTGTGAGTGAGAGTGTCTCTGAGTGAGTTTCTACTTTCTTATATGTATTTTTTGGATGAAAAGTTGTAGTTTTGGAATGGGTTTGTTGTGCGTTTTTGGATGACTTTTGTCTGCGTGCTCTGAACAATGGAGACAAACGCGGGATTACTATCAGGCATGGTTGTAGCCTCTGTCTCAGTGGATGATTGTTTATTAATGGTGAGCTCTTTAGTCAGTGGAGTAAATATTATATCTGCATCACGCATGAACAAGGCCATCGTGTTTTTTCTGAATGAAATTCAGATGGTAGATACTTTGAGAATGGGTTATCTATTTATAAACATCTATTTATAGCCCTGCTACAGGTGCATCCAATGATGTCACCAGCAGAGGCTATACATTTGGTCAATTTCATTGATGTGTTGCACACATATTCACAGCTGGTCACACCTAAAGTTGTTTCCAAAGTGCTTAATCAGCATAGCATCAAAGTGTAGCTTTTTGACATGGAACTATTATGGTGGAACAGCTTTAGTGACCAGCTTAAGTTGTGTTTTATGGCATGCTGGTGTGCAGGTGGCCCTACACAGCTTTTTAATTAGCTAAACCAGCTTCACCTGAAAGACGATGCTAGTCGACCAACTTCACCTGCTGTGTTTTGCTGGTGAACAGCATGGCTATGCTGGACCACCAGTTAAACCAGCACCAAACCAACACTAACCAGCATTAACCACCTTAGATCAGCAAGGGAACTGCATGCTGGATAAACTGGATATTTTGGCAGGGATATTCTCAGTCAGTCCACTCTAATCCTGATATCGCAGCACCACAATAATAATAGAAATGGCAAATGTGCCAATGAGCCTAATGGTATGGAATGGCACATTTTTGCAGTGAAAATTGTAATGTTGCATAGAAATTTTCAACTGACAACCAATACTTTAGTTCTGATGAGTACTGATGTGCATCAATCTGCATCCCTTCTCTCTGGATTAGGGCTGTCCCCAACTAAAAATTTTCCTAAATTGAACAATTAAATTAAATTAAATTAAATTAAATTAAATTCCTAGTAGGTATTAGTTTAAGCCATTAGTCAACTAGTTGTTGCACATTTATTATATTAATTTAATTACTTAAATATATATATATTTCAGGGGGCATCAGAAAATGGTTTGAGTTCCAGTGCTGAGAAAGAATGTTATAAGTAACATTCTCTCTTCGAACTAGGGCTGCCCCTGACTAAAGATATTCCTAGTTGACTAGTAGGTGTTAGTTTAAGCCATTTGTCGAATAGTTGTCGCACATTTATTATATTAATTTAATTACTTAAATATATATATATATATCAGGGGGCATCAGAAAATGGTTTGAGTTCCAGGGCTGAGAAAGAATGTTATAAGTAACATTGCTAACACTGTTCTACATTACAGAGAAATACTAAATATAATTATGAGCCTTTAAAATATAAATTTTACAAGCGAACAGATGAAGTGAGCCAAAGTGACACCGGCAAAAGCGGTAATGATTCTGAATGTGTTGGAAAAACCAGCAAGGAGACTGTCTGAACATTTTGTGAATAGAAAGAAATGCACATTAGGGTTGTGCCGACAGATGATGATCTCGGGGATCGATGATGGTCAGAGTGATCGCCAATAGCTGATGCCTTTGACGATGTCAAGACGATATTTGGTCCGTATTTAATTACTATTATTATTAGGCCTTTTATTAATATTATTAGGCTATTATTTTATCAAATTAACATTACGAATAATTTTTCTGTAGATACACAGACATGCACTTGAAGAAACACATTTTATTATATTATTAAGAACAGATGACAGAAAAGCCATCTATGCGCATGTACGACATGCTGTTTGTTCAGAGGTGTGCAGTCTTGTGGAACACACACATGTAAAAGGTTCTCACTCTTTCTTTGTTTCTGTCTTCTGAATTGTTTTTTTTGCAAGAACAGTTTTGTCTGAGTTCTGCAAATTACCTACATCTGTGATTAAAACGTCTAGGTTGCTGTTGTAACCTCCGTTCCCTGCTGGAGAAAAGGCCAATGAGAAATTGGCAGACAGAATTAGCATGTCCCTCCCCTGGACATACGGGTATAAAGGGAGGAAATCATGCGTCTGTCCATTCATGTTTTGCACTTAGAATGAGAATGAGGTTTGGCCATAACAGTGGCTTGGTTCAGCGTTGTGGCCAGGAGGACACAACGTCTCATTCCTTCCATCAGGGAACGGAGGTTACAACAGTAACCTAAACATTCCCCGTCTGGCGCTCACTTCGACGTTGTGTCAAAGAAGCGACACTAGGGGTCCCTATTCAATCACGCCATGCGCTGAACCATGTATGTGCGCTGCTGTTGCAGGTGCGGGCAGGCAGTTGTGTGCCAAAGCGACAGGCTGCGGCAGACTGCACGTACCCTACCCCAATGTCCCATAAAATCATCATAAACTTTTTAGGTTCCTGGCACCCAAAGAGGGGAACAAAGCGACGTGCCAAGCACGGGAGCTGGCCGCTCCAGCCGTGCCTCTTCTCTTTCTATGTTTCTCGCATAGAGTCAAAGCGGCTGGGGCCATCTTAACGCTATCACACGCATCGGGGAAGGCGTTCTTTCAGGGGGAAACACAGAGAGAGAAGAGTTCTTTCTCTCCTATTCTTTCAGGGGGAAAAGACCCCGCGGAGACTGCCACCTGCCCAGGCTGGGGGGAAGTAAAGAGTGGCGAATACGTCACATGGGTTTTCAGGCCACATGTGGGAATGGCGCGGTGGTAGATACTACCTGCTGAGCGGGGGGAGTTGCTACAAACACGGCGACCGCCCAAGGGAGACGCGGGTCTGCCCGTAGGGGTACCATACTGTGGAAAATACACGCAGGTGGATTAATCCACACAAGAGCCCGTCCTGTGGAGCACCTAGAATTGGGAGGAGTCATCCAGGGAGCTGAGTTAGTGGGATCTCCTGGGATCTCCACATAGATACGCAATGCACGCACTGGACACAGCAACAAAAAGGCTGGGTCTGCCTCCTCCTGGGGCAGCGCTTGCAGGTTCACTACTTGGTCCCTGAAGGGGGTCGTAGGAACATTGGGAACTTAGCGTCGCGGTCTTAGGATGACATGAGTGTCTGCTGGACCGAACTCCAGGCAGGTGTTGCTGATAGGGAACGCTTGCAGGTCCCCAACCCTCTTGATGGAAGCGAGCACGATCAGGGGGGCCGTCTTCAAGGAGAGGACGCGTCCGCTGCTGTGTTTATGTTAACCAGGATGTGAGTGGCACGCAGCGACCTGAGAACGCATCGGGACACCTTCAGTAGGGGGACTCCTGTCCGCAGAAAACAGAGGTCTGTCCAGGTGTTGAAAGTCTGGTGGCAGGCGGGGGTGATGCACACACTGTGCATGCCGTGGCACCATGTCCATCTCGGGACTCGAGTCTGGAGCCAGTGTTGAAGCGGTCTCATGCATCCACCCCAGTTGCGCAACCACCACAGAGGATGCCATATGCCCCAGGAGCCTCTGGAATTGTTTTAGAGGAACCACTGTGCCTGGCTTGAACAATGTGAGGCATTTCAGCACTGACTGCGCACGCTCGTTTATGAGGCGTGCTGTCATTGAGACTGAGTCTAACTCCATGCTGAGAAAAGAGGTGCTCTGAACCGGGTCGAGCTTGCTCTTTACCCAGTTGACCTGAAGCCCTAAATTGCTGAGGTGCCTGAGAACCTGGTCCCTGTGGGTGCACAGTAACTCTCGAGAATGGGCTAGGTGTGCCAGTTGTTGAGGTAATTGAGTATGCGGATACCCACTTCCCATAGTGGGGCAAGGGCTGCTTCTGTGACCTTTGTGAAGATGTGAGGGGACAGGGACATGTCGAGGGGAGGACTTTGTACTGATATGCCATTACCATCCTCCAGAGTTCGGAGGTGTCGCTGGCGTGGCTGGGCCGCGAGGATGCACGCCCTCACACACAAGTGTATCTTGACATGTGTCCAGCACCTAGATTGATTCACAGTGGTAGACCTGAAGGACGCATACTTCCATGTCTCAATTTTGCCGCGACACAGACCTTTTCTACGGTTCGCGTTTGACAGCCAGGCGTTCCAGTACAAAGTCCTCCCCTTCGGCATGTCTTCACGAAAGTCGCAGAGGCAGCTCTTGCCCCGCTCCGAGAAGCCGGCATCCGCATACTCAATTACCTCGACGAGTTACTATGCGCTCACAGAGACCAGGTGCTCAGGCACCTCAGCCGCTTGGGGCTTCAGGTCAACCGAGAAAAGAGCAAGCTCACCCCGGTCCAGAGCATCTCCTTTCTCGGCATGGAGTTAGACTCATTCTCAATGTCTGCACGTCTCACCAACGAGCGTGCACAGTCGGTGCTGAAATGCCTCGCCAAATTCAGGCCAGGCACAACGGTCTCTCTAAAACTCTTCCTGAGGCTCCTGGGGCATATAGCATCCTCCGCCGCAACCACGCCGCTGGGGTTGATGCATATGAGACCGATCCAGCACTGGCTTCAGACTCGAGTCCCGAGACGAGCATGGCGCCACGGCACGCACTGTGTGAAAATCAACCCCGCCTGCCAAAAAACACTAAAACCCTGGACAGACGGTGTCCCGACGCATCCTGGTCACTACCGACGCCTCCAGTTTGGATTGGGGCACCGTGTGCAAAGGGTACGCAGCCGCGGGGTGTTGGAGAGGGGCCCCGCTGCGCTTGTTGACTGTTTTCTTTGCCCTGCGGCGGTTTTTCCCGTTAATTCGAGACAAACACATCCTAATCAGGTCAGACAGCACCACTGCGGTAGCGTACATAAATCGCCAAAATGGCATATGCTCCCGCCACATGTCACGACTCGTCCGTCTTCTCCTCCTTTGGAGCCAGCAGCAACTCACAATCCTGGCAAACTCAATGTGGTAGTGGACGCACTGTCATGACAAAGCTTACCCAGCGGAGAGTGGAGGCTCCAACCCCAGTCGGTCCAGCTGATTTGGGAACGGTTTGGCAGAGCCCAGGTAGACCTGTTTGCCTCCCGAGAGACCTCCCACTGCCCGCTCTGGTACGGCCGAACAGAGGCTCCCCTTGGGACAGACGTGCTGGCACACAGCTGGCCCGCGGGGCTACGCAAGTATGCATTTCCCCCAGTGAGCCGAGAACAAAGAACAAGTCACACTAGTGGCTCCCTACTGGCCCAACCGGGCCTGGTTCTCAGACCTCGTGCTCCTCGCGGCAGCCCCTCCCTGGCGAATTCCCCTGAGGAAGGACCTTCTTTCTCAGGGGCAGGGCACGCTCTGGCATACGCATCCAGACCTCTGGAAACTCCACGTCTGGTCCCTGGACAGGACACGGAAGATCTAGCTAATCTACCACCTACCATCGTAGACACGATCAACCAAGCCAGAGCCCCTTCTACAAGGCAGCTTTACGCCCAGAAGTGGCACTTGTTCGCAGATTGGTGTTCTTCCAGGGCGGAAGACCCACAGAGGTGCGCAGTTAGGTCGGTGCTCTTATTCCTGCAAGAGAGGCTGGAGGGGAGGCTGTCCCCTTCCACCCTAAAGGTGTATGTCGCTGCTATCGCGGCTCACCACAACGCAGTAGACGGCAAGTCCCTTGGTAAGCACGACTTAATCATCAGGTTCCTAAGAGGCGCCCGGAGGTTAAATCCCTCCCGGCCAAGCCTGTTCCCCTCCTGGGACCTCTCGGTAGTCCTCACGGGCCTCCAGAGACCTCCCTTCGAACCGCTAGAATCAGTTGGACTCAGGGCCCTCTGTCTTAAGACTGCCCTGCTGATTGCGCTCGCCTCCATCAAGAGGGTCGGGGACCTGCAAGCGTTCTCTGTTAGCGACACTTGCCTGGAGTTTGGTCCGGAAGACACTTATGTGATCCTAAGACCGGGACCGGGCTATGTGCCCAAGGTTCCTACCACGCCCTTCTGAGACCAGGTAGTGAACCTGCAAGTTTTGCCCCGGGAGGAGGCAGACCCAGCCCCTTCATTGCTGTGTCCGGTACGTGCTTTGCGTACATACCTGGACCGCACGCACAGCTTTAGACGCTCTGAGCAGCTCTTTGTATGCTTTGGGGGACAGCGGAAAGGAAACGCTGTCTCCAAACAGAGGCTTTCCCACTGGGTTGTAGATGCCATTTCATTGGCTTATCACACTCAGGCCGTGCCCCCCCCTTATGGGTCCGAGCTCACTCGACAAGGAGCGTTGCGTCCACGTGGGCACTGGCCAAGGGTACCTCCCTGGCAGACATTTGTAGAGCAGCGGGTTGGGTGACACCCAACACCTTTGCGAGATATTACAATCTCAGGGTTGAGTCAGTTTCATCCCGTGTTTTCTCATGTCCGAGCCATTAGAACTCGGTAACACGCTGATGGGCTGGCCGGGTGAATTGCTTGCATATACGCCCTTTCCTCTAGTACTCTAGTATTTGCTTCGCCTTTATAACCGTATGTCCGGGGGCGGGGTATGCAAATACTGACTGCCAACTTCTCATTGGCCTTTTTTCAATGGATCAGAGGTATATTCGGTATATTCAAGAGAGACCCCTAGTGTCGCTTCTCCGACACAACGTCTCGTTCCCTCCATCAGGGAATGGAGGTTACATCCGTAACCTAGACGGTTTTAGGTGCCGCAAGGGGCGGTAACCCATGAACCCCATGGTGGACACTGGTGGTCAGGGACGCCATCCAACTGAAGAAAGAGGCCTTCCAGGATTTGTTGTCCTTGAGGTCTCCGGAGGCAGTTGCAAGGTACCGACAGGCCTGAAGGGCTCTGCCATGAAGGAGGCAAAGCAGTGGGTGTGGGAAAAGTTCGGAGAAACTATGGAGAAGGTCTTTCGGTCTGCACCAAAGTGCTTCTGGAAAACGAAGTCCAGTTCGTTCCATGTGGGGGTTGGTCTCCGCCAGGGCTGCGCTTTGTCACCAATCATGTTTGTGATATTTATGGACAGGATGTCGAGGCGTAGTCAGGGTGGGGATGGTGTGCGGTTCGGTGAGCTGGGGATCTTCATGTCATCATCTGTCCGTGACCTTCAGCTTTCACTGGATCGCTTGGCAGTTGAGTGTGAAGCGGCTGGAATGAGGATAAGCAACCGATGGAATGCGTACTCCGAGAAGGGAAGGAGGTATTGCCCCAAGTGAAAGAGTTCAAGTGTCTTGTTCACTAGTGAGGGGACAATGGAGCGGGAGGTTGGCCAGAGAATCGGGGCAACGGGGGAGGTATTGCACTCGCTCTATCGCACCATTGTCATGAAAAGAGGGGGATGCCACCTGGGTGCCTCCCTAGGGAGGTGTTTCAGGCACATCCAGCTGGGAGGAGGCCTCGGGGAAGACCCAGGACTAGGTGGAGAGATTACTTCTCAACATTGGCCTGGGAATGCCTCGGGGTCCCCAGTCAGAGCTGGTTAATGTGGCTCAGGATAGGGAAGCTCCCCTGCTGGAGCTGCTGCCCCTGCGACCCGACTTCAGATAAGCAGTTGAAGAAGGATGGATGGAAGTTATTCTTGCCCAAAGATGGCACAGAAAACCTTGAAGTTAAAATGAGCAGCTGTTTGGTTCAAACTGTCCCAAAAGGACAATTGTACTTTTTCAGGTGAGTGAATATGTAAAGCACAGTGATGAAAGGACATAGAAAAAAAGATATATATATATATATATATATATATATATATATATATATATATATTTTTGTGGAGAGCTTCTTTAAAATGTATGTTAGTGAGAATGTGTGTGTGTGCCAAGCCTTTGGGAAATGAAAATTTGAAATTTGACCATTAGTTTTTAACGAGACCAAGTTCACAGTGTACCCAGAATCTTCTATAAATCTATGACAAAACCATTAGCCACAGTAAATTATCCCCATATTGTTTCTGCTTTATTTACTGTATTATTATCATCAATTAATTTATTAATTGTAAAACTGACGTTTGTGAAATCAATTGGAAGGAAATAAATTCATTAAAATAAAATTAAAATAAAATAAAGGCTGTTTTCAAACAGGTTTCCCGAACATTCCCCCTGTTTGCCATTAATTTGGTCAAACAAGCTTGTGAAGCAAGGTGCTGTAAATGCACCATTTAACTGACAAAAAGCATTTTCCTAAATTTCCTCCACTTTTCCTGCCTGTGAATTCTGACTAAATACTTTTTAAATAAAAATGTATGCAAGCAACATGTAAATTGCATTTTCCTGTACATTAAACTTCATGTTATACCAATTTATTATGAGCTCTTAAAAGTGTGAAATGGATATATATTTCTCCCTGTCTGCTGCCAGCTTTGATGTTATAGCTCATGTACTTGCAGACAATTCAATAAGGGCTTGGGGCTGTGTCCATTCTAGTGGTGCCATGTGACTATTGATGTCAGGGCGTCAATTTCCTGCTTCTCCAAAGTAATTAGTCACATGACACTACGCTCCAATGACCGGATCAAAAAATGTGTTGGTGTCATGTGATATTCAATAACTGATTAGAAGTATCCTGTATGTTATTAATTCCTATTGTAGCTCATCATGTCAATACAGTCAGTAATTTCAATTCAATTCAATTCAAATTCAAAAACTTTATTATCCATCCCCATTGAGGGGTAGAAAATTGTCTTTAGACAAAGGCCCAAACAAACATCAAACAAGACAGACAAAATTAATAATAATAATAATAAATACAGTATTACCATATCAATTTACCATATAGCACTTCAGTTCAAAATTTTGATATAATTACCTTAAGTATTTGCACTGAATGTTTTAGCTCAGCATTATAATTTAAAAGCTTACTAACTTCAGGAACAACATGATGAAAACATGGGAACTCAACATGCTAATACCGAATGTTCTGCTACCTTAGAAAAAAATCACTATTACATTGTGGTGAACAATCAGAACAGATGACATTACAGGAGCCAGTATATGGCAGAGCCCCTCCCTAACTTTCAAGGCAAAGAAGAGTGGCTCCATTTTGATTGGATCATGGCAGGACCAACACAAACAAATGCCAAGATTTGTCACAGTCATCAGATAAGCTGCTTGGACAACTACCAGACACCCCCCACAAGGATGTAAGAACTTACACATGGAAAGAGACTTCTCATTGGTTTTTGACTGATTTTCAAGCACCAAATTCTAAAAACCCCATCCTAGCTAAGATGGTCGTAAAAATCCCAGAGACAGTATCTACATCCCATGTGGTAGAAAAGGATGAAACAAAGAAGCCACAAAAACAAATCTTTACACACAAACTTTACACCTAAAATCGACTTTAACTGTGAAACATCTACTCCATGTTTGTTCACAGAACTGTATATTTAAATTGTAGTTGTTCAATTAGCACAATAGTTCACACAAACTGAACTAAGGTGGTATCAATTAATGCATGTGTAATATGTCATCTTTCAATGTCATGCTGGATCTCTATATCTTCAGAAAAATGCCAAGAGTATTTTTGAAGAGATTTGGAAAGGAAACAATACATAGATAAAACTTTAAAGACACAGAATCCCTGTCAAGAGGGTCTTTAACAGGATACAATTCTAAAACACCTTTGTCCTGAGTACCTGTCCAGAGGGTTGTTAACAGGATGCACTTCTATAACATTTCTCCATTCTGGTCTCACTCCATGAGAGAGAGGATAACCGATCATCCAATGTTCTTAGTGTTCATCCGAGAGACAGAAGAAGATCGACCAAGTAACTAGTCACACTACAAGAGACTATTGCAACGTCACGTTTGGAATCCCTATACCAGGGAGATAACTACAGCGACAAGGTTTAGCTCTGGTGAGCAAACCCTCTCTTCAAGTTTCATGCATCTGCGTGTTTCAGGTAATGTATCTTGCACCAACAGAAGGGCTGTGTTTCTGCATGTTCCAGATTGCAAGAACCCTCTAGGTGCTTCCAGGAGATCAGCAGTCCTCGTATCCTTTGTGTCCAATACTGTTGAAATGGACTCCAGCTCCTTCCCCACTGAAACGTGGCCCTGAGCCACAATGGATGATGACACCGAACTCATCGAATGATCAAGGAGAATGTAAATATCACTACTAAACCCTTGGCATTAGTGTATACTATCAGTTTACACCTTATTAATTAACAGAGAAACAGCAATTTATCTTTCCATAAGATAATATTCACACTTTGCCATTGCTACATCCAATTCAACCACTTGCATCTTTCCATCCTATGCACTTTTATTTATTTATTAATTTACACTGGCAGCCACAATTTTGGAATAATGTACAGATTTTGCTCTTTCGGAAGGAAATTGGTATTTTAATTCATCAAAGTGGCATTCAACTGATCACAAAGTATAGTCAGGACATTCTGATGTAAAAAACAGAACCATCACTATTTGAAAAAAGTCATTTTTGATCAAATCTACTGTAGACAGGCCCCATTTCCAGCAGCCATCACTCCCAACACATTATCCTTGAGTAATCATGCTAAATTGCCAATTTGGTACTAGAGAATCACTTGCCATTATATCAAACACAGCTGAAAGCTATTTGGTTTGTTAAATTACGTTTAACATTGTCTTTGTGTTTGTTTTTGAGTTGCTACAGTATGCAATAGACTGGCAATAAAATGGAAAAAAGAAACAGCTTTCTCTTGAAACTCATCAGTCAGTAATTGTTTTGAGGAAATATGGCTATACAATGCTTGAAATTGCCAAAAAACTTAAGATTTCAAACAAAGGTGTAAAAGGACAACTGGCTCTAACAAGGACAGAAAGAGATGTGGAAGGCCCAGATAAAGTACCTAAACAAGAAGTACATCAGATTCTCTAGTTTGCAAAATAGACGTCTCACATGTCCTCAGCTGACAGCTTCATTGAATCCTACCTGCTCAACACCAGTTGCAAAGCTGTCATTGAGTATTTATTTTATTTTTTGATGAGAACTCTTTCAAGTAGTTTAAGAAGTTCTGAATTATTTAAAAATATATATATATTTTAATAGTAATTTTTCGTATTATTAATGTCCTGACTATACATTGTGATCAGTTGAAAGCCACTTTGGTGAACAAAATTACCAATTTCTTTCCATAAGAGCAAAATATTTACATTATTCCAAGCTTTTGGCCGCCAGTGTATATTTTTCTTTAACATATTAGTACCATTTTGTATTTTTTGTAAAAAAAACAATAATAAAAATATTAAATAAAACAATTATAAAATAAGTTAATAAAAAGAATGTGGAAACGTGTAATCAGAGGCTGAAAATTGCATGACATCCCACTGAGTGCCCATGTCCAAAAACGGCAGCATACAGGTCACATACTTCGAGGGTTACATGTGCTAGCTGAGCACCTGCCATTGATATGAATGGAAATGCTAATGATATATCTTACTCCTGGTATTATAGACTTTCTTGACCCTCCCTATGCATAACATAAATTACAGTAGTAAAACAAAAATTTTTACAAATGGTACATCACCTTTAATTCATGTGAAAAAAAGTTGTATTGTGTAGCAATTGTGGTGTTGTTTTTACAGAATAAAAATGTGCTGTCTATATGTACCATGGAGCTACAGTGAATAGTCAAAATTATCCTTCACTTTTCCTCAGAATGAGAGAGGTAGTGACAGAAAGAGTAAGAGTGAGAGAGAGAGATAATATAGAGTGAGAGAAAAGAGAAAGTCTTTGAACAAGTACGTCTCTCCCTACAGTTCCAGGACCTCTTCACTTTAGACACTTGAAGAAGGCCCACTTCTAAAAGTGTGAAACATCAAAGCTTCACACATTCTTTTACACACTCTTTGAAACTCTCTCTCTCTCTCTCTCTCTCTCTCTCTCTCTCTCTCTAAATTTCAATTTAAAAGTACTTTATTGGAATGATTGTGTTTACTAACAATATTGTAACAAACAGATAATGACAAGACAAATAATAATTATAAAGTAGTAACAAATAACTATAAAGATAGATTTAAAATAAGGTGCCAGGTAATCAAATAACATAAAAACTATAATAACAATATACACTATACAATATAAAATAAAATAAGAATTTAACAGGACATTATGAACATAAGAAAATAAAAGTACTGTGAATGAAGTACATTAAGGCAGTAATTGGTTTCTCAGGAGGTGCATGTCAAAAATTAATTTTGCTGCAACAGATGCATGATGGTCCTCCCCCAGTAACACCAGAATCTGATCTGTTTCTGCCAAACTGGAAAACTGTGGCATAAGGTTTGAGAGTTTGTGGAGGTATCTCTCTCTCAACTCTGTAAATTTCTCACAGTGAAGGAGAAAGTGTGTCTCTGTCTCGACCTCACCAATGCCATAGTGAGCACAGACTCGTTCTTCCTTTGGAAGCCATGTTTGTCTGTGTCTGCCTTTTTCTATGGCCAGACTGTGATCACGGAGTCTGTATTTGGATCTCTCTTACAGTGTGGAGATAACCTGCCAGATTATATGTTCTGTTTAGGGCCCGATAACATTCCAATTTGCTTTTGTTTTTACTTTCATTTTCCCAGTGGTCCAAATATGAATTTTTGCTTCTTTTTTTTGTTTATTTTTTTATTCTGATTTGGTTTAGTTCAGCAGTGCTGGTCTGAAATTGTTTTTTGTTAGTTGTTAGTGGGTTTGTGAGTTTCAGAGTCAGCTGACAAAGGGGACTGGTTTTAGGCTTCAGCTCTTGGGTTTTAAGGGCTTCATGTTGCAGTGTGTTAGGGGAACTTGAATTAAGGTGTGTCCACAATTTGAGGGATCGTTTTTCAATATGTATAATAAGGGGATATCTGCCTAGTTCAGTCCAGCATGCATTAGTATGTGTTCTTCTAGGAGCTCTTAGAATGTTTCTGCAGAATTCTGCATGCAGGGATTCAATGGGGTGTTTGTCCCATCTAGAGTAATCTGCCAGTCAGAGTGGACCCCAAACCTCACATCCATACAGAGCAATAGGCATTATAATCCTATCAAATATCTTACACCAGATTGTTACAGGAATGTCAACTTGGGTAAATTTGCCCTTAATAGCATAGAATGCTCTTCTAGCTTTCTCTTTTAGTGCATTCACTGCCAGACCAAAACCCCCTGTAGCACTAATTTTTAGACCGAGGTAGTCGTAGTGTCGGGCTTGTTCTATTGCAGTGTTTCCCAGAGTGAATGTGTATCTGGTGTCCTGTAATCTGTCTTTTTTCAGGAAGATCATAATTTTCGTTTTTTCAGATTGACTGTCAGGGATACTGACAGTAGTGTTGCCTATTGTTCCAGTAGCAATGTTAACTCATTAATGTAAATGTTGAACAGAGTTGGACTCAAACTGCAGCCCTGTCTCACTCCTCGCCCTTGAGTGAAGAATTCTGTTTTTTTATTGCCAATTTTAACTGCTCACCTGTTGTCCAAATACATAGATTTGATAATGTCATACATTTTACCCCCAATGCCGGATTGTAAAATTTTATAATATAGGCCATCATGCCAAATGGAATCAAATGCTTTTTTTAAATCAACAAAGCATGCATACATTTTGCCTTTATTTTTTTGATGAACGTGCTGTTGACTATTGTGTGTAGCATGTGAATGTGGTCGGTGGTGCAGTGGTTTGGTAGGAATCCAATCTGACTCTTACTCAAGACATTGTGCTTTGCAAGAAAGGCCTGTATCCGGGCATTCAGGATACAACAGAAAATCTTCCCCAGATTGCTGCTCACACAAATGCCTCGGTAGTTATTGGGGTCGATTTTGTCGAATTTGTCTCCACTCTTATATAATGGGTGTATTAAGCCCATACTCCAGGTGTCAGGAAAATAACCAGATTGCAGAACCAGATTGAAGAGTTTTAACAAGGCCTGCTGCATTACTGCTGGACTGTGCTTTAGCATTTCTGTTCTAATGTTGTCTAAACCACATGCCTTTCTGGGTTTTAGTTTCTTAAGTGCATCTGCCAATTCTTCTCTGCTAATCTCTCTCTCTCTCTCTCTCTCTCTCTCTCTCACACTCTCACACACACACACACACACACACACACACACACACACACACACACACACACATTGAGGACATCTTATACACTTCCATTGATTTTATAACAGGCTAATGATATGTTCCCTAAACCTATCCCTAAACCAAACCCTCACATAGACCGGTGCATATCAGTAGATTTAATTGTATGATTGATTAAACTTTTTTACTTGTGAGGAACACCTAAATGTCCTCACTAGTGGGTTTTCAACAAGTTTCTCAATATTTGTGTGGACATTTTCCAAAAAATTGGCACATAAATATAGTGAAAGTTGTACATACACACACACACTAACAAAACTGCGAGCATGCCAGTATACTGAAACATCTTAGTGTACACTCTGAATCAGGACTTTGAAATGCAAAATTAACAGAGTATGTGGAAAAAGATACAAAACATCACACACATCTCTTATTATGGGAATTAGAGTGGAAGATGGTACTCTTGCACAGCCTCTATGGTGAAATCCTTTCCACATGAATTTGATTTTAATACTGCTGTTCTGTGCGTAACCTAGAGAGCAAAACTTCAGCTATATTTAGCTCTGTCAAAGCCATTTTCCACCAAAATTGTGATGGTACTCGTGCTGAGCCTGTGCTCCGCTGGTTCACGGACGGTGCAATCGTAAACCAGCTGTGCTTTTGCACTGACCTGAGAGCCAAATAGTGACATAAAAGGTTACTGTCTACATGGTAGTTTCACAGGACTACCTCAATCAAATACAAACATGGCGCGTCACAGTGTGTTTGTATACAGCTTTTACTCTTGTTTTTGAGGACATATTTAAACATACAGATTAATGCAATCCATTGTCATTGCATTGCTCAACAAGATTGTCAGAGATGACATCTATGCTAAAGACGACAGCTAATGTAATTCCATTATATTGTTTGAACTATGGCTTAACATGCCAAGTCCTGTAACCTGCTAGAGTGGAATAATTATTATCATTGGTGTAGCAGATGCTTGTATTTGGATTTTTGCCATAGCATATAATATTTTTGATTGAGAATCCCTCCATTTTACTTAACAGATTGCCACTATCTTCCAATAGTCAAGATGACAACAGGTGTAAGAAAAGCTAACAAAGTCGGCAAAAATAACAACTTACTGAGATCAGCCGCTGAGGACACAGGTGATTCATTGTTTATTACGAGCGTTACTTGCTGAATTCAATGCCATGGTTAGTTAGCAAGCTGGTCGGTGTCCGATTCCAAAACATCATTGCTCAATCCACTGTCACTTTTACATATGTCCTTCCTATAGTCCCTTTACCCCCTTAAGTGTTTTTAAATTTGTTTATGATTTGGTCAATTGTCCGACTGAAGTGGCGTGTATCATTTCGTGCTGTATCTTCATTCTCGTAGAGTATTTTTATCCTTTGAGATCTCTCTAATTTATTTTTTTGCGTTTTTCAATGTACTAATGGAAAATTCAAACCTCCCACACAGACCTGTCGCATTGTGAAATCTGTAACCACAGGTCAAAAGTTCTGCTGCTGAACTCCATCTGGGCTGACTGAAATGTGTTCCATTTCCCCTAGTGGCCAAAGCAGGGAGTATTTACATTATTATTTATAGGACAGTAGAGTAAAGATATTGGGACATGACCGATGTCAGACTCGATTCCAGGGTTCATGTGAGAAAAAGCTCTTATATGTCCTAAGCATCTGTGCAGCCCACACAACTGTTACAACATATGGGCACCTGTGCGTTTCAGTTTCCAGGTGAACAGTCCACCAAGTGGCCAAGTGGCTCCAAAAGCGTTTTTTTTTTTTTTTTTTTAGATATAAATTATATATTACAGTCAGCAGGAATATTTTAATAAACAAACGTCTTAACTCAACCCTAAACATATCTGTCAGTGGAGTAAAAATGTAATTTTAGAGTGAAAATACAACCTCCGAATTATGCTCACAACTGTTCATGTGAACACACTTACTTCCTGGTTTCCAAGGGACCATAACCCAGGTTTCTCAAGAAACGCAGCACCAGTAACACTAGACTACGGTAAACATTTAAATTATTGTAAAATGTCTGATGGGGGATGGTTCTGCAGTATGGGGTTGATTTCAGAGCACATGATCATAAGAAATAACATGTTGATTTCTGTGTGATCATGTTGTCCCAGAATATCGGACTCCAAAATAGAGTCCTCAGTTATATTTAATTAAAGTATTATGTTTCAGCTTCTAGTACATTGATCAAAGTACTTATTTCCAATCATTGCATGATATCATCAGGTTCAATATTAAATGTAACTCTGAATATGAAGTTACAAAATACTTGGTGTGATTAACCCTATGGGTCTTTGAATGTAGCTGTTTAACTGCAATAGTGTAGTACCCATTCACACTAGGCCTCTCTCACTCTTTCTCAAATAAAAAAAAAACTAAAAGTTCCATGTGTGCCAGAAGAGGGCATTGTCGGTCCATTCTTTATGACTCTTCATAAACCGCAATTAGCTGATGAAACAAAATGTTAACTAACTAAAAAAAAAAAAAAGGATTTGAGTGTGGATTGGTGTGAGTGTATCAATATGTGAGGGCGGCCTATCAATTAATGCATCCTCCATTCCTTAAAGGGAGCTGTTTAGCTATTATTACCTTTCAGGATTATGGGCATACTCAAATGTCAGGATTTCTCTTTTGGGTAGGATTCTGAAGCAGAATCCAATCCCAGTGTTCTGTAATCAGACGGATGGCATGCTAAACACAGATAGGAGGATGTCCAGCATTCAATTTCCCATTCATCGTGCCCACTGAATTTCTCTCAGCCAGTGTGATGTGTGTGCCCTTACAAAAATCACAAACTTGTTGCAAATTCACCACTGATAACTTTCACTTATTTGCTATTTGCTATTGATGGGGGGAAAAAAAATTCCTCAAAAGCAATTCCTCATAAAAAAATGATTTATCTTTTCTAAAATGACAAAAGTTTGTTGGTTGGTAGCCTATAAAAATTATAGTTAGCTTAATGTCAAGATCAAAACTGTCTGGTTTGATAGCTAGGTAAACTAATGTCTTTGCAATAGTATGACATAATGTACTGTATATCATAACATGATGGTGAACACTGTTGAAAGACTGAGCAGGTTGAGAGGAAGGATTTTTTAATCTCTCTTTGTTCTGACAAAGCTTGTCATCTGATCTGTGTGAATTGTGAGAACTCACAATTCACTTTCTCACAATGTGTGACATTTCAATATAATGGATGACAAGCCAACCCGTAAGATAGTTACAAATGGTTACAGACAATATAATCACTTCAGAATATAGTCCACAACATTTGATATACTGCCAAAAACCTCTAGCTACAAACCTCTTTTGAATTCACCACCTAATCCTAGAGCTGGTTTACTTCAAATTTTACCCTTATGCCACCTGTCTGACTTTATCCCTTTAAAGCTGTAGGTTGATTCTTTCACTCTTTTTCTCTTCTCCACTGACCTTCATTTATCTCCAGTCTTTCCACCTTTCCTTTAGCCCAGTGTTTTTTTTCTTCTTTTTGTCCTTTACTATTTTTGCTTGTTATTAGATTATATGAATGACCCCAGTGAGATCTTGCATGAAAACCAAAGTGGACTCAGCAATATCAACTCTTGTCTTTTATGTCAGACTGTACAATATACATTTTAGCTAATACTTTGGTCATGTTTGAAAGCATTGACTGGGTGATCAATTGTGTTACGTTCAAACATTCACATTTTTTGACACAATGACACAATTCAACAATGTTACCACACAAATCTAAGCAAACCCTAGTACTAATATTGGCATTTATTTTTTTACTTGAAAAAAACCCAACAAAAACAGTGGGAATGTCTGTTGTCATGGCTGCACACACAATCAGAACAAGAGGAAAATGCCAAATAACAAGATTTGTATGATGCTTATTATATAATCAAGCTAGCTACTTTTTTATTGAACATCTCTTTCTCTCTCTCTCTCTCACACACACACACACACACACACACACACACAAAAGCACACACATTAGACAGTGTCTTTTTCATTAGACAGTCGTCGTAGGAGCAGTGATTGCAGGACTGCGACCCAGAACTTTGTTGGAGGCTAAGATTCCTTGCAAAGGGAATTAATCGGCTATTGATGACCAAAGTGATCACAGACTGTTAATTTTGCTCTATGGTGAAAGGAATCTTTTATGATTCCCAAAATAGGTCTCAGATGGCAAAATTAATTGTGCTCCAGGCTTTCCTGGTGTTTGTTTTTTTGCTAAGATTCCTTGCACAGTGAATTAATCGGCCATTGATGACCATTTCACAAAAAGCGATAAAAATTGACGATTATACGACAAAAAGGAATCTTTAACTATTCTTGAAATTTGTCTCAGACAGCAAACACGTTGTCAATACCTTACAGTGTGCAACAGGATTTTCTGAACTTTGACTCTAGGTCCATGGGCTGCTTTTGTTTTCTAGACTAAGATTCCATGCAAATGGAATAAATCGGCCATCAATGACCATACCACACTCAGCGATCACAAAATGACAAAAGTAATATATTCAATTCCCAAACATTTGTCTCAGACAGCAAAATTGTGGCCAATATCTCACAATGTGCACCAGGCTTTTCTGGCCTTTGCACTCTAGGTCTATGGGATGGCTCATGGTACAAAGCATCTGTCATGGACCAGAGGTTGCCAACCTAACATGTTCTCAGAGTTTTGCCCTGCTGTAGTGGGCAGATATTAGCGTCACACCTGCACTGCCCTCATTCTTCTCACAATAGGCAGTCATTGCATTAGCTGGCAGAGCGACCTGGAGCAAATGTTTCTCCAACTCTTCATTAAGAGAAAATTCGCTTTTTATTCTTTGAGGAATGTGACCCTGCTGATGAATGAGTCCCAGAGATGGTGAGTTTTGTAAAGCCTTGTGTAATAGAGCTAGAGCAAAACACATTCTCTTTCTGCTTGTCTCTGTTTCGCCTGTACGCTCTCGATTCATTTTGTGCTCCTGTTGGCCCCATCAGCCTCTAACCCCTGAGTGAATTTAATTGCTGCTTTCCTGTTAAACTGCCAAAGCCTGAGGGGATGGAAACAGAATAAAGAGAAATTATAATAGAGATAATCATAAAGAGCAACGCAAGGGAAAAGAACTCTGACTGTTTACTGGATGCTGAAGAACTAATTTACACTATAAACACTTCTCTTGGGCTCCACTCTACTCTTTTTATCATGTTGTTGCTTTACTGAACTGCTTATGTGAACGATGCTAACAGTTTTCAAAAGAGAAGAACCTGGTCAGCTAAAGCTACAAAGCAGCATTTAATTAGTTTGTTTTATGGGATGTCTAGCTACATGCAGAACACACAGGTAAAAAGCTCCTAAGGCTTGATTAATGGCAAGGTTAACTGAGTAGAACTTTTATTATCTGAGATAATTCTCAAAGGAATGAGAATAAAAACAAACACTCTCTTATGTTTCACACAGAGGATCTACAACCAAGGACATCATGGAAGGGAAGATTACTGATGTTTCTGCACAGTATATGTGCACACAAGGTGAATATTGTAGATTTGTTTGTAGATGTAGGTTAAAATAATTTGAACTCTTTTTTTATATGATTAAACCTCCTATGGTATTCAAAATTGGCACCTTCCTTTGGTATTCACGGTCATCTTTGACCGGAAGATTTAGATGTTTAACCCTTATTTTTTTGATGATGATAATAATAATAAAAAAAATCTTCCCTGTAGTTAGAACAATAAAATTATGCATTTATTTTTGGGGATTTTATGCTGTTTTGATCTTATTTACATGTACATTTCAAAATGTTACAATTATTTTGCATATACTGTACAAATAAGCTCATTTAAAAAAAAAAATAAAAATAAAAAATTTAATTCAGAACCAACACTTAGTTTAAACATGAAGAAAATATGAGAATGTGACATACAATGGCAGATCGCTGCTATCCAGTGACCAAAATATAAACAACTTGACTTGAAAACCATGTCATGCCAGTAACAGCCAGTAGATGGCTGTAGCCACCTACTGTGTAGTCTGATGGCTTGTTGTAACATAATTTTATATTTTATCACAATATTTAGACATTATCAAACTAATATTTGCCAAAGTTTAGCATTTTTAAATTGATCTGAAGTGTCAGTTTTTGCAGTTTATGTCATTATGCTCACCAACAAACCAGACTACTGGTGTTACAAAGAGAAGAAACAGAATAAGCATTTTTCTACTAATCATTTATTTCAAACATAAAAACACTATAATTCGAAGAAAATTAACATCAAGAAACAGAAATGAACTGCACAATTATGAAAATTAAATTAGACTATAAAACAGAAGAATCAGAGTAAAGATTTTAAAAACAGTTGCAATTTCAAACTTTCTATTGGACAAATGTATTTTCTTTGTCTGTCTGTGTGTGTGTGTGTGTGGCAGATGGTTGTCATCAGCTGGAAAACAACAACCAAAAGATGGCTGTAGAGCTCCACTTATTGACGCCTCTGTCTGTGTGTGTGTGTGTGTGTGTGTTTAGCATTCTGGCTGATTTATTTATTAATTTTTTTTGAAAAAATATAAAAAAGCATTGTGTGAAAGTCTCACTAATTCATTCTTGTGTGTTTGTAATAGGTTAGTGTGTGAGTGGGTGTTTATGTTTTGCACTGAGGAGATTGAGTCTCACCATGCAATTTCTGTCTGTCTGTTTTTGTTGTTGTTTTTCCTGCATTGTGGCTGATTTATTGATTGTATTTGACAAATCAACAAATTAATTTAAAATTGTCATTTTTTTTTATTTTGACCATGAAAGGTGTCTTTTTTTTTACAACCACTTAGACTTATCGAATCAAGCCCCCTTTTTTTTTTCAATGTTCAGATGGCAAGCGGAGGAAAAGTCACCAAGTCTTGTACTGCTCAGATAAAGGAAACCATTTTTATTACATTTAAAATACACTCACCTAAAGGATTATTAGGAACACCTGTTCAATTTCTCATTAATGCAATTATCTAATCAACCAATCCCATGGCAGTTGCTTCAATGCATTTAGGGGTGTGGTCCTGGTCAAGACAATCTCCTGAACTCCAAACTGAATGTCAGAATGGGAAAGAAAGGTGATTTAAGCAATTTTGAGCGTGGCATGGTTGTTGGTGCCAGACGGGCCGGTCTGAGTATTTCACAATCTGCTCAGTTACTGGGATTTTCATGCACAACCATTTCTAGGGTTCACAAAGAATGGTATGAAAAGGGAAAAACATCCAGTATGCGGCAGTCCTGTGGGCGAAAATGCCTTGTTGATGCTAGAGGTCAGAGGAGAATGGGCCGACTGATTCAAGCTGATAGAAGAGCAACTTTGCCTGAAATAACCTCTTGTTACAACCGAGGTATGCAGCAAAGCATTTGTGAAGCCACAACACGCATAACTTTGAGGCGGATGGGCTACAACAGCAGAAGACCCCACCGGGTACCACTCATCTCCACTACAAATAGGAAAAAGAGGCTACAATTTGCAAGAGCTCACCAAAATTGGACAGTTGAAGACTGGAAAAATGTTGCCTGGTCTGATGAGCCTCGATTTCTGTTGAGACATTCAGATGTTAGAGTCAGAATTTGGCGTAAACAGAATGAGAACATGGATCCATCATGCCTTGTTACCACTGTGCAGGCTGGTGGTGGTGGTGTAATGGTGTGGGGGATGTTTTCTTGGCACACTTTAGGCCCCTTAGTGCCAATTGGGCATCGTTTAAATACCACAGCCTACCTGAGCATTGTTTCTGACCATGTCCATCCCCTTATCTCCACCATGTACCCATCCTATGATGGCTACTTCCAGCAGGATAATGCACCATGTCACAAAGCTCGAATCATTTCAAATTGGTTTCTTGAACATGACAATGAGTTCACTGTACTAAAATGGCCCCCACAGTCACCAGATCTCAACCCAGTAGAGCATATTTGGGATGTGGTGGAATGGGAGCTTTGTGCCCTGGATGTGCATCCCACAAATCTCCATCAACTGCAAGATGCTATCCTATCAATATGGGCCAACATTTCTAAAGAATGCTTTCAGCACCTTGTTGAATCAATGCCACGTAGAATTAAGGCAGTTCTGAAGGTGAAAGGGGGTCAAACACAGTATTAGTATGGTGTTCCTAATAATCCTTTAGGTGAGTGTATATTTGAATTTGTGTTGAATTAAATACTAATTAGAAACTTACATTTAAAGCAAGTTCACCCCAAAATGAATATTCTACAGCTATTCATTCTCATGTCATTCCAAACCTGAATGTTATTTTATTTTATTTATTTCGGTGGACACAAAAGGAGATGCATAACAGAGGTTCCAAAATTACCATTTAAGTGCCTACTGCAAGTAAAATACAGCAAATAACAGTTACTTATTAGAAACTGTAAGACTACTACATTTTAAAAGTATAACCTGACACAACTTGCATGTCCTCTAACAACCTTTACCTAATTTGAAACTTAATAATCAGAAGCTTATCTGGGATGCTATTTTTTTTTTTCTCCAAAACTCCATGACAAAATTCCATGGTGACACACATTTCTGATATTCCTCACATTAAGCCACCAAAATGGTCATGATGAGCTACCTTCTTTATGTGAAAGGTGCAGTTTCGCTGAGAGGCTCATCTTGTATATGATGATGCAAGTAAAACAATTACCTGTGCTGTTTGTCCAAAGATGCATGGAAAAAACTGCTAAATAATTCCCTTTTAATGGGAAAAAAATTGCTAAATTATCCCCTGGTAATGGGACACACATATAGTTTATAATATAAAATAAAGCAAAATTCACTATAATAAGTCTGTGTATATGTTCTGAAAAATATAAAAAATAAATTTGTGGAAGAGAGACAATCATACAGTTCTGAACTGTATGAGGGTTTGAAAATTATGACAGAATTTCATTTTTGGTGAACAATTCCTTTAACGTTGGAAGGAATATGATTATACATGATTCAGTTTCAAGGTGTTAATCAAAAGCCATTGTATGCTGACTAAAACTACTTGAAAGAACAGCCTTTAACAATAACTAGATTTGAAAATCCAAAAGAAAATACCAATTCTTGCAAGGCTAATTCAACCCACATATACACTGAGAAAGGGAACTTTTGGGGAATTGAATTGAATTTTGTACTCAAGTTAAAATCATTCTGCACTGATTCCTGATTATTATTATTTTTATCTCTTCTCCTTGGTATTTTTACCATAGGTGTTAGAAATGGCAGCTTTTGAGTAAAGAAATCTTGCTCAAAGCAGAGAAAATGTGCATGTATCCTAGCAGCCAAAAGGTGGGAAACCATCTTCTTTAGCCTTAATATGGAGGGTTAATTTTAAGGTGCTAATTTATTTTGACACCCTTTAGATTTGGATAGTCTAAATTCCTCCACTCACTTTATTTAGTGGTACAATGGAGTGAAGGTTTGTTGAATTTACAAAAACAATTGCACTAACATGCTTTATAAACTTACAGTGTATACTTACTGCATTCACACTAGATATGTGGCCAGAGAGTGTCTTAAACATCCTGTTTCATCAATATGTCTCAGTACTGTAGTAAACGTATTCTTGTGAAAAATTCATTCCACGTGTGAGCATCTTTGAGTAACAAATAATGTGATGGGCGGATTTGATGGGCTAAGTGTTTGATTTAAGCTAAAAATATTAGTAACAGAGAATGTCTATAAGCGCAGGTCATTTTCTGCCAATAGTGGTGTTAACCACCACACAAACCACAACTGGGGGGCGCCGGTCAGAAAGCTGAACAAATTGCTTAAGGGGTAATGGACGATGCATTGTTCTGTGTGGATACACTGTTTCAGCTCTATCAGAGCGGTTAATGTACATTGCAAGGGAAAGTGCATCCATTCCCGCAATTCCAAAGATTTGAAGCCGCTTAATTCATTTTACAAATAAAAAAAAAACAACATACAGCCATGGCCAAAAGTATTGGCAGTGATTTTGTGTTTCGCAAAGTTTTCTGCTTCAGTTGTTATGGTGTTGATTCACATTGTTTCTAGATTATTGTGCAAGTGATCAGATGCATTTTAAATAATTGCAAAAAGCTTCATTGGCCAAAAATATTTACTTTCACAAAATCCCAAATTTCACTGTTTTTTGGTGCTGGCACAAAATGACCAGCTAACATCGTTCACTAATCATATCAGCAGCACCTGGGAAAGCGTGAACGAGTACTATTCAGGTGAAATCTCTCTATTATTCTGATTGGATTATAAGAGCAGACTGTTTGATATAAAAGGAGGGAAGAAGTGCTTCCAATCATTGTGTTCTTGTTCGCAATGGTTAGCTCTAAAAAAGACGTGCAGCCATCATCGATTTGGATCAAAATGGACTTGCATGCAATGAAATTTCTGCAAAGAATAATGCACATGAAAGAAACATTTACCGTATCATCAAGGAGAGAGGTTCAACTGCAGTGAAGAAGGCTTCAGGATGCCCCGGAGTGTCTAGCAGGTGCCAGGACTGTCTCCTCCTGAGGAGTCTGCTACGGAATCGTGTCACCACCAGCGCAGAGCCTACTCAATAATGGCAGCAGGTTGGTGTGAGTGCATCTGCACGCACAATGAGGCGAAGACATTTGGACAATGGCCTGGTGTCAAGAAGGGCAGCAAAGAAGCCACTTCTCTCAAAGAAAAACATCAAGGACAGACTGAATTGGACAGCAGAAGACTGGTGCAAAGTTGTTTTCTCTGATTAAGCCCACTTCCAACTGTTTGGGTCATCTGGAAAATCGATAGTCAGGAGAAGAAAAGGTGAATGCTGCCATGAGTCCTGTGTCATGCCAACAGTGAAGCATACTGAGACCATCCATTTGTGGGGTTGCTTTTCATCCAAGGGTGTGGGCTTTCTCACAATTCTGCCCCATAAAACTGCCATGAATAAAGAATGGTATCAAAATATCCTGCAAGAACAACTTCTCCCAATGATCAGGAGCAATTTGGTGTTGATTCGTGCATTTTCCAGCATGATGGAGCACCATGTCACAAGGCAAGAGTGATAATGAAGAGGCTTGGACATCATTACATTGAAATTTTGGATCTGTGGCAAGGCAACCCCCAGATCTTAGTCCCATAGAGAGCCTGTGATCAATCCTCAAAAGGCAAGTGGACAAGAAGAATCCCACAAATTGTGATCAACTCTGAGCACTAATAAGGCAAGAATGGATCACCATCAGTCAGGATTTCACAAAATGTATGTCACTGCCATTACTTTTGGCCACGGCTGTAGTATCACAGAAATGCAGGAAGTGACAGCAATTTTGTCAAATATTAATTTGAGCTATTTAAATCATGTTAGTGTGCCAATTAGTTGACCTAATGTAAGCTAGCTCAAATTCCTGCCATTATTGCCGAGTTATTTGTTTATCTGTTTGTCATTCTAATTCAGTCTGACTTCCCTTGGCTGCGAAAACAGGCCTCCACACACAAAAAAAAACACGCACACATACACAGTCAAGCATTAATTGCCCCCCTCTGATCATTTATGAGGACTGAGTTAATTAAATACTGTAAATCTCCATGCCGTCCACACCTCAAAGACATGCATGATTGCATAAACTATCTCGGTCACACGGTACAACAGATGATATGAAGTGGTTTAACAAGTTAGTGTCGCTCTATTTGCAGGGATAACACTAAGTTATGAGGCGCACAATTCAATTACCGGGAAAGGTACAAAATGCTGAAAAAATCAAATTTACTCTCTGTGCTAAATGACAGGGATATTTGAACTGTAAGCAGATAGGCTGTTTGATCTTCACACAGGTTCTGGATTGTGTAAGATCGTTCCTGCTAATTACGACTCCTATCAACAGTGTTACACTGCCTTCTCTGTAATGTGAACAAATATGATTAATAGGAGGAAAGAGGAAAAATGTGACTGAATGAGGATGAGAGAGAGAGAGAGAGAGAGAGAGAGAGAGAGAGAGAGAGAGAGAGCATAATTTAAAAACAATAGTTACATGGTCTGCCCCTTTTTCAAATGCCATGGTTGTTGGAATTTTATACTGCGTTATTTTCTTTGATTATGATTATTGCTGCGACAATCTCATTTTGTTTTTCAGTCTGTGTTTAGGTGCCTTGCTCAAGGACACAATGGACTCCTTGCAGGGACTTTCCAGGCTTTTTCTCTCCCCCACAGTGGTTATTCCTGTTAGAATAAATTTATGTAACATGATCACACGGAAAGTCGTCATGCTGTTTCCGAAAGTTCTGGTACCCTAGGTTCAGCAACAGTATGCTGACACACTGACATATATGCAACGGCTTCACAACAGGTACTTTCCCTCGTAACACGACTGGTAGAACGTTACATCAGTTGCAGGTGAGACCACAGTTTAAATCACATTCAAATGAGCAGGTAATCACATTTTTATAAACAATTATGGGTGTAATAAAATGGCTAGATTTTAATCACTTACATTGCATTTTGTCTTTGCTAATGTTTAGGGTTAGATTTGGGCTTTGGTTGGGGTTAGATTACATAAAATAAGTATTTCTCTTGAAACAATTGTCTTTACAACTGGCTTCTGGTGACCTTTCCTGGATATAAATGGATGTCACACTTGTTTAAATGATCTAAAATACTTACCGCTTTAGACTCTGGGGCAGTGCTTTACATTTTTGTCAACGTATACTGATTTAGTTAAAGAAAAATCAGCACACACTTGCTGAATGCATTATTGAATGCATTATAAAAATGACAGCTTGTCACTTCAGAGCTGCACAACTTTCATCTTCTGCATGCAGTATATTCTATAAATAATCTGATTTCTGCCTCATTTTATGAATGGAATCCATGTGAGATCAGGAAATGTCACTGTTATAACAACTTACTGCACTAGACATTTGCACTAGATCAGTGGTTCACAACCTTTTTTCCTTGAAGCCCCCCTTCTTACAAGAAAGTCTTTTCAAATAGCACATTTTTTAAGTAATTTTACAAACTCTGCATTAGAAAGCTATGAAGAACATATGAAGCACACTGTAAATGTGTTATAAGTTATCCCATGTAACTCTTTGCCATGTCATAGTTAGCAGAAAGTGTATCCTGATGTCATAAAGACGACACAAAACCGCATTCGCGTCCTGACCCAAAGTTTTTGGAAGACTGAAGGTCGGATTCAGGGAGCTCAGGGTCAGCAGCAGCAACAGCAGCAGCAGCCATCTCCTGCTGTTTCTCAACCTCGAATAGAGCAGGATATGGCCAGGTTGCCCTCTTCACTGTTTGCTGTGAAGTACAGGTTTATCAATTTGTGCAGGGGGAGCGCTAGTGTGTGTGTGGGTATAGTGAGTGGAATTATTTTTGTGGTCATTGTTCTTCCAATACAGTTTGCCTCCCTGAAGGCCAACAACTCTTCTTCCTGTTTTTTTTTTTTCATTGTGGCATTTATTCTGCCACAATGTGTATTCATCCAATGTATGGATGTTTTGTATGAGTGACAATTTTTTGAAAAAATATATTTTTTCAGTCTTCACTGATGTAAGTGGTTTCCTTTGAGAGTCCTTTGAGAGTCACAAGGTGGCACAGTTGGCTACATCCATTAGGGTTTTTTCCCCCACTTCACCCCACAACATTCGCACAGTAACATTATGATTGACATTTTTTTTTTCTATCATTTACCGGTATGTTTCAGAAGGCTTAAGAAAATCACATATGAATCAATACATCTGAAAGTGACACATTGAAAACGGTTTGCTGTAAATGTATTCCTCCTTGGCAAAAATACAGACACCTCACCTACACCAGCGGATGAGCTGGAGTTACTCCAGACTGGACTGGGAAAACAGACCATTACAATTTCTGCCAATATTAATCATTCGGAAGTGAGCACAATTGTACAGAACAAATGTAAACTTTTATCAGTCTGTCCTATTTGATATCATAGCAGCATTAGGGCTTTTCACACTGGCTTTTAACGATGGGTTATGTTGAACTGAGAATAGCCTCTTTCGGACATAATACTGATAACTGCTGAGCAGTGAGCAGCCGATGAGCATGTGTGAACCGAGGACTTTAATGATGGGGCGAAACTTTTAAGTTGAGATAGTTGCTGAGATAAGATGGGAGAATCTGAATCTAATTTTAATGAAGATGACAAAAATAAAACAAACTTTAACTCAAATAGCTACAAACAAGAACTGACAGAATGGATGGAACAAAACTAGAGGGTATTTACACAAAAGGGCTCATGAGGAAATGGAGAACAGTTGAGAATAATATGGAACAGATGGCAGTGATGAGGGCAGTGCATTATGGGAAATGTAGTCTGGGGAAACAGAAGACAGATAAATAAAACCACTTCAAAATAAGAGTCCTTAGAAACACGATGGAAACACACTGTGACACGAGAGATGATATTTTTTTTACTGTTGAGTATGCAGATTATATCTGAAGTTGTGATAAGCTCGATCATGGTTTGTGTAAGAAAGGGTGAGTTGATTAAGACACTTTACAAAAAAGCTTCACTATGATGCTGCGCTTTGCTAAGTACTTTTGGGAACAATCCTGCATTGACCCGCTGTGAATATGTGTGTAACACGTCAATGAACATTGACCGGAATTTATAGCCTCGGCTGGTGAGATCATTAGATGCACCTGTGGCCAGGCAATAGACGCGTCACCAGCGTGTCGTCAGATTTGTTTTCTCCAGAGCATAATGTGCTGTGTCTCACAAGCCTGTCAGAAACTTTCTTTCCTCTGCTAGGATTTAGAAATTGTTAGGCAGTTCGCAGTGAACCTTTTCTCCTTTCCCTCTTTCTATATATATATATATATATATATATATATATATATATATATATATATATATATATATATAAAATAGAAAAGAAAAGGTGGAAAAATGTTGGAGAAGCAAAGCAAATGATGCGTGTTTCCCTGTCAAAGTTCTATGACTGTCAGGGACACACATCAGTTTTGTTTTGTTTGTTTGGGGGAAGAGCATGCTGCTCTCGCGTTGGGGCAGGGCGACTTTCGGGCAAAATGCTTTGCGCTCGCCTCTCTTACTTCCGGGAGTCAGCGCCCACTCTTTCATCGTGGGGCTCTCGCATATATCTGGCTGAGGAGCGAGAGACAGGTCCATCCCTATCGCTCGCTCTCTCCCCAGATCCAGCTGATCCTTCTCGTAAGCTGAAGCGCGCCTGGGCACCTCTTCGTTTCTCGAGGGGGGCGCTGAACCTCTGTACATTTCACGCATAATAATAAAGTGGCTGAGAAATTACTCGAGGTGGTTACTCGGGCTGTGGCCAGACTACAGATAGACTGGCCACGCGAACAAGAGACCCCCCAAACGCTCTAAACTATCTTTTTTTTTTTAATAAATATAATAATAAAAATACAAAAAAGGGAAGGCTATATTAGTCCCTTCCTTTCTTTGATGACCTCCATGACGAGCTTTCTCACTCATGGAGGAACCCATATACTTCCCATGTTCACGTACCCTCGACGACTTTATACTTGACTATCGTGTGTGCTGAGACACGGGGGTATTCAATGATGCCGCCGGTCGAAGAGACGCTTACGGGCTATCTCTCACCGGGTTCGGCATCATCACTCAAGAAACCCGCTCTCCCCACTAAGCCATGCAGGACTACCTCCATGCTAGTGGGGAGGGCTTATCAAGCGGCAGGTCAGGCTGGTGCTGCGCTGCACACCATGACCGTGTTACAGGCTTACCAGGCTGACCTACTGAAAGACCTGAGTGTGGGTGCAAACGCTGGACCAAGAAGCCTTTTCTGTCGCCCTCAGCAGCCCCCAAAGCAGGACCTCAGGGTTGTGATTTCTAAAACAAAGAAACCCTGACGGTCTTGTACCCAGCCTTGTGGGGGTGGTTTATTTCGGGACGGGGCACGTGTACCATCCACTTCGGGCCTCCCGATACCCTCACGAAACCTCTTCACTCCCGCCGCCTTTGGTGTTTCGGGTGACAGAGGCTTCCAACAAAGAGTTGGGTGTACCGTTGCTTCCTGCCTTTATCCAGGACGCGGAACACTCGACATCCCCTCAACAGGAAGTGTCGAAATTGATACCCATCTCAGAGTACCTGGCAGCGTGGAAACTTCTGCCAGGCATTTCTATGTGGGTTCTGAATACAGTAGAAAGAGGCTACAGAATTCAATTCGCTTGCCGCCCTCTGCGTTTCAACGGCGTGGTTCCCACTACCGTGAAACCGGAGCAGACACGTCTACTTTGGAAAGAGCTGAAAAATCTCTTGGTCAAAGGGGCCATGAACGTGTTCCCCTTCCAGAGAAAGAGTCAGGCTATTACAGCAGATACTTCCTGGTTCCCCACAAGGGGGTTGGGGTTGCGTCCGATTTTAGATCTTTGAGGCTTGAACCGCTCGGTAAGGGTGTTCAAGTTCAAGATGCTAACTGTCAAGACGGTCGTGTGTCAGATCCAACATTACGATTGGCTGATCACGATCGATCTCATGGACGCATATTTCCATATTACAATTCTGCCACATCACAGGAAGTTCCTGAGTTTCGCTTTCAGGGACGAAGCCTTCCAGTATCGGGTTCTTCCATTCGGCCTAGCCCTATCACCCTGCACATTCACGAAATGCATGGATGCAGCACTGGCTCCTTCACGACTCCGGGGCATCCGCATTCTGAATTACATAGACGATCTTAGCGCAGCTCCAAGAACTGGCAGTTCAGCACAGGGATATTGTCTTAGCTCATCTGGTTTCTCCGGGTCTGAGACTCAGTGTCAAAGAGCGTTCTCTCTCCCACCCGGGGAATCACCTATCTGGGGGTTATATGGAATTCGATCACGATGCGGGCACAGTTGTCTCCCGCTCATATCACGTCCATTCAGAACACCCTGAGCAAACTCAGGCTAGGTCAAGGTTGCACTGTTCACCAGTATCAACAAATACTAGGTCTCATGGCGTCTGCGTCCACGGTGATCACTTTGGGCCTGCTCCATATGAGACCGTTTCAGCTGTGGCTAAAAGCCAGGGGATTTATCCAAGGGCCAGTCCCCTAGGGCTAATAAGGGTTACGTGCCGTATGCTTCGTTCCCTTGCTATGTGGTTCAGACCCCGGTTTCTTACCTTGGGTCCCGCTCTTGGTGTGTCTCGTCATCGCAGGCTGCTAATGACAGTCGCCTCCCTGACGGGCTGGTAGTGGTCTTTAGTGGTCGTCCAGCTCAAGGGGACGGGAGGGTCGTCAGCTCGGTTGTCACAGTAACTGTCTCGAGTTGATGGTTGTATTTCTGGTCCTGAAATACTTCCTCCAGAGGCTACCATGTCTTGGTGCAGGTGGACAATACATAAACCATCAAGGAGGTCCACGTTCACGTCAGCTAAATTTCTGGCACGTCGGATTCTCCTTGGGGCCCAGGGCAGTTTATATCCCTGGATGCCCATATGTGGGAGCAGATTTACTGTCCAGACAGAAAATACAGACGGGTGAGTGGAAACTCCACCCCTAGGTAGTGGAATAAATCTGGGTGAGATTTTACAGGGTAGAAGAGGACCTCTTCGCCTCTATGAACAGCACAATGTCTCCTCTACTTCTCCCTGAGTGACCCAGCCCCCTTGGGACTGGACGCGATGGCGCATACATGGCCCTGAATTTGTCTGTATGCCTTGTTCCCCGGATTCTCTGCTCTGCTTGGGTTACACATGTAACCCGAGACGTTTTATCACTTTTTATGCTTTAAACATGTGTAGATCATCCTCGTTTGTATATCTATGTCTGTATTTGGTGCTTTATGTGCAAAACTTTAATGTAGGATGTATTATCACTGAATGAAATACTGATGACAATAAACACCCTTATTATTACATGAATAAATACAATTTTATAATCAGCAAAATGCCCATGTGGCTTTGTTGAATGTGTTTGTGCATGTATTCTATGATGCCGGCATATTAGCATTACATCTAGTGACGTCATTATAGTACGACTGGTAAAAAAAAAAAAAGAAAAAAAAAAGATTCACCAGTTCTTTGTAACGAATCGTCCAAAAGAACTGGTTCTCGGAAACCAGAAAAGAATAGTCTCTATTAACCCTGCGGTAAGCAACATTTAACCATGGTAAAGTAACTTTTCACATTTGTATTTTTGAAAGGGTGTTAGCACCGCTTTTACCCATGGGATATCAAACACTGCTCCAGGGCAGGATTAGACCCTCTTTTGTGGGGTTAACCACAAATTGTGGTGCATGAAGAATACAGTGTGTGGTGCATGAATGTTACAGCATGTTGTTTAGCAACAGACACAATCATATAATACCTCATTAAATGTTCATGAACTTTGAACAATCACATAAAATGTCACATGCTGTCTGACCATATAAGAGAAACCTTTAAAAAATGTTGAACAGGTATGGCAAACACATTAACTGGCATGATGAATAGACATTATTACTTTTACATTTGTTAAAGTAAATTTAAGATGAGGAAAGATAAACAGCGCATTTCCATTGATAAGCAGTTATTGATACAGTATGCATGCCCATCACAACCTGTTAACCCAGGCTTTACAAATATATAGTTTGAAACCTGAATACCCTGGATCTTCAATAACTCTTGGTTAACAATTTGAAGTATAAAAAACCCTATTATTGTATGTTTATGCTCTAATACTATTGAGTTGATTAAACTGCTGTATGACCTGTGAGAATTATTTCCTTAATATCATGCTTATATTTGTTACGCGAAAAAGGCGGAGGCAGACGAGGAGTTTGGATCTACATGCGGGTTTATTTATCAAAATGAAAATAAACAGACAGGAACAAAGTAAACAACCATGATGGTAAAACGGGAACTACAACATGAAGACATAGAAGGAACACAGACTGGAAGAACATGGCAGGACGCACACGGCTGAGACAGGAGACAGAGTAGACATCGGGACCTTCCAAAAACATCAAAACAGTGGGAACAATGAACGACAAGGGAATGGAGGAACAGCGGGGTTTAAGTACACAGACACATGATGATAACAAACGACAATCAGGTGCGAACAATGACAGAGTGATGAGGGCTGGGAAACATGGGAAGTGTAGTTTGAGACGGTGACACGAAACATGGGGCAGACAACAGGGGATCGTGACAATATTAGGCTATAGAGTGTAGAATAAACTTTATAATTTTAATTGTCATTTTTATTAATATGTTTCTGATTAGCAACTGTATAATTATGTTTTCATATAACCTTTGTTTTATTTGTATATTTAGTATGGATTTTGTGCTATTGTTTGTGAATCCCTGTTTTGTTTCATGTTTTCTGTAGTTGTGCAAGCTACTTAAAACTGAATTCCAAAAAAAATTGATCACTAACCGGAGAGTAGCTGCTTTATAAGGCCCCACGTGCACTACATTGTCAAACAAAGCAGGCATAAGCCTGTGAACAGCTGAACATGAATTAGTAGAGAGGGGGGCATTAGGTTACAAATAGGGGGCATTTATTAGTCATGTTAATCAAATCTATCGTCAAGTAAAATGTTTATGTAGACTACATTATACAGGTTGGTATGCATTTACACCGCGGTTCATATGATTATGAAGTCTAGTGACATATCTGAAGTTTCTGGTTTAGCAGCATCGAATAGACAGGTGAAGTCTCAACCTCCGCTAATGCACCTGAATGGCTCTGTAGATGGACATGGCTCAATGGACAGAGCAGCGTGAGCACAAAGCAGGTGTCTTTCTACTCATAGACCAGTCTCGAGCTCTGAGAAGCATGGTGCGAGACGTGAAATTCATTTGAATTCGGCACAGAATTCTACGTCACCACAATTGAATTTACTATAGTAACCCTAACTGTACTTTAGGCAGAAATAGATTCATAATGCGTATTATCATATCACTACTTAAGATCTAATAAATTTGTCATAGGCTACATTAGGGGAGTGAGGGAAAAGACTATAATACATTTTTGTTACAACTTTTAAACGTTTATATTTTGTATGTATTGTTTTTACGTGTGTTTAGAGTAAGCCTACTGCTTGTAATTACAAAAATGTCATAATTTGTTTCATAGAAATCATGTTACATCTAACCCTGGTAGTGAAGATTCATACTTCCGTGTGCTTAATATGGTAACAAATACTATTGTTAAAACTATAAAAATAAATACATTTACATTTTCATAAGGGCAAATGCAAAATACGCTATTTTCTAAGAATAAATAGAAATGAATAAATCCTAGTAGTTGGCGTTCATAAAAAATAAAGGTTGTGAACCACTGCTCTAAGGGTCCTCTATCACTGTAAGTGATTAAATGTGTAATGTTTTAAGCAACATATTTTGAATTGGCAGGTGGGAACAGATGTAAAAAGCCTAATATTGTCCCTCCAGACTGGAGAGGGCTACACAGGAAGCCTCGTCAAGATGGCAATGACCACTGGAAGAACAGCACTCTACATGGTCCCTCTACAAGAATTGTAAATTGTGTCTTGATCCACTGCCATTTTCAGCAGAGGAGTTTTCAAAGATGCCGAAATGAGTGTCGGACATGTAAATCAACAATTCCACAACAGGTTTTCCACTTGCATGTCAGGTCCTGTGGTGGCACAAAATCAACCGATGATGAATATGCAAGCAATATACACATAAGCACATGTTGGAAACCATGTACTTTTCATTTAATTTTGTCTTATGTAGCAAATATACCCACTTTTATCAATTCAGATTTCTGAGGCTAATGATGTACAAAGAGTTGCTGAGGCAGCCAGTGCTTTGAACCCGACCACCTCTACTGCTACACCTACCGCCCCTAACCATTCTTTTACCACTACTTTTACAACAAGTTTTGAGACGATATACATTTTTAAGTTGCATTTGTAAGTTTTGTTAATTGTGTGTGTAACAGCCACCCTCAGCACTAAAATAGTTCAGATTCAGGTAAGTATAAGGTAAGTAGAACTGTGGGACTGGTTCCAATTTGGAACCAGTACCAAATTTCCTAGAATTGTGGATTCGATGAGACACATGCATTTTGATTCTGCTTCGATTCCTAATTTTTTCAGTAGTGCTCACGAGGTGAATGGCATTGAACATTTTACAGTCCATAAAGGTTGCACTGATCTGCCTGGACCTGCTATGAGGACATAATATCACATCATTAGTTACGCACATGCACAGAACATGTTTACATTCTAGACCATTGCTGACCACAGAAAACGCTTGAAAATTATGTTCAGCTTCACTAAAAAAGATAACTACTCAGCAAAGTGCAACACCTGCAGTAAGGATATTTCATGCAAGGGAGGAAGCACCTCCAATATTGACAGAGTATTTACTTCAACAAGGCATGAATCTGAAGGAATGCACAGTGTTTGATCTGTTGCAATCTCCCAGCCACAAAAACATCCCAGATATAGCTAACATTTGCAGTAGCAGCATCTCACACTCAGGTACAAAATGCATATGAGCTTACATTTGCCTTTTATATTGAAGGTAAACGAATGTTTAGTGGATGAATGTCACCGAGCGGTGACAGGATTTGTGGTGAAGGGTTTACTACGGTTGAGTCTCCTCTGTTTAGGTATGCAAAATGCATTCTTGATAACTGGTTATGCACAGCAATATCAAGTGACTTTAGCCTTCTTTGATATTCTTCTGTGTCATAGCACATCAGAAACAGCTGACAGAATAACTAACATTATTTTCTACAATAAACTATGACTAGGCCTACCCCCTTGGTAGGTGTAGCATAATAATGTGGGTGTAAATGATCACTGCAGGAGGATGAATAAGGCCCTAAATCCCATATATATCCCTCCCTCCAGAGATAGTCTGTCCAGTCACTTGATACCAGACTGGTACAACATAGAAAAATCAAAAATCAAATCAGATCTGGAAAAGGTCAGCAAAATAGCAGTTACCAGTGATGGCTGGACAAGCATTTGCCAGGACCATTACATTACAGTTACGGCACATTATATCACTGAGTGATGGATGCATCAGAAAGTCCTTAAAACGAAAGCCATCTACAAAGCACAAACAGGAGCAGTGGTAGCCGAAGAAACTAGAGATATTTTGGATGAGTTTGGGATAAGGAGCAGAGTTGCAGCTATCACAGTAGATAATGCATCCAACGTGAATTTGACAGCAAAAAAAAAGCTGAACATAATTAAAATAGGCTGCTTT
This sequence comes from Xyrauchen texanus, assembly GCF_025860055.1. NCBI lineage: Eukaryota > Metazoa > Chordata > Actinopteri > Cypriniformes > Catostomidae > Xyrauchen > Xyrauchen texanus. The sequence goes on along the minus strand of NC_068298.1, from coordinate 28,004,181 downwards.
GGACATACACTTAATCTTGGGGATCAAAGTGTGTGGACAGCAAAGATCTGGGATGTGATCATGTGGATGAAGAGGTCATCCATGGCCAAGACTGTGCTCTGGTAGAAGCAACACATTCTAAGTAAGACATCATTACTCATCATTAGGTTAAATATTAGATATTATTATGTATGTTTTAGTAAGATAATGTTGACAATATCATTATTGTTTGTCTGTGTTGTAGACCTGCCCCAGCACTCTCTCATTCTCAATGTCAGAACACGCTAGAACTCTCATTACCTCATTCTTGAGAGGTTCCTTGAGCAGTATCCTGCAATTCAAGCAGGCTCTTTGGAACAACAGCTGAGAAAACCAATGGAGAGCGACAGGCATGGCAGCTATTGAGCACAGTGACGTGTTGTTGTCTATGTGACATAATGGGATGGGATGAAATTAATAATGAATAATTAAATTACCTTGCTAAGTGGACTGGTGACTGAAGAATAATGCATAATTTGAAAATTAACATGAAAAATATTTTTTGTCCAAAACAGATGACGACTTCAGAAAACAGAGGACTTTGTCCAACTTGTGCGAGTTCTGTACACATCCACAATCTGTGTCTCAACTGAGAAGAGTAACACCTGCAGCCAGATCCTTCCCATAATGCAGTTGAGAGAGCATTTCACTGTGCAAGATGGATATATGGTGTTTGTGTCCACCCTTAAGAAGACAGTCTGGTCTAATCTGTCCCAGCGTTATCAGGTAAAAGAAGGAAGGCTCTGACATTGACACTCTATGAAATGTAGATATCTAATTAGAATAATAAAACATAACTTATTATTCTAAGAAGATATCTACATTTCAAGTGTGTCAATGTGAGAGAGGCGACTGCAGTGGATCCTCGGTTTAAGCATAAACTGGAGGATGATGACACAGTCTGGGACCAGATCAAGGACAAAGTACTTGCAGCAGCACATCCTACAGAAACAGAGCAGGTATTCATTATGAATATGAATGTGATGTGAAATGAATTTAGACTTTTATTTATCAAATACTCATCTCCTGCATCATGTCCAGTAGGCCTATGTGTTACTCCTTTGTCTAGTCTAATGGCGTATTACACTTGCAGCTGACAGAGCATGGTGATGGTGTGACGGACATTGGGACAGTCCAGTCAGATGAAGTGGAGAGAGGGGGAGGAGAGCAAGAATGAGACCATACCTGTGGTGAGCACAACATGATAAAAATTGCAGAAATTATACTTTATATGATTGGCTTAATAATCTTATGGGTTATTTGTATCGATTTTCATCTCAAATATAAACTGGATAAATGGTTAAAGTTTAATATTTGTTTTACTCTTTTTTTTTCTTTTAGCTTCAAATCTGCAAGAAGGCCACGATGACTCCCAAGGAGGAGCTTTTTTGCAGAAAATTATGTCTTTAAGAGGAACCTAATTCAGAGCACCTTGTCCATCCAGGAAAAAAACTTACAAAGAACTGGAGATGTGTAGGGACATGCTGACTATAATGAACTCTGAAGACCCTGCGCTCTGGTGGTGGAACAGGATAAACATGTATCCTTTGCTGTCAGACCTAGCACTCTCATACCTGTGTGTACAGGCATCCTCAACCTCCAGTGAGATGTTTTTTTGTACTGTTGGGGATACAATTATCCCAGAGAGATCACGCATCCTTTTGGAAAGGCCGACATGATGATTTTTCTTCATAAGAATTGCTGACTTTGTGTTGCTGACTCTCATTGACATTGTTACTGCTTTCATAACAACTGTCTGTTAAATATTTTGTTATATTCAAAAGAATTCATTATTTATTTAAATTGTCTTGGCTTATAATTGTATTTGTTGATCATTCCTTTTAAGAAAGAGTAATATTTATTTTTAGAAATGAAGGGAAAAGGAACGGAACCTTCCTGTCACAGTATGCAGTTTACTGATTATAGCCTATATGTGACAAGAATAAAAGGTAAGCTAACTTTTGTTCTTGAAGTATTTGGGGGTTTTTTTCTATAAAAAATAATAATATTGGAATCGGAACCAAGATTCGATATAATTGAAAATAAATTGAAATTAAAGAATGATGAATGCCAGGTCTCTTTGTCTTTTTGGCTTAATGATTTATAACTCTTTTTAAGAGTATTTCTTTTGACTCGCTTTAATTGAATTTAAGTTTAGTTCATCTGTTTTTCGCTCTAATGTATTATTGGTTTAGTGTTGTATTTTTATTGTATTTAAGTAGGTTAACGCGGTTGCGTTTTTTCTTACACAAAGGTAAATTCAAGCAGCTCAAAAAACACAATTTACATTCAATAAATCAACTTTTCAACCTTTTCAATCAGAATATCTCTTCAGCACTCAACAATAGTTTCAACAAAACAAAAACATTGTACAAAATTTACATACCAATGTATTTTTGTTTCTTGTGTTGTTTCTTCCTTTTTTTTTTAACTTTAATTGTCCAAGTCCAGATGCAATATGAAACAGTCCTACCATTGGCTGTATTTAAAAAATTACCTTAGTGGATGTGTGAACTTGTGGATTGCCTTTGTTGTAGGGAAAACACTGGTGAAATTTGAGGGCAATTAATGTCTGTCTGGTCCACCTTTCAATGAGCACAGTAGTTCTTTCCAGGAAAAATCCTCATCAAATATCGTCCTGTGGGTGGCTCGCAATCTTTTATCAAGAGCAATGTTAGTTTGATTAGGTTACAACACCACAACTTTCACAGCGAAACTCAACAACACACAATAACTCATACAAAACAAAATAATCAACTCACCTTCAAGATCAAATAACACAATCTTTTCTTCAGACTTGTCTGTTTTTATCTTAGATCTGACTTTATGCTTGATATTTTATTAGTCATTTTCTCTGTTCTTATCCCAATTACAGACAACGTGTGCTGTCTCTTGATTGTTCAACACTAAAGCTCTCTCTGAGCAATTCTAAAAAGGGGCGGCAATTCATTTTTCCATTAACTAAATTACATGCTTTTAATGTTTCCTTCCTTTTTTAACATCAAGTATGTTATTTTAGGGTGTTTAATGTAATTTATTTGCATTTCATTCTTAATTATGCTTTTATAATAAATTACTTACCTGTATTTCCTGTGTTTTTTCCTTTATTAGGATTCTGTTTTAAACCAGTTTCTATACTGGTATACTATACTAGATTGAGAAACCCCTCATTGAGCATAGAGGACATAGGAGTGGGAAAAGTCCCATCAACTCCATAAATTATCTGGAGAAAGGATTATTGTGGCAGGGCGGAGAGCGGTGTTGTGATTCTGCACACCCGTTCCCTAATTGGGCTGATTAGCCTGAGAGTGATAAGGGCCGACTGGAGACGGCAGTGCGATAGAGAGATTTATGGGCAGCTGTCCGACACTTGTGTGTGTGTGTGTGTATGTGTTTGTCTTTTTGGTTATGTTGATGGACCAGCCCCCCGTTTCTTGAGACAGTGGTGCTTTGATATTCAAAGCAAATCTTACAAAAGATGATGTGGATGACCCTGAACTTTTCAATTTGATTAAAAAAGATAATATTTTTTAGTAATAAAATGCTGGTTGAATTTCAGATGAATGCACACTTCTCAATGCATTTTCTTACTTTGCTTGCAACCCCCAAGCATCCTTTTTTTATCAACTTTACAAGGTGCTATGAATGCATTTTATCTTTTCAGGTTGAAGAAGAAACCAGTCTCTCTCCATGGAGTGATGATATAGTTGGATGGGGTTTCATTGGGGCCATTAAACCTGAGAACAAGAAGGTCATCATACGGAAAGAAACAGTCACATATGTCAATTTCAGCATTATAAAATTACATTGCAATAATTAATTGACATGAACTTACTTAAAATGTCTGATTGTATGCAGAATAAGGATGCTATCTCAGCTATTAGGGAAATGTCTTCAGATTTTTATTTACATAGCGTGAATTCAGTATGTTGTGAGTTATGGATGTAACAACCTCCCATTTAAATACTATTGCAGACTGTTTCAACTGCGGCTACCTGCAATATATATATATGGTGTATGCATATTTGTCTATTCAATAGCTGTTGTGCTGCATGCAACCCTGCATCTGCTGCCAATGTTTAAGCAAGTGTGTAACGGTCTCCAGGTGAACAATTTTGTGGACAACCTGTAGGGGTATTCAAAACTTTGCCAACATTTCTTTGTCTCTGGTGCAGTGGAGGATGATGATGAAAATGTATAATTCAAAGTAAAAAGTAGTTTTTTATTATTATTCACTGAGAAACCAGAGGCAGTACCCCCTCTTTATTTAATTGTAGAACTTGTTAGTGGCATTGAGAACTCAGACCATAGAGTGGTCCAGAGTGTGAATAGTTCCATTTACTGGGTTCAAAATAAAATATTAAAAGATTCTGTTATATCCAAAATATAAAAAACATGTCTGTTGAATTTGTCTAATAATAGAATGCTTTTTTTAGCTGTTCTTATTATGTTCTTATTTTTGAAGACGGATGTCATTGTTTATTTCAGATAAAACCTATTAGTAAGAATGTATATACACATCTTTATCAATGCTCACACAGTGCCTGAAATTGTATATTTGTGGTGTCATCCTACAGGCTGATGCATATTGTATCATGCAAAACATACTTCCAGAACTATCTGAGAAGTAGCTACAGTCAGAGAGAGCCGAGAAAGGGCCAACAACTTTCTGCAAGATTTTCTTCAAGAAATTGAAACAGCTGGTATGTTTTACTTGATTTTAAGTTCACAGAAAATAGATTGTCTGATGTAGCGAAGATGCTTTGTTCAAGGAAATGTTAATGTTGTATAAAAAAAAAGCATAAAATATGACATCACAGTAAGCAACAGTAATTACATTGTTACATTGTAGAACCACTATTAATGAAGTGATGGGAGAGATAAAAAAATGGAGGATAACCTTCAGCCCCACGACTGTTCCCCGGCCGGCCGGTTCTGACGAGTCCTGAGGACGCCTCCACGGGACCTCCTCCTCAGTCACTAACCCGCCCCCTGCCGGGTGTGCAGAGCGAGGGGCACCAGGACGCACCCTTGCCTCCCTACGCCACATTATGTGCTCTGCCCAACCGGGTACATCCAAAATAATGTTCCCCTTAGTGCCCCTAGCTCGGAGTTTGGATGTGTGGCTCTCACTTCCCAATCCGTCACGCTGGCTGGCCAGAACCATTCGACTCGGTTATGCCCCCCACCCTTTGGGGGGGACCGATTTACCGCAGTATACGCGATGATGCCAAATCCCTGCGCGCGGAAATCGCGACTCTCTTACTCAAAGACACAATAGAGCCTGTCCCTCCAACCGAGATGAAGAAGTGTTTCTACAGCCCTTACTTCATCGTACCCAAGAAAGGCGGCGGCTTACGACCGATCTTGGACTTCTGAGTTTTCAACTGGGCCTTGCACAAACTCCCGTTCAAAATGCTCATGCAAAAACGTACTTCCGGCATCTAGATTGGTTCGCTGCAGTAGACCTGAAGGACGCATACTTCCATGTCTCAATATTGCCTCGACATCGACTCCTTCTACGGTTTACGTTCGACGGCCAGGCGTATCAGTACAAGATCCTCCCCTTCGGCATGTCCCTGTCCCCTCGCGTCTTTACGAAGGTTGCAGAGGCAGCCCTTACCCCGCTGCGGGAAGCAGGCGTCCGCATACTCAACTACCTCGACGATTGGCTCATCCTGGCCCACTCCCGAGAGTTACTATGCGCCCACAGGGATCAGGTGCTCAGGCACCTCAGCCGATTAGGGCTTCAGGTCAACTGGGAAAAGAGCAAGCTCACCCCGGTACAGAGCATCTCTTTTCTCGGCATGGAGTTAGACTCAGTCTCAATGTCAGCGCGCCTCACCAACGAGCCCTTTAAAACCCTTTACGCCCTGGAGTGGCGCTTGTTTGCAAATTGGTGTTCTTCCCAGGCTGAAGACCCATAGGGGTGCGAAGTTAAGTCAGTGCTTTCATTCCTGCTGGAGAGGTTGGAGGGGAGGCTGTCCCCCTCCACCTTGAAAGTGTATGTACCTGCTATCGCGGCCCACCACGACACAGTAGACAGCAAGTCTTTGGGTAAGAACAACTTAATTATCAGGTTCCTAAGAGGCACCCGGAGGTTAAATCCCTCCCGGCCAAGCCTGTTACCCTCCTGGGATCTCTTAGTTGTCCTCTCGGACCTTCAGAGACCCCTCCTTCGAGCCGCTAGAATCAGATGGACTCAGGGGCTTCTCCCTGAAGACGGCCCTCCTGACCTCCTACCACTCCCTTCAGGGACCAAGTAGTGAACCTGCAAGTGCTGCCCCGGGAGGAGGAAGGCCCAGCCCCTTTGTTGCTGTGTCCAGTACGTGCTTTGCGTATCTACTTGGACCACATGCAGAGCTTTAGACGTTCTAAGCAGCTCTTTGTCTGCTTTGGTGGACAGCGGAAAGGGAATGCGGTCTCCAAACAGAAAACTGTGCACTCTTATCCCAGGAGATCCCACTAACTCAGCTCCCTGGATGACTCCTCCCGAGCCCTCTGGTCCGAAAATTCAGTGGAGGAATTCACCGACCAAATCATATGCGGGTACTCAATCTACCCTGTACTGGAATAGGTGCTCCACAGGACAGGATCCTACGTGGACTTATCCCCCTGTGTGTATTTTCCACAGTACAGTCCCCTTGCGAGCAGACCCGCTTCTCCCTTGGGCAGTTCCCACTGCCCCCTGGTCGCCGAACCAATATGCATGACAGATGACAAATCTCAGTTGCCTCCGCGTCTGAGACTGTCAACCCACGCATCTTATCACGTGGCTTGTTGAGCGCATTACTGCAGAGACATAGCGCATTGTGGAGGCTTCACGCCATCCACCGCAGCATCCACGTACAACTCACCATGTGCCCCACCGAGAGTGAATCACATTATAGTGACCACGAGGAGGTTACCCCATGTGACTCTACCCACCTTAGCAACCGGGTCAATTTTGTTGCTTAGGAGACCAGGCTGGTGTCACTCAGCATGGCCTGGATTCAAACTCGTGACTCCAGGGGTGGTAGTCAGCGACTTTACTTGCTGAGCTACCCAGGCCCCCACAATAATAATTTTCATAAATTAAAATAAAATGTTGTATATGTTAACATTAGTTCATGCACTATGAACTAACAATGAACAATTGTATATTTTTTAGTAACTCACATTAACTAAGATTTATGCTGTATGTAATGTGTGTGGATGGTGGGTATGGCCGAACCGTGAGGACGCATGCCTGGTGCTGAATTGCCCTAATCAGCGGGAGGGGGATAAAGACAGAGTCTTTTCTATTTTTTTAAGTCCCTTTTTTTTTTTTTGTCTCTGGAAAAGTAAAGTTTTTACTCTGACAAGTGAATGACCAGTTTATTTGTCTGAAGAACAAGCACATGACAATGTTTATGAACAGTCATGATTTATAATGGCAAACAATACATAATAGAGAAGAAAATAATTAAAAAATACCTTTCTAGAATAACTATCAACGGCACCAAATATCACAAGGCCATATCAGATGAAAGATAATATTATTATTGGGGGTTTCATAACAAATGCATACTTTACAATAACAGGTATTGCTGAGACTATGGGGTAAAAAATTATATGTGCACCTGTAATGGTAATAATGAGCTGATGTACACAATACAATATGATATACCTTATCAGCTTGAGATTTGTGATGTGAACTACATGTAGAGGGCCCCGGACAGATTAAGTCTTTCTGACTACACATCCTAACTGTCATTCTTGCTAGTATACCAGCAGTATCCACTCGATACATGGCATCCCATACTCTTATTCATGGCACATGGTGACCCAGTGCTTGCAACCATCCTTTCATCATTCTGTGCCCTAGGTGTGGACTTTTAACCTTCACTGATCTGACAAGGTTGTCAAGCTCCTCATCTGTAATCTTACTATAATCTATTACTATAACAGAAATTCCATACTCGTGGAGACAACGATGGACAGTCCTTGTTGACACACCAATGAATTGGGCAATATAAGGAAGAGACAGCTGCATATTCACTAAACTCTGAATATGTTCTCAAGAGATAATGAACTTGGGAGGTTCCTTTCCTCCATATTGCACTTCTATGGTGCTTACGGGCACACTCATTTCTGCAAGATGCAGCTCAACTGTGGTTTGTCCGTTTGATTTGGCCAGGCCCCCGGGACATGCGTATTGATAATCACCTAATTAGTACCAGGTCAGGTTGTGTGTGTGTGTAAATATATCAAGGTTTCTGGTGGGTCTTTGGAACTATGTTGACTGGTGGCTGGCTGATGTAAATTCGGATGCTGGCAGATTTTCCCTTGCAGTAAACATCGAAGCTATATGGGTCTAGTGTTTGGCTGTGGCTTCATTTTGGTACGTTACCGTGTAGGAGTAATTGTGCTTCGTTGAGGGTGAGCTGTTGGCTGTACGCTTTTATGTTATTGTTATTTTAGGGCACCCAGCGCTGTGTGTTTCAACTGAGTAGTTGATGTGGAAATGACCAACGTGCTAATAATCAGCTGAAGCGCCGCATGTTGTGTGATGTCCGGGTGTTCTCGTGGATAGACAATTGGGACCGCGGCCCGGCTTCCCCTTCTGCTTTACCCTTTATTCTTGTTGACACAGGGTTTTCGCCTTGCCCTGTTGCTTCCGCCCACTGGACTGATCGCACCCCAATTGAGCTCCGCATTGGGAGATTGTGGAATTGTGTATCGACCGCGCATTGGCGCCACATCGTCGCCACATCATCTTGTTTCAACTGGGCTGTGACTTTAATGTGAGTTTGTGCTTTGTTTTGTGTCATTCGTTTTTACATCGGGGTACTGTGATTCCGTCCTCGTATTCTGTCTAATGCGTGTGTGTGTGTGTGATCAGTTAACAGCGAAGTGTGAGCGTGCCTGTGCGTGCGCTAGTGTGTGTGTGTGTGTGTGTGTGTGTGTGTGTGTGTATGTAATTATCCTATTGTAAGTACATTTTTTTTGTGTATGTAAAGTGAGTGAATGTGTAAGGTGATTTACATAAAAGTAATTATATTTTGTGTAGATTATATTTTGTAGTTAAAAGTGATTTATTTATTTTTTCGTTTTTTTTTTTTATTTTGTTTTTGGTTTGGTTGATGTGTTTTTGTATAATTGAAGTTGGTGGTAATTGTGAAATTGTCCTTCCTTTTTTTATATGCCTCTGGTCAATCAGAGGCTTTAGGTTTCTAATTCTATTAGGGGCCGGAGCTGCGGCGGGAGAGTGCACTAACCGCTCTGGGATAATGGGTAACCTAGTTCACTGAGTGTTGTGACTCTATTTTTGTGTGTTACCTGCATATGTGCGTGGTGAAGTGAGTGCACAAGTGTACGTGTGGAATTTATAGGGAAGTGGAAATTGAGCAGGTTGTTATTTCTCTCCCTGTCATCGACTGTGTGCTCCTATGTGAATTGTATTTGAATGTGGCTCTTAAACCTTGTAGCTTTTACCCTCTTTATCATTAATAAAAAATATCCCCTCCCCAACTCTGTAGCGCCACACTTCCATGACCATCCTACCTGTCAAATAACAAGTAGGTCCTATATTAAGCACACAACACTGATACCTGTTCAGAACCTTATATGAGCATATGTCAGGCGCACAATAAATGGATCAAACACGTTTTTCAATTAAATGGCGGATCAAAGAACCTGTCGGCTCATTTGTTCATTGTGGAGAAACTAACGCTAACAATGAAATCAAAGTCATTTAATTATTTAATTTTGCAATTGTCATTTATCATAATATTTGGAGAATAAAGTATAAACACGAGAAGAAATTTGAAGCAGTATGAGATTAAAGTCATAATGTTTTGAGAATAACTCAAAAGGAAAGTAACATCAAAGTGATGTGGTGGACAACAGCAATGTGAAGGGTCATTACATACAATATCACTAACTAGGGAGAAAACTTGGCTATGCAAGCGAGCTGAATTTCTGGGAAGTTTTGCAAGCTCTTTATTCATGAATGAGGTGTGCATTATTACAGGAGTTTTCAACATATGAGTGCCTATCACGGAAAGCCCGAGATGTAGGCTCGTACTCAAGTGAAGCAAAAAATAAATGGAACTACTGAGTCCATATCAAGACATTGTATGTGGTACATCCCTCTCAGACACAGTATTGTTTAGAGATGAAAACCCTGCAAAAACACAGAGCGGGACTGCTCGAATCTCTCTTGTTCTTTCTCCTGAATAAATACAATTTCTTACATAACCACTGCAGAGTCCGGATACTAACAACTGTACTGATGAGCCGAAAGACCAAGAATTTATTTATTGCAAAATCTTATCCTAAAATAGCATTTAATTATGTCCTCCACATCCATCTCTTGGATTGTTAAAAACAAATTAAGATTTGAAATTAGGTTTAGAGATTATATATATATAGATTTTTAATAAAAAAAAATATTATTGTTTATATTTAGCTTGTGTAATAAAACCTCAGTGCCTCTGATACAGAAAAGATGCACCCCTGTGAGAGAAAATAGAGAACTCCCACACAAGGATGCGTTACGTGTCTGATGTACTTGAGCACAAACAGCAGGTAAAAGTCAAATTGCAAACTGTTAATTAATGAAAGTTGGGCACACTGATAGAAATTATTTACATCTGAAGCAAGAATTTGCAACATGCCTTTTTGCATTTGAACCTTGATACAATGAACATTGAGCCTTACTTTTGAATTTTTTTCATCACAAAAAAACATTCAGGGCTTTGAACCAAAGTTCCAGGGCTTCAGCCCTAACAGCCAGGGTCTAGCGACAACACTGGCACACAAACTGCAAGTAATCTAAATCCAGCGGATGACGATTTATTGCATATTGCAGTCTGAAGAGCAGTTTCTCCATTATCAGTTCCCCCAATGTAGCACTGGTATTATCATTGTGCCCACGAACCTACAAAACAGTTGTCTTCAGTTAGTTTAAAGACATAATAAATGCTAAATAAGGTTATAAAATCTAACCTAAATGACTGCCTATTTGTAGTTTGTTATCAGAGGCTCATTTGTTTCATTAGATGAATATTGATGAATACTTGTAGTTGATCAAATGTGTAGTTCTTGAGTTTTTTTACATTTTGATATATATATATATATATATATATATATATATATATATATATATATATATATATATATATAATGTGTTGCTATTGTCTGGCTGTCACTGTAGAAATCACATTAAACTTGCTATTTGAAAAGCCTTTCTTGGAAGTAGGGGAGCTTTAAGGGAAAAAATTGTGAACCACCAAGTGCAAATGTCTTACTACCAATAATAATCAAATTGTTATAACAGTGTCTTTTCCTGATCTCATGTGGAATCCATTCATAGAATGAGGCAGAAAGCAGGTTATTTATAGAATATCCTGCATGCAGAAGATGACAGATGTACAGCTCTGAAGTGACAAGCTATCTTTTCTATAATGCATTCAGTAAACTAAAATATAAGAGTCCGCTTGATCAAAATGCATGAATGTTTTAATACCGTGTGTATTAAAAATGTGTACATTTTTAGAATTAAAAGCAGCCTCTGGATCACATTGGTCATGTTAGCGAGAATGGTTAATAAACTGCCTCTTTAAACGATCACTTACTTTTTAACCCTTGAGGCTGAAACATACTTCACATAAGTATGCCAAAGCAGACGTGAGCGCTTGGCCAATGCATGAACCCATTGTACATACATTACGTGAGCGCTTGCGTTGCTCTGGCGGTTAAAAACCTCAGATCACAAGAGGGCAATAGATATTTTAGGTATGACCACGAAACCGTGGCTGCCTCCAAAACCAGGACGTTGTTGCCTTGGGAGGCAGTATGAAAATAAGATGCTTTTCAAACTGTTCGGAGACCAGTTTCCTTAAGAGTTCCATTAATTCAAAACAGCTGTCAGTTAAGCCATTAACTGATTAGGCAGCAACTCATCTGCTTACGTTTTCGGATGCTACCTGGATGTGGTAGATGAGTCGATACTTGATGAGTGGGTAAAGACATGTAGAAAAAAAACAGGTTGGTTTGAATGGACTAAGGACAAAAAGTCCCTATATATTATATAAATATATATATATTTTTTAATAATTATTTTTTTTTTTTCTAAAACATTTAACTCAAACTGCTGCAAGAGTCCGCCATGACAGTTGTTGATTGAAAGAAGAAAATCTACTCTAGCACCCCTTGTGGCAATGCTGAGAATACAGTGCGTACTTGAGTTGTGTTATGAATTTAGACACTGACACATTTCACAACACAACGGCGCGTGAAATCGAGCTTGCTTAGGTGTGTCTGCATTCACGTACTTGCGTGGAGGCTTGATAAATGAGATGAAACAATCAACTGCACATACCTGAGATCCAGCAACATGCCTCTGCTCAGCCATGATTTGAACTGTGGTGGTCTGTGTCTCAAGCTGATTATGTAAAATACAATAGGCATGCCCGAGCTCCTTAGTCATGCCTCCATATGCCTCACACCTCAGACTTCACCCCCCCACATCAAAACAATGTCACATAGTAAAACTCACAGAAAAGTGAAGCGTAAAGGAAAAGAGTCATGGCAAACTGAAACGAGACCCAGTAGTGAATCCTGGCATCGGCGATATAGGCAGGTGCCTAGGGCGGTAATTCTGTCTGGGGTGTCATGACAGGGTACCTGATCGATCGCCCCTGCACAGAGCTCGCAAGATCACGATGAGTGATCTTGCGGTGCCCCGAATTGTGCCATCCCACCCCTGACGAATTATGGGTGAAAGGTGCCCTATATCATGCCACCCTGCCTTGAGCTTGCAAGATTGCGATGGGAGAGAGGTGTCCCAAATCATTCCACCCTGTGACCAGCCCCCGCACAGAGCTTGCAAGTTCGCGATGGGGGAAAGGTGCCCCGAGTTGTTCCTGAGAGGGTATCAGACTAAAATGCTCTAAATGGTTAGGATTATAGATTATCATAATGCATTCTTACATTCTGAACAAACATAAGATAACCATAATTAACAGTATAGGTGCACCTTGACACAGGATCGACTCAGTGGTCTTGAGAAAAATAAGTATCAATGATGTGATTGCTGGGCAGATTCGACAAAGTTATTGATGATTATGCATCAATGAAAACTAGGAGGCGAGGGTTAAATTTGAAATAAGGAATTATGTGTAATGGCACTACACATAAGTATTCTGCCATTTTCTTTAATTATTGACTATATAATTTATATATAATATATATTATACTTATACACTGTGCAAAAGTCTTAGGCACTTTATATTTTTCACAAAAACATTTGCCTTCGAACAGTAATTTTATATATTCTTCTTTTAGTGTATGAGTCTGAAAAATCTATTTTAGATTTCAACATTCCCTTTGCAAATATAATTCAACAGAAGAAGAACATAGAGCCCTACAATAGATGGTATGGCCCCCACATAGCCTGTATCTCGACACCATCATTGAGTCAGTCTGGGATTACATGAAGAGACAGAAGATTGAGACAGCCTAAATTGAGAGTAGAACTGTTCTCCAAGAAGCTTGGAATATCCTATATGCCAACAACAAAGAAAAACTGTGTCCAGGTGTACCTAGGAGAATTGGTGCTGTTTTGAAGGCAAAGGTCGTCACACCAAATATTGCTTTATTTATTTAGCTTTTTTATGTTTCTAGACTTTTTATGTTATTTGTGGCATTATTTCTGAAGACATCCTCACTAAGCAACATTTTAGTCAAGTGCCGAAAATTCTCTCATTATTTACTCACCCTCATGCCATTCCAGAAACATGGCTTTCTTTCTTTCGCAGAATGCAAATTAAGATTTTAGAAGCATATTTAAACTCTATAGGTTCTTGCATTGCAAGTGAATGTTGGCCAGAACCTTGAAAGACAAAAAAGCACATTGACCACACTGTATCTCCCACTGTACTCAAGTTGTGATCATCAGCAGAACCCCAATATATAAAAGTTGTTGCCATTAGGCTGATAGATCACAATCAGAAACCTCTTTATTCCTCGCAATACAAGTGGTCTGTGTTCATAAGGAAATTTGGGTTGTAATACAGAAATACATTTCTTTGTTAATTATCAACACTAAATCGGTTTCCAGAAGAGTCTTCTCGTGCATCTGCCCATATTTGTCCCCCAATTGTGAAAGTGAAACCCCGCCCATGCTTCCAAGAATGCTGTAGAGTGTAATTTTGCAAGCAAAGAATGTCTCCTTATTTCTCTTCCTCTGTTTTTTGCCCTTCAAGTTTTACTGAAACTTTCTTTATAGATCCATTCTCTTCATTACCTCTCTTCACATTGCTGTTAGCCTCTACCCTTCTCCTCTTGAACATCATGCCAATTTCCTCAGAGGACAACAGCACATCCTGTGAGAGCAACAATGATTGGTTAACATAAGTATGTAGTGTGTCTTTCTCTTTTAGATGTGTGAAATGGAGACTCACACACACTTGTCATTGAAAGAAGAAAAATTGCCCTGTTTTGTCACCTCACATACACAATACAGAAGTGCTCTTGCTTTGTTTCTTTGCTTTAAATGACCAATAATAGTTATTGAGAATAAGTAGTCTCTTTTTATTTCTTGTCCCACCACTCTCAAGAAAAAACGTCTTGGTTACATAAAACGTAAGTGGGAACAAGGCAATGTGTAATCGCATTGGGACATGCCCTGACTGTCACACCAATTTATTGGCTGATGGTGCTTAAGCAAAACCCACAGGGAGCTATGTCAAGGGCTCCATAAAGGCAATCACATCACACCATCAAGTTTTCTGCATGAAGGCACGAGACAATGCAACTGCTAGTGAGTATGGCCAGCTTATGCAGCATCTCGTTCCCACTCAGGGAACCAGGGTTTTGCTTCACGTAACCGAGACGTTCCCTTTCGTAGGAACTGAAGCTGCGTAATCGCACTGAAAACGATATATATTCAGGCCATGCGAATAGTAGCTGCCAACTGTCTACGCCTGTGTGGCAAGCAAATAGCTTAATGCTAAAGCATCTGAATAAAACAGAAGGAGTTTATGAAGGGAGTCAAACCCTAGTCTAGATTACAAAATCTAACAAATGTATACAGAGATGACCATCATGTCACCATTGAACCAACCATAACCGTTAATCAAAAGGTCGCTGGTTCGATCCCCACAGCCACCACCATTGTGTCCTTAAGCAAGGCACTTAACTCCAGGTTGCTCCGGGGGTATTGTCCCTGTAATAAGTGCACTGTAAGTCGCTTTGGATAAAAGCGTCTGCTAAATGTAAATGTATGTATGTATGTATGTATGTATGTAGGTACAATACGGGCCAGAGAAGATCATGCATTGAAGAACAGAAAATCTGATTCAATGGCGCGAAGCGAGTGCCTTTATGGAGCCAGTGGCGTAGCTCCCAAGGGGGTCACTTAAGCGACATCAGCCAATAAATTACCGTGATCAAATTGCTTCAGACCACGTGACACTCAGGGTGTGTCCCAATGTGATTATGCAACTCCAGTTCCTTTAGAAGGGAACAAAAGTTTACGTGAGGAGTGCTCATTGAGAGGAAATTATTCTTTTTTTGACTAAATGATTGCAAACTGACTTTTACGTGCCAAATTCCACGCTTCGTCGCAGATTCCTGGTAAAATTAACTCTAGAGGTGCTAAAACAATTGTGCTATTTATTCACTTTCACACAAATCATGACTACGATGGTTGATTATGACTTTACAAACATTTATTTTTCTAACTATTACTCACACACTGCAATGTTATGATATTGAAACACTCTAACGCATCATCTTTTGTACAGAACCACCTAAATTTACACACTAATTCCAATATGATTAGCTCACTGCAGCTCACCTCATAGAGTGTTCAGCTTTGCACTGTTCTGAGGCGAGTCAAGTACACAAGCTGATACGTGAGAGGAAAGTGTCATGGAGGCAACACAAGATAATGTTTTCTTTTTCTTTTCATTTCTCATTTTGTTTTCAGACACTATCAGTTAGGTTAAGGCGTTGGTTTCTGTTTTTTTTTTCATTTGATTTAGATTACTATTGGTTAAGTTTAGGTTAAAGTTTAGGTTAGGGAGGTACACTTTACTCGATAAAACCTCTACACTGCCATGTTTAGCCTGCCCTGTGCCTGCTCAAAATTATGTGTATAGATGCAAAAGTCAGACTAAATTAAGACTGCTCCAACCTCAGCCACTATTATCAAAGCAGTTCTTATGTTGTTTTGTTTCAGTGTAAATGAAATTCTGCATCAAAGCAGCTTTAAACTTGGTTGTCATGAAACAGCATATATTCCATAATTTAGTTTCACATTTAACCCTTTTCAGCCGAACTGTTCAAATTTGGAAACAATTATTCCCATGGTTCCTGTCTCAATATCTTTGCCGTCCAATCACTGATTTTATTTCTGAAAACTGCCAGATACTCATGACAATATAAGCAAAAAAGCACATATGATTGGTTAAGGGGTTACTGGGCATGAATAACAAATCACAGGAGATTACCTCCAGTGTTGGACTGACTACTTCAAATTGAAAACTGAGGTAAGAGAAGTTATTTAACATGTGTTGTCAATATGTCTTTTGAAAGTCAAAATGTTTTATTTACGAAGCATTTATTTGTAGGATGAACACTAGTTATTTCTAGAAAAAATTACATGACCGTCTGTGTTCATCGGACAGGCAGCTAGATTCTATTTTTAAGCAAATTTCTATGAAACTTAAGAAAAAAAGGCTATCAATAATATGTACATTTTTAGCTAAATATCAGTAACTTTTTTGGCCAATTTTGTTGCTTGTGGAAGATAGTCAAACCTTTTTATTTACAAAGCATTTATTTGTAGTAGCGCTTGCTAACTATTTTTTTCCTGGAAAAACCGTGACCATCATCAGCGAGCCTCTGCTTTTTATATTATTTGTTTGGGCACTTTCTGTGAAACTATCTAAATAACCATTAGCTAGCAATACAATGTATATTTTTAACTAAATATCAAAATTTTTGCCAATTATGTCGCTTAAAAATCTGCCTAAAGTAATGTGAGGCAGAAAGCAGACGGTTTTTTTATTTATTTTTTTAAAGCTGTTCAAACCTGCCTGGAAACTGGCCTGCTAGTGAGATAAGTAATCTAGCTTGTTGATTTTACCATGTAATGAAAACATTTTAGATATCTTTCTATAATTTAGCAAATAGCCTTACCCATCCATCACACAGATATGATATGGTTTTAGATTGTGTGTAGCTTTCTGTACACATGGAAAGTGTGAGAGGGCTGTTTGCAGTTGGACATTCTGGTTAGACTATTCAGTGTACAGATTTGTGAAGAATACACTGCTGGCTACCAATTGTCTACTTTTTTCTGTTGTAGAGATGGATAGAGATTATGGCTCCTGTTTGACTCTGATTCTTATCCCTCGTACGCTGACATCGATTCACAGGTACCAAAACCTCTCCCATTTAAGCCTAGCCGTCCATTCCGTATTGACCTAGGTAGTATGCGTCAGACTGTGCGGTCAACCACCAATATGATGTTGTGAGAAATGTTTTTACTCAGGCTGTAGTTGCTGAGAAATGCAAATTTACAAACCGTCAGGGGTGGAAGCTCATCCTAAACTGTCCATCATATTACAGCTACCAAGGAGCTTGGATGGAGGTGACCCCCAATTAATTTTACTAATTTCTTGCATTGCTAATTTACATTGGGTTTTCAATTCTCCTTGATTCCAATCATCATTGGGGAACCAAGTCACTTCAGGGCTCGTGGGCGAGAGTACTTTTAGCAGCTCTAAATGTTGTAGACCCTACCACAGAGGATAATCAGGATCGCCTTAGGACGTTGCATTATCTTATGGACCCCCACAAACAAAAATGCCAGCAGCTCTTTCAGCCTAACCAAAATCTTGCAATAGATGAACGAATGGTCAAGTCTAAAGCTCGGTCAGGATTTAAACAATAAATGAAGGGCAAGTCTACTCAGTTGGGTTTTAAATTATGGGTAATCGCAACATCAGACTCTGGGTATACTCTCCACTTTAATATTTAAAGATAGTCATGATGGGCATGTCACTGACTTGACCACCAAAGTAGTTGAATCATTACTGCAGCCATTCAAAGACCAGGGCCGCAATGCTTGGTTTGACTACTTTTACACATCCCCATCTCTTATGGTTAAGTTGTTAGAAATGGGAACTAATGCCTGTGGGACATGCAGGGTGAATAGTAAACTGTTTCCTGCAGAATTAAAAGACATCAAAAGATGGGAACGTGAGACAGCTCGTGGGGATATGAGGTGGTGTATGATTGAGGGGAATATACTTGTAATACAATGTAAGGACATGCGTGCTGTTACACGCCTCTCTAATTTCCACAATGTGAATGGCTCAACCGAAATTACTAGGTTTGTAAAAAATGAAGGCGACTGGACAAAAGAAGCAGCCCACTGTCATCAGCGATTATAACAAAAACATGGGCGGTGTTGATAGGTCAGACAAATGATAAAATCTTACAACGTCCTACAAAAACTCAGAAGTGGTGGAAGACTCTTTTTATCCACATAATAGACATTATCATCATCAAAAGTTTCATATTGTTTAAGGAATGGCAATACATTCATGCAGCACCAGGGGATGAGCGTAGACCTTTGAACTTAACCCATATATAACAGGCGGTGTGTGAAAAAAGCTCGGAGGATCATCAGAGACTCCAGCCACCTGAGTCATGGGCTGCTCTCACTGCTACCATCAGGCAGGTGGTATCGCAGCATCAGGACTTGCACCAGCCAACTACATGACAGCTTCTTACCCCAAGAAATCAGACTTCTGAACACTTGATCTCTCATGATCAATATACCAGCACTGCACTTTATTAATCTATTATCTCACACTGGACTGTCATAATTATATTCTCCACAATACAACTACAGCATATATATATATATATATAAAAAAATTATATATACAGTATATATATATACTTTTTTTTTTAATTGTATGTGCATTCTATATTGTGTGTATTGTTTACTGTACATTGTATATTATTATTGTGTTGTGTAATTATGTGTACATTTGATATGTAAATTGTGTTGTGTAAATATGTTGTTTATTGTAAATTGGTATATGTCTCGTCACTGTCATGACTGCTATGTTGCTCGGAACTGCACACAAAACTTTCACCTACTGTCGCACTTGTGTATATAGTCGTGTGACCATAAAGTGATTTGATTTGATTTCAGAGAAAACCTGGCTCGTTAGCTGGGAGGTATCGATATTCATGCAAGTTTCCCTTTGCAAACACTAAAGCCTGTAGTTCCTCCTTTGTCATCACTCCACACAGTCCATGTCCCTACATTTGAAGAGTCCTCTAAGAGATGTTGGCTACGCTATCGGAAAAGTAGGACTGAAAATAAAACTAACGTAGCTTGTTGCGCACCGGAATGTAATGGCAAAATACTTTGCTTGGTTCACGATAGGAACTGTTTTCAGTCTTGGCACTCAGCTGAGTGTGACCAGTTTTGCGAAAAGGCCTAGGTTTGGCTCTGTTTACTGGTGTGGTTTTCCTTTTCTCCCTCTCTTCTCACCACAGGTATTGCAGTTGTTGATTATTTATGAATTTATATATATTCTGTTCCTACACACTTTATTATAAATGTATTTACTGTAGAAAGTTCGAATTGTAATTTGTGTGTAATTCGAATGTTCAAATTAAATAAAGTGTGTGTTTTATTGAACACATAAAATGTATATTTCTCTGTTAGTGTCCTTCAGTTTCAGAACTGATTATTACATGTGCTCAAAAGGAGTATTTGAGGAGTGTGAAATGTATCTTAACATTCTAAATGTTTGTTTTATTCCGTTTTCCCACTAATCACTAGAGTGGTCACAACTTTTGAATTTTTTTAAAAAAAATTGCTGTGTGAATTCTTATAATAAAGGATGATTATACTTAAATAATCATACATATATGTATATCATTTGAAAGCCTTAGCTTTTCTTGTCAAAATGGTATATAAAGTTCAGGTGTGTGATGTTATATTAATATGAATATAATATGAATTTGGATATGAATATCATATTCTGGCACAGAATGGAATTTTCTGAATTTTTGGCTCAGGCTGGACTGGGTTAAAAGTATAAATGTCATGTGTATTTTGTTGATTAAAATTTTTCATGTCTTTTATTTAAAAATTCTAGTTCCTGTTTCATGTCATGTGGTTCCCGTTTCATGTGATTTCATATTTCCTTCCATGTTCATGTGTCTAGTTTTCATTGGATATTGTTTGATTATCTTGTTTTCAGTTCTGTCTGTTCATTGGTTCCCTCTTCATTGTTCTCCCATGTCCAAGTATTTAAGCCCTCATGTTTTCCATTGTCCTTTGTCGAGCATCAGAGGAGGGTCAGTTTCTGGTACAAACTCTCAATATAGACCTGACACTAACAAATGAAGGAGGGTCTTGTTGAAATTTAACAGATGATCTTGGAAGAAAAGCATGTTTATCAACTGGAGGTCAGAAACGTGGAGAGCTAACAAGAATGGGAAAATCAAATTAAATGAAGAAAGCAGTGGCAGGTAAGCACAGCTGTGTTGTGAATGGACCAGAGTGGGGAGAATCTGATAGTGATGATAGTATGGAAATAAGTCAAGGAAGTGGAAGAATGAGGGAGAAAAGAGAAAATAATTTAGGAGGGATTAGGGCAACGTCTCGGTTACTGTTGTAACCTCTGTTCCCTGATGGAGGGAACGAGACGTTGTGTTGATGTAGTGAGACTAGGAGTCTCACTTGAGATCCTTGGGTACCTCTTATCTTTGAGAAAAGGCCAATGAGAATTGGTGAACAGAATTTGTATGAGTAAGTCCCAGCCATTTCAGCAGCTAGTACAATGTTGTGGCAAGAGGGACACAACACCTTGTTCCCTCCATCAGGGAATGGAGGTTACGACAGTAACCAAGACATTCCCCTTCTTTCACTCACTCAACATTGTGTTGATGTAGTGACACTAGGGGTCCCTATCTAAAAACACCACAATACTGAACCGTGTTATGTTGACTGCTGATGCAGATGCAAGCAAGCTGCTGCATGCAAAAATAGCAGGTGCATCACACTGCATGTAACCTTCCCCAATGCCCCAAAAGATGTCATATAGTTCCCACATCCCTGAGAGGGGGAAGAGACTTGACAAGCATGGGAGCAGGCCGTGCCAGCCGCTGCCTTTTCTCTATCTATGTTTTCTCTCCATAGAGTGTTTTATGCGGCTGAGGCCATCTAACGCTATACCATGAATCAGGGAAGGCACTATTTTCCTATCTTACTCTTTCAGGGGGAAAAGACCCTGCAGAGACTACATCCTGCCAAACAGGGGAGGTTAACATGTGGCAAAATACATCACATGGGCTTACCAGCTACATATGGAAGTGGCGCGGTGGTAGGTCCTGCCTTGACGGGGAGGAGCTCTACAAATACAGTGACCAGGGGGCAAAGGGAACTCTGCACGAGGGAGACGCAGGTTCCACGAAAAATACATCACATGAGATTATTGGAATAATCAGAACCTGTGGAGCACCTGTTCCAGTACAGGCAATTTGGTGCCTGCGGTGGGTCTGGCTGAGAAATGCCTCCACTGAATTTGGAGCCAGAGGGCTAGGGAGGAAGGATATCCAGGGTCCGTGACTTGTGGACTTGACTGGGGGAGTAGAGCACTTCGCCTCAGGAGAGGGGAAAGGCGCTATGCGCAAACGATACAGCCGGCCAGCTGATCCATATTTCAGAATTCTATGAGTTCAGACCTGTCAAAACAAGGGACTAGACCGGCTCAATCCGGAGATTGTAAAATCTCACGAAGGTATTGGGTGTTGCCCAGCATGCAGCTCTGCAGTTTTCTGCTAGAGATGTGCTGTTGGTCAGTGCCCACGAGGATGTCACACTCCTCGTAGATTGTGTTAGAACCCGCAAGGGCCGGGCACGGCCTGGGTCTGGTAGGCCAACGCAATGGCATCCACGATCTAGTGGACAAGCCTCTGTTTGGAGACAGCGTTCCCTTTCCGCTGTCCACCAAAGCAGACAAAGATTTGTTCAGAGTGTCTAAAGCTCTGCGTGTGATCCAAATAGGTGCGCAAAGCATGTACCGGACAAAGCAACACTAAGGCTGGGTCTGCCTCCTCCTGGGGCAGCGCTTGCAGGCTCACTACCTGATCCCTGAAAGGGTGGTAGGAACCTAAGGCATGTAGCCCAGTCATGGTCTCAGGATGACGTGAGAATCCGCCGGACTGAACTCCAGGCAAGTGTCACTGAACTAGAATTCTTGCAGGTCCCCAACCCTCTTAATTAAAGTATAATTAAAAATCAGGAGTGCTATCTTCAAGGAGAGGGCCTTTAGTTCGACTGAGTCTAGTGGCTCACACAGGGCTCTCCGAAGGCCCAAGAGGAACACTGAGAGATCCCACGAGGGGAACAGGCATGGCATAGGAGGGTTCAGCATCTGGGCACCTCTAAGGAACCTGATGATCAGGTCGTGCTTCCCTAACGACTTACCGCCCACTGCGTCGTGATGAGCCACTATGGTGGCTACATAAGCCTTCGAGGTGGAGGGGACAGCTGCCCCTCCAGCCTCTCCTGCAGGAATGAGAACACTGACCTGACTGCGCACCTCTGTGTGTCTTCAGATCAGGAAGAACACCAATTTGCGAATAAGGGCCACTTTAGGGCATAAAGCTGCCTGGTAGAGTGAGCTCTGGCTTGAGTGATTGTGTATGATGGCTGGTGGTAGACCACTTAGATCTTCCGCATCCCGTCCAAGGGGCAGACCTGGAGGTTCCATAGGTCTGGGCACGGATGCCAGAGGGTGCCCCGTCCCTGAGAAAGAAGGTCCTTCCTCAGGAGAATTCACTAGGGAGGTGCTGTCAAGATGAGGATGAGATCCGATAACCAAGTCCGAGTGGGCCAGTAGGGTTCCATCTTGGGACTGTAGTCTGAAGCCAGTGCTGAAGCGGTCTCATATGCATCAACCCGAGTGGCGTGACCATCGCTGAGGATGCCATATGCCCGAGGAGCCTTTGAAATTGTTTCAGTGGAACATCTGTGCCCAGTCTGAATGTACACAGGCAGTTCAGCACAGGCAGTTCAGCACTGACTGTGCGCTCTCGCTTGTGAGGCGCACTGTCATTGAGTTTAACTCCATGCCGAGAAAAGAGATGCTCTGAACTGGGGAGATCTTGAGAGTGTGGTGCAGTTGGGCAGGTGAAGATGGGAGGTCCGCTATCATGGGGGCCCGACTGCCAGTGCTCATGTCTGATTGCCATGAGAACAGCGGTTTTGGGCACCGACTAAGTGACCCAGGGAGTGAAGAAACTGCTCTTTTTATGACAATGTGGGTAACGCAGCCCATTGGGGGTGTGGCAAACAAAGAAAAGGAAACAAATAGACATCTCTCTTCCTGCGTTGCCTTTCTCAGGAGCGCTTGAGAGCCTTCTGGGTCCGGGAGGTGGTTCGTGAGATGGGGGTGTCCGTCTCCTGCGGAGAGCTCTACACTGGGGCTGAGAGCTGGGCCCAGGCTGGGGCAGGGCTGCCTGGGGTTTCACCGCCACAGGGGGACACCCTTGGCGAGCAGATGGGATGTGGGATCTTGAGCTGCATCGGGGCAAGATGTGATAAATGGCCTCCATCTGTTTCTTTACCGATGAGAACTGCTGGGCAAAGTCCTCAGCAGTGCCGTTCTTTGAGTGGCCATCGACTGTCCGAGTGCGTGCACTGTGACCTTCGTTGCCCGGAAGACGAGGTCGGTCGCCGAGCGCAGTTCCAGCAGCACATCAGGATCAATTCAATTCAATTTTATTTGTATAGCGCCTTTCACAACACACATCATTTCAAAGCAGCTTTACATAAGATCAGGCATTAACAGACGATAAAACTGTAATGTCTATAATGTTGATGAATCATCATTGTGTAATTAGATAAAATATGATTGTTAATCATGTTTATCCCTCTGGGGTCGACGGATGCGCTGGCACGTCCTGCTGGATATTTTCGTCATTACAGCAGAAACAACTTAAAATACTCCGTCATTTTTGGGTATACAGATAAGTGTAAGACATCATTAGAGACTATAAAGGTTGGCCTATAAATGCCTAGTGCATATATATATATATATATATATATATCACTGCTTCATTTTATTAGGCCATATCCATGGATTTGGTTACAGACAAATGATCTAGAACAGTGAAATCGCTCACAGAAAGTCCGTCTTGCCTGCACTCGAGTCGACTCCAGTATCTCACACTCACCCTGCCTGGTGATGGATGAAATGAGCTACTCTGTCTTCACTCTCATTGGTAGTCGCTCGTAATTTGCATAAAGATTACATTTTCTCAACTGGTCGCCAATGGTCCTGATAGCTCATGCAGCTTGAAGTCGCTGTGCTCTCATTGAAAAAGAATGAGATGATGTCGATGTCTTCTAGACGTACATTTTTTCAGACACTGTGTGAAGTGAAATATGTTGTATAAAAAGGGGCCATTCACACCATACACAATGAAAAAGCACCACTACAGAGCAGAATGCAGGTGTCTCGAGATGCATTTTTTTTTCTTTTTACAATTTAAGTTATTTTTAAAAGACAAAACAGTATGCGGAAATATGCCAGAATTAAGCATTACATGGGGGCCATTTTTATTTTCACATTTAAATATATTGTACAAAAATAATATTATATTTTAAATGGGATTTATTATGGCAAATATGACCCTGCTTCCTGAACATATGTTGCTGTGTTGGGCTAGCTGGGATGCTCAAACTAACAGAAACATTTTTAGATGGTCCCACAGAGCTGCAGTTTTTACACTTTTGGGGGAATCAGTCTACAAGTGGATTACTTATAGTTGTCTCTTTAGCTGGAGAGGAGAAAGTAATTTACCATACAAAAATCACCTTTTCCTGTTAAGTATTTAATAGAAGATACAGCTGTTATGCGAATGTAGATGAGGGCAGACAAGGAGTGGGATCTATAAGCGGGCTCTTTATTTTAGTCAAAGTGAAGACAAAATAAGGACAAAGGAAAACATCCATGGGGGGACAAAACTGAAACAAAAACACGAACACAACGGAGAAACACAGAACTAGGGAAACACGGCAGAACAGGCACGGAGCAAACATGGAAACATCAACA
Organism: Xyrauchen texanus; assembly: GCF_025860055.1. Classification (NCBI taxonomy): domain Eukaryota; kingdom Metazoa; phylum Chordata; class Actinopteri; order Cypriniformes; family Catostomidae; genus Xyrauchen; species Xyrauchen texanus. Next base: position 27,979,033 of record NC_068298.1, on the reverse strand, counting down.
TTCAACCAACGACCAGGAGTGGAAAGCAAACACGGTTTATATACAAAAGGACAGGATGATTGCAAACGATAAACAGGTGCGAACAATGACACAATGATGTAGTTCATGACAGTGACATGTGAAACGTGGGGCAGACAACAGGGAATCGTAACAGAATCCCCCCTCAAAGGATCGGATTCCAGACGATCCTAAAACAAAAAAAAAACACAAAAATCATCCAGGGGATCGAGGGGGGCTAGCAGACCAAAAGAGGGTACACGGGGCAAACAGACAGTCCAAGGGGGGCACAAGGGGCAAAGAGACAGTCCAAGGGGCACGAAGGGGCAGACTGGCAGTCCAAGGGGCCACCGAGGGCAGGCAGACAGTCCAAGGGGGCACAAGGGGCAGACAGACAGTCCAAGGGGAGCACAAGACGGGGACTGGGTCAGGTGGCCTGGGAGCTGGCCACAGGACAGGGACAGGTTCAGGAGGCCTGGGAGGCGGCCAAAGGACAGGGACAGGTTCAGGAGGCCTGGGAGGCAGCCACAGGGCAAGGACAGGTTCAGGAGGCCGAACCGTGGGAGGCGGAGCCGTGGGAAGCTCTGGAGGATCAGGGGTGGAGCCGTGGGAGGCTCAAGAGGCAGAGCAGAGGGAGGCTCAGGACGCGGAGCAGAGGGAGGCTCAGGATGCAGAGCCAAGGAAGGCTCAGGAGGCAGAGCCGAGGAAGGCTCAGGAGGCAGAGCCGAGGAAGGCTCAGGAGGTGGCGCCGTGGGAGGCTGAGGAGGCAGAGCTGTGGGAGGCTCAGGAGGTGGAGCCGAGGAAGGCTCGGGAGACGGAGCCGAGGAAGGTGGTGCCGTAGGAGGCTCTAGAGGCAAAGCCCTGGGAGGCTCTGGAGGCGGAGCCGAGGGAGGTGGCGCCATAGCAGGCTTTAAAGGCGGAGGCCTGGAAGGCTCTGGAGGCAGAGCCGAGGGAGGTTGCGCCATAGGAGGTTCTAGAGGCAGAGCCCTAGTAGGCTCTGGAGGCTCGGGAGGTGGAGCCGTAGGAGGTGGCGCCGTAGGCAGCTCTAAAGGCGGAGCCCTGGAAGGCTTGAGAGACTTGAGAGGCGGAGCCCTGGAAGGCTCGAGAGGCGGAGCCCTGGGTGGCTCGAGAGACTTGAGAGGCGGAGCCCTGGGAGGCTCGAGAGGCGGAGCCCTGGAAGGCTCGAGAAGCGGAGCCCTGGGAGGCTCGAGAAACTTGAGAGGCGGAGCCCTGGTAGGCTCGAGAGGAGGAGCCCTGGAAGACTCGAGAGATGGAGCCGTAGGAGGCTCGGGAGGCGGAGCCCTGGGAGGCTCGGGAGGAGCTGGCTCTTGGACGGTCATGGCTACTGGCGCTGGCTCTTGGACGGTCGAGGCTACAGGTGCTGGCTCAGGGACGGTCGAGGCTACAGGCGCTGGCTCAGGGACGGTCGAGGCTGCAGGCGCTGGCTCAGGGACGGTCGAGGCTGCAGGCGCTGGCTCGCTGACGGTAGGGGCTGCAGGCGCTGGCTCACTGACCGTGGCAGGCGTAGGCGCTGACTCGCTGACCGTGGCAGGCGTAGGCGCTGGCTTGCTGACCGTGGCAGGCGTAGGCGCTGGCTCGCTGAGCCCTGGGAGGCTCGAGAGACTTGAGAGGCGGAGCCCTGGTAGGCTCGAGAGGAGGAGCCCTGGAAGACTCGAGAGATGGAGCCGTGGGAGGCTCGGGAGGCAGAGCCCTGGGAGGCTCGGGAGGAGCTGGCTCTTGGACGGTCATGGCTACTAGCGCTGGCTCAGGGACGGTCGAGGCTGCAGGCGCTGGCTCAGGGGCGGTAGGGGCTGCAGGCGCTGGCTCGCTGACGGTAGGGGCTGCAGGCGCTGGCTCGCTGACGGTAGGGGCTGCAGGCGCTGGCTCGCTGACCGTGGCAGGCGTAGGCGCTGGCTCGCTGACCGTGGCAGGCGTAGGCGCTGGCTTGCTGACCGTGGCAGGCGTGAGCTGGGGAGCAGAAGCCCTTCTTCTCCTCCTCCTCCGGGCGGAGGAAGCTGGCAGCACTGGCTCCTTGACCAAGGCAGGCGTGAAGGGACGAATCATGGGCGAATGGAGAGTTACCACTGTGGGAGGAGCTACGGGGTCCTCCTCGATGACGCCCACAGTGAATGACGAATCGCAGGCCAGCAGAGTCTCCTCCATGAATTCGGGGAGCGTCCAGCCGCGCATTGCTGGTGGCAACCGCTCCTTGAGTGCACTGTTTAGGTTCGCCCGGAAGAACACCACCAGGGAGGAGTCAGGGAAGTCGGTGGCACTCGCAATCGCGAGAAAATCGCGGATGTGCTCTTCAACCGGACGGTCTCCCTGCATCAGGCTGAGCAGCTGACAGTTCGCTTTAAGAACCGGTAGATCCATGTTGGGTCATTCGTTCTGTTATGCGAATGTAGACGAGGGCAGACAAGGAGTGGGATCTATAAGCGGGCTCTTTGGTAAATGGTAAATGGTCTGCACTTATATAGCGCTTTTTTCTAACCTCAGAGGTTACCAAAGCGCTTTACACTGTGTCCCAATCACCCATTCACACACACATTCATACACCAATGGCGGCAGAGCTGCCATGCAAGGCGCTAGCCTACCATTGGGAGCAACTTGGGGTTCAGTGTCTTGCTCAAGGACACTTCGGCATGTGGAGTCATGTGGGCCGGGATTCGAACCGCCAACCCTGCGATTGGCAGCCAACCCGCTCTACCACCTGAGCCACAGCCGCCCTCTTTGTTTTAGTCAAAGTGAAGACAAAATAAGGACAAAGGAAAACATCAATGGGGGGACAAAACTGAAACAAAAACACGAACACAACGGAGAAACACGGAACTAGGGAAACACGGCGGAACAGGCACGGAGCAAACATGGAAACATCAACATTCAACCAACGATCAGGAGTGGAAAGCAAACAGGGTTTATATACACAAGGACAGGATGATTGCAAACGATAAACAGGTGAGAACAATGACACAATGATGTAGTGCATGACAGTGACATGTGAAACGCGGGGCAGACAACAGGGAATCGTAACAACAGCACTGACAGGTAATGTATCTGACCGCATTTACTGACAGGAAGTCTGTTCTTTCATTTATGATTAGTTGCATAAAAAAAATCTATAAATGTATATTAGAAACATTAATTCAGTGTAAATATATGGGCTATTAAAAACCATTGATGTCAGATGGTTTGCAGGCAAACTACCAAATAATTTCATTTTCTATTTGTTTTTCAGCAAATGTTTTATTGGAATGAACAGTTTATTTATATCCTTGCAATCTGCACCTATTAAGAGAATGTGTGTGTGTTTTTGTCAATAATCTCTGTATACGTGTGTCAGCTTTTCAGCATTTTGTGTGAGTAATTTTAGTATGTCCTCATTAAGTACTGTAGATGTGGCTGTGTTGGTTCAGTGCTGCTGGCCTCATTTAAAAGTGCTCAAAATTTCTCCTTTTTCTCTCTTTTGCTCTCTCTCTCTCCCTCTCTCATTCTCATTTAAATTGGTCTTGTCTTCCCTGATATATCCATTCCAATTAACACCATATTCTTTATCTACTGTAACTTCTCTCTCTCTCTCTCTCTCTTTATCACTCACTCACTTACTCTTTTTTTTAGCAACCTATTACACACACACAAACAAACTTGTTTTTATATCATTATCTCCATAGACTTACATGCATTTTATGGATTTTACACCTATCCCTAAACCTAACCCTAACAGAAACATTTTTGCATTTAAAAAGAAAAAAACATATTTTAGTATATATTTACATTTCCCTCGTGGGGACTGCTGGCTGGACCCACAATGTAGGATAAACATGTACACACACACACACACACACACACACACACACACACATGTTGTGTTTCCATGTTTTATGGGGACTTTCCATAGACATAATGGTTTTTATACTGTACAAACTTTATATTCTATTCCCTAAACCTAACCCTACCCCTAAACCTAACCCTCACAGAAAACTTTCTGCATTTTTACATTTTCAAAAAACATAATTTAGTATGATTTATAAGCTGTTTTCCTCATGGGGACCAACAAAATGTCCCCACAAGGTCAAAAAGTTCGGGTTTTACTATCCTTATGGGGACATTTGGTCCCCACAAAGTGATAAATACACGCTCACACACACACACACACACACACACACACACACACACACACACAGGCAGTCTGTTTTGTTCTCTCTATTTAGACTCTTTAGCTGATTCTTTCATCAGATGTAGTTTTCAATCAAACGCCTACATAGATAGATTGATTCTGCTCTAGAATTGTAAAGGCTAGAAGCATAAAGCTTTTCTGCATTAGCAGAACAGAGCAGACACACAGACAGAATATTTTTGTTGTTTAAGGAAACCCTTTTATTAATGTAAAGAAAAACAAAGTCAACACATAGTTCAGAATGATGTCATAGGGAAATCAGTGAAAAGAGGATGAATATTTTGTCTGCTAAAATCGGTCTATGCTTTTATAATGTGTGAAGCTGAAACTACAGTGAGACTAAAAGAGCATTGTTTGAATGTAAGTGACATGAAAGGCAAAGCCTAGTTGATTTATTGGGGAATGAACAGTTGCCAAATAGCGACACTTATCTGAAATTTGACAATTAATTTTGTATGGAAAAAATTCAGAACCAACACAATTTTCAGTGTGATCATATTACATAAATTTGTGAATTATAAAAAGTGGCTTGCATTTACAGATTTTTCATACTGTACTAGGATGATGTCAAAGTAGGTGGTATGACCTATGATGATTTAATGTCTTGTATAAAAGTATTTCAGTGTATATACATAATGCAGGATGAACGGTAAACCAGTTAAAGTAGATACGTTTTCATGATATCTAGTGACGAGGCGCCAGCTTGCATGCCATGGGAAGTTGTAACATCAGTACTCCTGACAAGTTTGATTGCACACATGGCAAACAGAGGCCAAGATAAATCAGAAGCTTTAAGTCGCATTTGAACTAAACAAACGAGACACATAGTTAAGATTACAGGGGTATTTCTCCCCAAAATGAAAACTCTTTAAAACAAAAATTGGATAAATAATATACAGAAATGTAATTTTAAGGTGAAATGTATATTTATGGGTGGTTAAGTGGAAGATATTTTAAAAACTTCAATATTGATTGAAGCTCCAACACTACACCTATGTGTGGGAAGCAGAGCCTGAAGTGATTCTTAACGGTATTTAGGGGCACAGTCGGTGTTCAGGTTGATACAACTAGTAATGTATCACAACCGAGCATCCATGCATAAAAAATTACTACAGAATTAATTAACAAAAGATTCTTCATACATGACAAAGGACGTCTTCTCTGATAAACCTTTTTCAAATTATTATTTCTTAAATTAACCTTAGAGGCAGCACCAAACTACATCAGTCCTGATGGATCTCCTTAAGCCACAAATAAACTAATAATATATTGATGACACTTTTTACTTCCATTTGCCTTTAACAAACATATAATGTAGGTAGGCCTAATTCTTAACAGATTAGTAGCTAGTTCATCAACATTTAAATATTTCAAATCAAACCTTCATGACATTCGTAACTGCATTATTGTATTTTTCAGTTTTAACGGTCTATTAAGCATTGTGTAATGCAATATTGCTTAATGGGTTATTCATGAAAGTTATACAATGTTAATATAAAACAGGGCAAGGAATACAGCAGCAACTCTGGGCAGTTAATGTGCCAATACAGCCGGGGCCCTGTCCAGGAGCCAGCGGCAGCGTGCACCTGGACAGGGCCCCGGCGAGGCACCTGAGCACTGACTGCGTGCGCTCATTCATGAGGCATGCTGTCATTGAGACTGAGTCTAACTCCATGCCGAGAAAAGAGATGCTCTGAACCGGGACGAGCTTGCTCTTGACCTGAAGCCCTAGACAGCTGAGGTACCTGAGCACCTGGTCCCTGTGAGCACATAGTAACTCTCGAGAGTGAGCAAGAATGAGCCAGTCGTCAAGGTAAATTAATATGCGGATGCCCACTTCCCGTAGCAGGGCAAGGGCTGCCTCTGCGACCTTGGTGAAGACTCGAGGGTACAGGGACAGGCCGAAGGGGAGGACCTTGTACTGATATGCCTGGCCATTGAACGCAAACTGTAGAAAGGGTCGGGGTCGAGGTAAGAACCAATCAGATAAGATAAGATAAGATAAGAACTTGCAAACCACTGCATTTCTTGGGTACGAAAAAGTAAGGGCTGTAGAAACCCTTATTCATCTCGGCTGGAGGGACAGGCTCTATCACATGCTTTAGAGTTGGGATCTCTGCCTGTAAAGCGCTGGCTTTTTCACCACGTTCAGAGCGAAAACCGATGAAACTAGGCAGGAGCCGTGCAAATTGAATCGCGTAGCCGAGTCGGATATTCCTTGTCACCCAATGCGATAGGCTAGACAGCGAAAGCCATTCGTCCAGACTCAGCGTGAGGGGTACTAGGGGGAGCAGGTAATAGCACGTCGGGTGGCAAACACGCGTCCCGAGGCTTGGGTGTTGAGAAAAGACTCAAAGCACTTACCTTTCTCCACGCACCCAGCAGGGGGTGGGTTAGAGACTGAGGAAGAGGTCCTGGAAAGGTGTCTTCTCAGAATCAGCTTTATTGCCAGGTATGTGTACACATACAAGGAATTTGACTCAGGATTGTACATTGCTCACGATGTGCTTACTCATACAAAAAACACAATAATAAAATAAAATCAGACACAGGCTACAGTGTAGACAACACAAATATACATGCTATGAACAAAAACAATATAGACATATTGACAATAGTGCAGTGATCAGAGTGCAAAGGATGCAGGAGTAAAGTTATTATTGATGTTATGTTTGAACATCACATGCCAGTAAAGGCAACCCAAAGATTGTCCTGTAATTTACCTGGTTGCATGTGTGAAAGGGGCTGTGATAGGCTACCAAGATAGACCATGAGGGGGTCTGTGTGTTCTCAATACGGGCCTGGAGATAGGAGCACAACAATCGCCACTAATGGAACAGCAGCTAACCCAGGGATTATGTGTCCTCAGAGAGATACATGCATGAGGCTGCCCATCCCGCAGTGCAACAGTTACACAGTTAATTAGCCAAATTAGTCAGAGGAAGTCAAACTCTGTGTTGATGCACACACATCGCCATGGCAACGGCACACAGGTAGTGAAGAGAAAGCAGCAGCATCAGGTTTCTGCACATGAACGAACACATGGCAACACACACATTCAACAGACTTTGCTGTCAATCCCATAACAGCTGAAAGATGATTAAAAATTATTATATCTATACTTGTCCTATAAATATTTCATTGGTGCATAATTACTGCAGGTTTGGAAATGGAGAAATTATTTAATTTTGCCACAGGGTGTGAGTCTCACAATTAGAGCTGGATAAATGAAGATGATTTGATTACAGTGACAGCACTGACCCTCACGCAAGATGACAAGATGAGAGAGGTAGAGAGAGATAGAGAGAGAGACTAGCCATGAAAACTACATAAATAAATAATAATAAAGCTTGACTTTGAAGAATCGTGGAAGTAGGATACACACACCTTGCTTACTGACATAATCTCTGGCATATTTAATATATGGTAATTAAGAAAAACCTCATCTGCATAGGAATGCTTTTTAAAGTAGCCATCTGTGTGAAAATAAAGAGTTCCAGTTAGAAAAAGTGATTGGAAAGTCAAGAGTTTAAAACAAACAGTATTATTTTATATAACGGTTCAAGGGCTGACTATTTATTTTAAGAATTGTATATCATGAATTAACACAGAGGAAAGTCATTACTTATAAATATCCTAAAATGTGTGCAAAATAACAATAAATCACTTTCCTCAATGTATAATCTACTGTATACTGATAGTTTAATAGTTCTTCAAAGTCAGGCCTTCACTAAAACCACACACCACTATTTTTTAAATAATTTTTAAAGACATTATTTGCTGCTAGTAAGATTAGACTCCATTAGATTCATTTTTGCAACTGACAAATAGTTGCTGCACTCTTGATAAATTCAGAGTAATTGTAGTACTCTTGAAAAAGGAGAATAATGAGAGAAGGACCAACTCCGATACAATGCTTCACCAATGGCACTTTATCTCGAATAAAGTGTGATGTTCTCTCTGAGCATGAGCACAGCAACACGAATGCAGCTGCATAAAATAATGACTAATTACGCACACATGTAACAGGACATTATGTAAAACATACACTCCTAGGAATAATGAATATTATAACTTTTAACATTTACTGTTTATAATTTTAGGTACCAAATAAAACTGTATAAACTCAATAATAGAATTACTGAATCTCTATATTAATTTGCAAATAAAGTGATTGTTTTATAACTCCATTAATTTATGAAAACTGTTAATACCTGTATTATTCACAAAAATTATGTAACTAATTATTTGAGAGTGTGGTTGATTCAGTATACCACACTCTCCCCCACAAAATAAGATGTTGTCCTGACATCAAGGCACTCAAATTTATAAATCACCATAACTTTCTGTTAAACTATTTTACCCTTTTAACTTCACTTTACTTTGTATAACAGTAACAGGTCACAAAGAATAGGCTGAATCACACTATTCTATTCTGAATCACACAAGGTCATTCATGTGGTCTTTTGTTTTCTCCTCAATACTGAAACAAGCACATACTTTCAATAATGACACTTAAGGTTAATTTTATTAGACAGTCCTTGTTGGCTGATTAATAGCATTACTTGGCTCAAGTGCAGTGGACTAATGTCCCAAATAAGAGTTCCAAGTTCAAAGGCTCTAAGTAATGTTCATTAAGAAACACAGTCCATTTATAAAACAGTCCATTCAAGTGCAAGATATACTCTTAAATCCTGGCCGGTGCCTAAAAAAAAAAAATATTTCAAGGGAAGTTTCAAAGTGTTCACTTTTCATTTAGTGTCTAGAGGCCTTTTAAACATTCCATATTCACTTGGCCTGACAACAATCTATTTTCTTTATTTTTAAAAGTAACAGACCTTTATTTTAGCAACAGTTCTTTGCCATCAACAAAGGAAATTGAGTATGTGTGAAATGTTCTGCATGATGGCAATTCATACCATTACATGTGTGAAATGTTCTGCATGATGACAATTCATATCATTACAGTCCTTGCAACAGCATATGACCAGTAAATGCAAAAGTTTGGGCTGAGGATAGTAAAGCATCACTGGAACCCAAGAAGTCACAATTGGTGTCCAAGTATGTTCGAAGTGTGGGTAGCACTCTTCACTTGCTATTTGCACATTATGGCATGAAGGAATTCCAAGGTTATCACAAGTAAACCACAAGTAAACCTTTGGTTGTGGTCATTGTCTAGCAGAGAACTGGTAGCTTCTCTATCCCTGCTTGGTCCTGGTACCAAATTCCAGTGCTTGAAATGGTTCCTCCACAGGTACATTTTGTTCTTCATCTGTTAAGTTTGCTAGTTCTTTTATCTATTTGTTTTCAGGAATTTCAGGCATATTTTTTTATTTTTTTTGCAGGTGTATGGACAGGTGCTGATACATCTTGTCCTGATTCAGCTGAAGGTGGCAGTGTCGTGAACAGTTCAGAAGGATCTGATGAATCCTCAAGAGGAGGTGACTGTTGTGGTAGGGTTTCCTTTTTCCTCTGGTTATGACTATCTGGATGTGTTCTCAACTGGTAGGGCTCTACTTTGAAATAATATTCATCTTCACTCTCACTGTCATTCTCTGACTCACATTCTCCCCTCTCAACAGATGGAGTGGTGTTCTTTTTTCAGTGTCTTTGCTTTGGTTTACTTCTTTGTGTGGGATCAATGTTAAAGAGTAAGTGATCACATGGTAAGATGCAACAATCTTGCTCTCCCTTTACCATGCTCAGGCTTCGCTTTATAAATTGGAACATCATCAGCAAATTGGTGTACAACAATGTCAAATCAAATCCCTTTATTGTCTCTCAACCATATACACAAGTGCAGTCAGTTGATAGTCAGTTGCCAGTGTGCTAGTAAGAGAAGTATAAAATGTGAGTCCAGTCTGAGGCTAATAAAGTGATTCTGTGATACCTCCTGCCTGATGGTAGCAGTGAGAGCATGGCTCGGGTGGTGTCTTGAGTCTCTGATGATCCTCCAAGCTTTTTTCACACACCGCCAGGTATAAATGTCCTGGATGGAGAGAAACTCACCTCTGATGATGTGTCTGGTAGTTCACACCACCCTTCGCAGGGCTTTGCAGTTGAGGGAGGTGCTGTTGCTGTACCAGGCAGTGATGCAGCCAGTCAGGATGCCGTCTGCAATGCTGGTGTAGAACCATGTGAGGATGTGGTGTTTGATTCCAAACTTACTCAGCCATCTCAGGAAGAAGAGACACTGGTGAGACTTCTTTACAAAGGCCTCAGTGTGGACAGACCATGCGAATGTGATGTGGACACCGAGGAACTTGAAGCTGCTGACTCTCTCCACCAGTGCTACATTGATGGTTATGGGGCTGTGTTCTGTGTTGTCTTTTCTCCTGAATTCCACCACAAGCTCCTTTGTTTACTGACGTTGAGGGAGAGGTTGTGCTCCTGACACCAGCATGTCAGAGTGTGCACCTCCTCTCCGTAGGCTTTTTCATCATTGTCAGTGATCAGACCTACCACCGTCGTATCGTCAGCAAACTTAATGATGGCATTGGAGCTATGTGTTGCCACACAGTCATGTGTGTACAGGGAATACAGGAGTGGGCTGAGAACACAGCCCTGCAGGACTCCAGTGTTGAGGGTCAATGATGAGGAGATGTTGCTGCCCTAAACACCTGGTATCTGATTGACAGGACATCCAGGATCCAGCTACACAGTGAGCTGTTTAAGCCCAGAGTGTGGAGTTTCACATAAAGCTTGGAGGGCACTATGGTGTTGAATGCTGAGCTGTTGTCCACAAACACGTCCTTTGGGTTGCTTCTGGGGTGCGGCTCTGCTGCTGACCCCGTGCTTCACTCGTGTATTGTTGTTTGTTTTTTCTTCATTGTTTTGTGTTATTTTTTTTTTTATTTTTTTTTTCTGTGCTAAATTAGTATATTAAATACGAAAACGAGATGCTTTATTCACTGGGTGATGGCGCATATGGTGATGTGGCTAGCAGCAGTCGGCTTGGAGGTGAACACCGTGAGTGGCGTTCTCGTGTATAATCGGGAGGAACTTCTGTTATTAGTCCCCCGTTTACGGTATAACTGCCTGAAAGTGGAATTGCCTGAGGATTGTAAAGACCTGCCTAGGAAATCCAGGACAAGGGTATGCAAGAGGACTTCACTGAAGAAACGAGGATCAAGAGGTGGGGTGTATAGTATATTTTTCAATATTCTAGTATGTTTCTTATATATCAAAATACTTATATGAGTTTCCTGGCCTTTGTGTGACCCAGGAGAGAGCATATGAGGTTACTAAAATTGTTGTTGCTGCAGAGGCCACAAAGAGCACCCAGCTGTAACAAAATAATGAGACTAAGGACCTTGAAGATAGACTAAAGCCAAGTTTCTACCAGTAAAAAGATATCAAAAGGCTCTGTGAGATAATGGTGGCAAATAGTATCCATTGGTTACAAAAATAACAAAGGGGCACAGAAATGAGGTAATGCCAGATAACAAACTGTATAGAAGAGGAGGTTTTGGACTAAGACAGTCAGAACGGACAGCTGGCCGGTCTCATGTTTGTTGGTGTTCAATAAACTACAATTTTGGTATCTGGAACTCAAGAGTTTTCTTACAACTTAGAGAGATTCATCGCGATATTCCACGACAGGTGTGTCAAAGACTTAAAAGGAGAGGATGCAGACCCGCTTTGCCTGTAATTACCTTGTCGAATGTACGGTCCCTATGAAGCAAAATGGACAAACTATCATTGAAATTTAAGTATGATAGTGATTTTAGACAAAGTAATTTATTATGTTTTATGGAGACCTGGTTAAAAGAAGAAATCCAGGATATCGACATAAGTGGATATACAATGATAAGAGCAGACAGAGATGAAATTGTGTCTCATAAAGCTATCGGAGGAGGTCTGTGTATCTATGTGGATAACAGATGGGCAACTCAATTCCGAATACATGAACAAGTGTGCACTCCGGATTTAGAAATTTTGTCTGTGTCTTTTAGACCTTTTTATCTTCCTAGGGAGTTTGGACAAATAACAATTATTTTAGTATATGTTCCCGGACCAGACTATGAAAAAGCCGGGACCAAAATAGCAGAATGTTTTAATCCGTTCGTCTGAACGGCCCGTTCGTCTGAACAACCAGTATTTATTCTGGTAGGTGTGAACTCTTGTGATCTGTCATCCTATCTACCCGCTCTATAACAATATGTGGATTGTCCGACTAGACTTTCACGCATTTTGGATAAAAGTTTTGGAAATATTGCTGATGGTTATAAAGCTATTTGCTGCCCTCCCTTGGGGAAGTCAGACCACAATATTGTACATTTATTCCCCAGATATCAGGCTAAGATTAAGCAGGAGAAACCGGTTGTTAAACCGGCTGTTGTTTTTTAATGTAAGTGACAATGTTCATGATAATACAGACACTATCACGTCTTATTTAAATTTTTGTGAGAACAATTGTGTTCAAACCAAAACAGTTTGTATATACCCAAATAATAAGAAGTGGCTCACTAAAGATCTTAAAATATGCCTTAATGAGAAACGGGTGGCCTTTATGAAGGGTGATAAGGAATTAGTTAGAGAGAAGAATAGAGAACTTAGGGGGGAAATTAACAACTTGCTAAACTTGAATATAAGAATAAAATTAAAAGTATTTTTATTAAGGGCAATGCAAAGCAGTCATGGGAGGGTTTGAATGTTATGATGGGAAGAAAGGGGAAGAAAATTCACACCACTCCTTCATATAATGCATCTTTTGCAGATAATTTAAATGTATTTTTTAGTAGGTTTGATACTGATGAATGTATATCTGAATCTAATAGGGTTTGCACTGAAATTCCTTTATATGAGAATATCACCCTGGAAGAATATGAAATTGCATACTGTTTGTCTCGTATTAAGCCTAATAAGGCACCTGGAACTGATGGGCTGAATGGGTGGGTATTGAAAGACTGTATTTATCAATTGACTGGGGTTTTTACTCAACTATTCCAGCTCTTGATAAATGCAAAAACAGTACCAAATTTATGGACAATATCTACTGTCATTCCCATACCAAAACAACCAGGATCTAAACAGCTAAACAGAGGATCCATTGCCCTCACATCTGTATTGGGAAAATGCATGGAAAGAGCAATCATGAGGCATCTAATGAATTATGTGAGTGATGTTCTAGATCCATTGCAATTTGCATATAGGAAAGCTAGTACTGATGATGCTGTGTTAACTTTATATAATTCAGTTGCTGAACATGTACAACAAACTACACTAGGATTTTGTTTTTAGACTTTACGTCAGCTTTTAACACAATGAAAATCCATATTCTTATTCAGCGATTGATTCATTTGGGGATTAACAGGGGACTTGTTTGGTGGATTAAAGATTTCATTTCTAAACGTCCACAAAGAGTGGTTGTTAATGGCAACATGTCTGGAACAATTATATCAAACACAGGAGCCCCACAAGGAGCAATTTTATCACCGTTACTCTATTCTTTGTATATTAATGAGTTTACAATTAGAAATATGGTGTTCCCTTTACAAAAAGCTTCACTACGATGCTTCGCTGCTAAGCGCTACGGGGAACAACTCTAACTGTGAACCGAGCTGAAATAGTGTGTGTAACACGTCAATGAACATTGACCGGAATGTATAGCCTCGGCTGATGTAATCATTAGATGCACCTGCGGCCAGGCTATAAATGGATACGTCACCAGGTGTCGTCAGAAACTCTTTTTTCAGAGCGATTCTGTTTCTGTGTGTTTCACAAACCCTGTCAAAACTTTCTTTCCTCTGCTAGGAGATAGAATCAGTTAGGCAGTGTGCAGTGAACATTGTTCACTTTTCTCTTCTGTTTAGAAAACATTATATATATATATATTTCTAAAAAAGAAAGAAAAAAAGAGAGAATGACTGAAAGCCGCAAACAGTGCGTGTTCCCCTCTTCTCGCTCTATAGCTGAAGACGACACACATCAGTTTTTGCTGTTTGTTTGGGGTTAAGAGCACGCTGCTCTGGCGTTGCAGCAGGGCGGGAGAGTGCGTCGTGCTCGCCTCGCTTGCTTCCGGGAGTCAGCACTCACGAAAATCGTTCGTGGGGCTCTTGCATGGATTTGGCTGAGGTGCAAGAGACGGGTTGTTCCCTTTCTCTCACTTTCTCCCCAAACCCAGCTGGTCCTTCACATGATCTCGAAGCGAGTTCCGACGCTTCTTCGGATCATGAGGTGGATCGCGATTCTCTTCCCGCCTCCAAGCTTTCCGTCCGCGATAGAAAATCTACGGAGGAACTGCTCGATGTTGTTACTCGTGCGGTTGCCAGATTGGACTGGCCACGCGAAAAAGAGACCCCCAAACGCTCCAAATTAGGGGATAGATTTTATCTTCCAGTCTAAGAAAGGGAACGCCTCATGGGTCCCTTCCCTTCTTTGATAACCTCCATGAAGAGCTTTTTCGCTCATGGAGAATATATATATATATATATTATATATATTTTTTTTCTTCCCGTGTTCACATACCCTCGACGTCATTATATTCGACTATCGTGGGTGCTGAGGCACGGGGGTATTCAGTGATGCCGCCGGTCGAAGAGACGCTTGCGGGCTATCTCTTGCCGGGCTCGGCGTCATCACTTAAGAAGCCCTCTCTCCCCTCAAAGCCTTGTAGGACAACCTCCACTTTAGTGGGAAGGGCTTATCAAGCAGCAGGTCAGGCTGGTGCTGCTCTGCACACTATGCTGTTTTACAGGCATACCAGGCTGACCTCCTGGACGACCTGAGTGTGGATTCTGTGCTTGACGAGCAAGCCTCAGACCCGCCTCGGTCCTGACTGAAGGGAGGCTCAAAAGCAAAGTGTGGCGAGTCGTGCTCCTCCTCCCAGGGATTAGGGACAGTCTCGCCGCCCTCGCCAGCCCCCGAAGCAAGACCTCAGGACTATAAATTCTAGTAAGAGAAAACCCTGACGGTCTTGCGCCTAGATTAGGGGGTAGCTCCCCTCGGGACGGGGCGCGTGCTTCACTTCACCCCTCCTGGTACCCCCTCGAAGCCCCTCCATTCCCGCCACCTCTTGGTGTTTCAGGTTGCAGAGGCTTACGTCAAAATTGGGTGTTTTCGCTGTTCCTGCATTTTATTCAGGACGCAAAACACTTGACAACCCCTCAACAGGAAGTGTTAAAATATAATACCCATCTCAGAGATCCTGGCAGCGTGGAAACTTCTGCCGGATATATTCTTTTCTGTGGGTCTTATAAGGGCGTCAGGATTTAATTCACTTGCCGCTTTTCCATGTTTCAACGGCTTGTTCTCACTACCGTGAACCGGATTTCTTTTTATGTAAAAACAAAAAAACTCAATCTCCTGGTTAAAGGGGCCATGGTATATGTTTCCCTTCCAGAGAGAGAGTTAGGTTATTACACTAAATACTTCCTGTTTCCCATGGAGGGTGAGGGGTGGCGTCTGGCTTAGATCTTAAAGCTTGAACTACCCGTGGGTGTTCAAGTCCAAGATGATGCCTGTCAAGACGGTCATGTCTCAAGCCCTACAACTCGTTTGGCTGGTCACCATCGATCTTATGATGCACTACTATACTTCATTTAGAAGTTCTGCCACAACATGGAAAGTTCCTGAGGTTCACTTCCGGGGGCGAAGTCTTCCGGGGTCAGGTTCTTTCACTCAGCCTAGCCCTTTTTACCTGCACATTCACAATGTATGATGTAGCGCTGGCTCCTTGCGACTCCGGGGCATCTGCATTCTGAATTATGTAGACGACTGGCTGATCCTAGCGCAGTTCCAGGAACTGGCAGTTCAGCACAGGGACATCGTCTTAGCTCATCTGTTTCTCTGGGGTTGAGGCTCAACGCCAAGAAAAGCGTCCTCTCTCCCACTCAGAACTCTGTCTATCGGGGCATCGTATGGAGTTCAATCACAATGCGGGCACAACTGTCTCCTGCTAGGATTGAGTCCATTCAGATCACCCTGATCAAAGCCAGGCTAGGTCAAGGTTGCATTGTTATCAGTATCAACGATTTCCAGGTCTCAGGGCGACCGCATCCACGGTGATCCCTCTGGACCTTCTGCTCATGAGACCGTTTTTGTTGTAGCCAAAAGCCAGGGGATTTCTTCTAAGGGCCTAAAACCCCTAGGCTAAAAATGGTTATGCACCTCAGGCTTCCTTCCCTTTCTGTGTGGTTCAGACCCCGGTTTTCTGCCTTGGGTCCCACTCTAGGTGCGTCTTGTTGTCACAGACTGCTAATGACAGACGCCTCCCTTACGGGCGGGGTAGCGGCCTTAAGTGGTCGTCGAGCTTAAGGGGATAGGAGGGTCATCAGCTCGGTTGTCACAGTCTCTGTCTCGGGTTGATGGCTGTATTTCTGGTCCTGAAATACCTCCTCTTGAGGCTGCCATGTCTTGGTGCGGGTGGACAATACAGCAGTAGCCTCTTACATAAAACATCAAGGAGACCCACGTTCTTGTCAGCTGTATTTCTGACACATCGGATTCTCCTCAGGGCCCAGGGTAAGCTCCTGTCACTCAGGTCAGTTATGTCCCTGGATGCCCGTATACAGGAGCAGATTTACGGTCCAGACAGAAAATACCAACGGAGGAGTTAAGAACTCCACCCTAAGGTAGTAGTTGCCCAGAGTTCGCCAGCAAGGGTTTTTGCCTCTTACTGATAGCACCGCCCTGGCCGAACAGGGCTTGGTTCTCGGAGATAATCTCTTCCCTCGATGGCTCGCCTTGGGCGATTCCAAACAGGAAGGATCTTCTATCTCAGGCACAGGGCAATATTTCATCCCTGCCCCGAATTGTGGAATCTTTCATGTTTGGCCCCTAAGGGTACCAACTGAGGGATACAGGGCTTTCTCCTGAGGTTATCGAGACCTTTTTAAATGCCGGTCTTTTTCCACTTGGAACAAGTTTGGGTGAGATCTTAGGGCAGAAGAGGACCTCTTCACCTCTATGAATAGTGCAATGTCTCCTCTACTTCTCCCTGAAATCACCCAGCCCCCTTGAGTCTGGACGTTAAGACACAAACATGACCCAGAATGCGTCTGTATGCATGTCTGTATGCGGTTTCTCTGCTCCCGGGAGTCTTGGCGATGTTCACCAGCAAAGGTCTTGCCTCCTATTAATGGCGCTGTGCTGGCCGAACAGGATATGTTTCTCGGAGCTAATTCCTCTCCTCGACGGCTCGCCTTGGGCGATTCCGAACAGGGAGGACCTTCTCATCCTTGGCCCGAATTGTGAAACCTTTCATGTCTGACCCCTAAAGGTACCAAATGAGGTTCACAGGGTTTTCTCTTGAGATTATCGAGTCCATTTCAATTGCTAGGGCTCCCTCCACTTGGAACTCATCTGGGTAGATTTTACAGGGCAGAAGAGGATCTCTTCGCCTCTGTTGATAGCGCAATGTCTCCTCTACTTCTCCCCGAGTCGCCCAGCCCCCCCCCCCCTCGGGAGGGGCTGATCGTAGTAACGCATACATAGCACAAATGCGCCTGCATGCGTTTCCTTCTACTAAAGTTCTTATTACAGAACCAGCTTACTGCCAGTTTGCTTCAGTTCTGGATTTTCTGTAGAAAGAAATGTCAGCAGGCACTTGCCTCGTCACTGCCAGGTTCTATGTGGCCACTGCGGTTTGCCATGGCTTGGTGGGCGGGGTGCCCTCAAAGAGGCATCCTCATTATTGCCCGGGCCTACGAGGCGCGCGGTCAAGCTTCGCCAGTAGGTTTTAGGGCGCACTCTACCAGAGGGCTCTCCTCCTCTAAAACCTTGGCTAGAGGTCTCCCTCTGCAGAAAGTTTGTGATGCGGCAGGTTGTCCTCTCCGCACACATTCATTAGATTTTTATGACAAGTTTGTGTTGCGACAGGGTTCTCTTCGCACACATTCATCGAACTTTATGGGTTAGATGCTTTGCTACTCCGGACTCTTATGTCCTTGAGTCGACATCTCAGCCCATGCCTAAACAAGTTTGTGATGCGGCAGGTTGTTCTCTCCGCACACATTCATTGGACTTTTTTAGTTTGGATGTTCTGCACTCCGGGCTCTTATGCCCTTGAGTCAACATCTCAGCTCATACCTGAACAAGTTTGTGATGCGGCAGGCTGGTCCTCTCCGCTCACATTCATCAGTTTTTATGACAAGTTTGTGTTGAGATAGGGTTCTCTTCGCACACATTCATCGAACTTTATGGGTTAGATGCTTTGCTACTCCAGACTCTTATGTCCTTGAGTCGACATCTCAGCCCATGCCTAAACAAGTTTGTGATGCGGCAGGCTGGTCCTCTCCGCTCACATTCATCAGTTTTTATGACAAGTTTGTGTTGAGATAGGGTTCTCTTCGCACACATTCATTGAACTTTATGGGTTAGATGCTTTGCTACTCCGGGCTCTTATGCCCTTGAGTCGACATCTCAGCTCATGCCTGAACAAGTTTGTGATGCAGCAGGCTGGTCCTCTCTGCTCACATTCATCAGTTTTTATGACAAGTTTGTGTTGCGATAGGGTTCTCTTCGCACACATTCATCGAACTTTATGGGTTAGATGCTTTGCTACTCCGGGCTCTTATGCCCTTGAGTCGACATCTCAGCTCATACCTGAACAAGTTTGTGATGCCGCAGGCTGGTCCTCTCCACACACATTCATCAAAATTGAATGGTTTAGATGTTTATGCTACTCCGGGCTCTTATGCCCTTGAGACGACATCTCAAGCTCATGTCTGAGACCTCTCCTGTTTTTGTGAGTACACTGCACAACCGTAGGGGTCCGGACAGCCCCAAGTGCGGCGGCGTGGGTATTGCGTTCCCCGTAGCGCTTAGCAGCGCAGCATCGTAGTGAAGCTTTTTGTAAAGGGAACGTCTCGGGTTACATGTGTAACCCTTGTTCCCTGAAAAAAGAGGAACGAGATGCTGCGCTGCTTTGCCACACTGGGACGTCCCAGGACTGCTCTTCAAAAAGAAGTATCCGACGACACCTGGTGACGTATCCATTTATAGCCTGGCCGCAGGTGCATCTAATGATTACATCAGCCGAGGCTATAAATTCCGGTCAATGTTCATTGACGTGTTACACACACTATTTCAGCTCGGTTCACAGTTAGAGTTGTTCCCCGTAGCACTTAGCAGCGCAGCATCTCGTTCCGCTTTTTTCAGGGAACAAGGGTTACACATGTAACCCGAGACATTTTGTCTTATTAAATATGATGATGATACGGCTATTGTGGGTCTTTTGGAAGTAGGAGAGATAGGTAGGACTCGCACATACCAAGAGCACATAGAAGCCCTTTTTGAGTGGTGTCAGCTGAGTGCATTTGTGGTACATGTGGATAAAACAAAAGAATTGGTAATTACTGGAGATAAGCGGAATATTTTGAAGTTGGAACCTGTAATACTTTGTGGGAATCCAATTTAATTTGTTTGCAATTTTAAATATTTGGGGATACACATAGATGTTCAACTTAGTTTTATAGAGAATACTGACATTATCTGTAAGAAAGCGCAACAAAGGTTGTATTTGATCAGGAGGTTAAATCACTTTGGTGTGAGTAAGAACACAATTTAAACGGTCTATAAAAATGTAGTTGAAAGTATTTTAACTTTTAACATGACATTGTGGTAGGGTAATTTGAGTGTTAAAAACTTCAAGATGACCAAGATTGTAAATGAAGCCAGTAAGATAATCGGCAAGACACAGATACATCTGAATGATCTATATACATGTAAAGTCAAGTAAAAGGCTTTAGTGATAGTAGGGGGTGTGTCTCACCCTCTTCATGGTGAGTTTCACCTGTTGCCATCAGGGAGACGTTATAGGCAATGAAGAAAGTGCAATGAAGAAAGTTTATCAGTTATCTTTTGTGCCCAATGCTATTAAAATTTTAAATGCAAGGGATCGATGTCTTCTGTCTTGTTTTGTATGCCTTTTTTAATGTATATGTATATTCATATATTGTTTGCGATGTATTGTATGGTGAAGCCAGAGACAATTTTCCACAACGTGGACAATAAAGTTAACCAACCAACCAACCAACCAACACCATTCTCATATAAGTGTTCCTTTTTTCCAGGTGGGAGAAAGCAGTGTGTAATGTAGGTGCAATGGCATTATCAGTGGAGCGGTTGTTGTGGTAAGCAAACTACAGTGAGTCCAGTGAGGCAGGCAGCACAGAGCAGATGTAATCTCTGATTAGCATCTCAAAGCATTTGCTGACAATGTGGGTCAGAGCTACCAGATACCAGTCATTTAAGAAAGTGATTTTGGATTGCTTTGGTACAGGCACAATGGTGGATGTTTTAAAGCATGTGGGGACCACAGACAAGGAGAGAGAAAGGTTGAATATGTCTGTAAAAAAACACCAGCCAGTTGGTTTGCGCTTGCTCTGATGACTCGGCCCGGAATTCCATCTGGACCCGTGGATTTACGGATATTCACCCGTCGGAAGAATCAGGTTACTTCCGCTACAGCCACAGCGAGTGAACTAACCACTGTAGCTTCAGCTGCAAGAGGTCTCTCCGCGAGGACAGTATTTTTTCCCTCAAAACGAGCATACAAATTATTAAGCTTATCCGGAAGAGAGGCAGCAGTGTTCACAGCAGAGTTTTTATTCCCTTTTAAGTCCATGATGGTATTAATTCCCTGCCACGTGCATGATATGTGCCGCGCAAGCTTTGCTATTAATCCACAGTTTCTGGTTAGGGTAGATATGTATTGTTTATTGTTCACTACATCATCTATGCATTTCCTGATGAAACATGTTATGTATCAGCATAGACCTCGATGTCATCATCAGAGGTGGACCAGAAAATCTCCCAGTCCACGTGATAAAAACAGTCTTGTAGAATCCAACTGTCCCGACCAGCATGGTATCTTTCTTTCGGGCGGGTGCTTCTTGTTTCAGTTTCTGCCTGTAATCAGGCAGAAGGAGAACGGAAGAGTGGTCCGATTTGACAAATGGTGGGTGGGGGAGAGATTTGTAGCAATGCTGGAAGGGAGAGTAGCAATGGTTCAAAACCCGGTCCCATCGTGTGATGCATCTGATGTGTTGGTAGTATTTTGGTGCTATTGACTTGAATTTGGCTTTGTTAAAGTCCTGTCACAATGAACGCAGCCTCAAGATGCATGATATCCTACTCACTTGTACACCCATGCAGTTCCTTGAGTGCCTGGTCTGTGTCGGCTTGTGGGGGGATGTACAGAGCTGTATAATAAACGCTGTGAATCCCCTCAGTAGCCAGAATGGCCGGCACTGAAGCATGAGAAATTCCAGATCAGGAGAGCAGTAAGACTTGATAGATTGTACGTTCCTCTGATCACACCAGGACTTGTTGATCATAAAACATACACAACCACCTCTGCTTTTACCTGAGAGGTCTTTCACTCTGTCCACTCAGTGCATTGTACCCCACATGTTCGATGGCTGAGTCTGGAATCTCCGCAGACATCCAAGTTTTTTTAGGGCAGATAATACAGCAGTCTCTCGCCTCTTGTTGGAAAGAGATCCGCACTTTCAGCTCGCAGAGACTGTTGACAAGAGACTGAACAGTTGCCAGTAGAATGCTGGGTAGCGGGAGTCGATTTGCATGACATCTTAGTCTGACAAGAACGCTGGCTGTCCTTCCCCTTTTCTGGCTATATTTCTGCAGCCGGGCTGCCCAGACAAAGGGCTCTGCTTTCCTGTTTGAAAACTGTAGGTCGGCATTGAGGTATTTAAAGTCCGGTTTTCAGTGTGCTATTGGTGAACCAATGTCCAAAAGTGTTTGTCTATCGTAGACAATAAGGCAGATGGGATCCAAGTTGAAAAACACAAGAATTGAAGACAAAACAAACAAAAAACTGCAATATGGGGTCTGAGCTCGCAGCACAGCAGCGATACTCTGTGCCATCTTGAAGCTATTATGCGCCATCTTGAAGCTATTATATGGACTTGGTCTTCCCAATAATTCCTGAGTTTTCCAGATTCTCCTCTTGGGATCAGGTTCTTTACAAGGACTCTGCTACCTGGATGTAGGTCTGTGCATCTCACCTTGTTGTCATAACTCATTCTTGTCATTGTCATTTCTTTCTTTCACTGGACTTTGTTCTATAATGATCTCTTGGGCCTCTTGCATTATTTTTTCCCACTTTTTTATGGTTGAAAGGTGAGAAATCGGTAACTTCACACTTGGTACAGTTGTAGGCATAACATGTTCAGTGACTCTTTTCAGTTTGATTTCTATTTCTCATTCTTTGTCAGGGTTTTCAGCATTTGCAACAATTTTCAGTTAAATATTTCCACCTGCCCATATCATTGGGGGTGGATGGGAGTTGTCCTTGAACAGGTGATACCACCAAACTTGTGGAGTTGTGTGAAAAGCTGATTTTCAAATTCACCACCTTGGTCATTATGTATTCCGGATGGGAACTGAAATTCAGTGCAAAATCATTGGTCAGCCACAGTTTTTCCAGATTTTGAGGTTGTTGTAAAGGCCTGGACAAATTTTTTATGTGGTCCATAATGACAAGTATATATTCATATCATCCCTTGTATTTGTTCTAGCGAAGGACATCTACTGACACAAGTTCTAATGCGCAGGTTGTTGTAATGCCCTTTAGGGATGCTCGTCTCTCGGCAGGGTTTCTTTTGTTTAATGCAGGAGCAGGCTCAAAGTACATGGTGATCTGTGCCTCTCTGCATGTAAGGCCAGAAGAAGCAATCTCTGATCAGGCTTGTGGTTCGGTAAACACAATGATGTCCCATCTCGTAGTACAATTCCTTTAGAACAGTTTTCTTAAATTGTGCTGTTAATACAAGCTGTGTCCTCTGAGATGTTTTCTTGTCCAGCATAAGTTTGAATATTGGACCCGCTGACCATCACTGCTGAGAAGAAGGTATTGTTCCTGACTATAAGTAGCTAATTACCTACTTGAATACAAACAAAACTTTATTGCTAATCCTCAAAATAAAAACTAAACTAACACACATAGACAAACATAAAAACAGGTTGCTGAATGAGCTGTAACAGATGGTGAATGGAAATGAACTGTAATGAAGAAAATTTTACTTTTTGATGTCTATAGGCCAAGCCCTGAGAACCATAAATACTTAATTTAATATACCTCGA
Source organism: Xyrauchen texanus (assembly GCF_025860055.1). Taxonomy (NCBI): domain Eukaryota; kingdom Metazoa; phylum Chordata; class Actinopteri; order Cypriniformes; family Catostomidae; genus Xyrauchen; species Xyrauchen texanus. The sequence goes on along the minus strand of NC_068298.1, from coordinate 27,955,809 downwards.
TTTGCAATCGGGTTGCCCGAGGTATTTAAATAAAACACCAGCACTTTCTAGCGAAAGACTGGAGGTGTAGTTGCGTTTCATTGCATTGACTTGGTTCTTTGGCTCTTTGACTAGGTCCGAAGAAACTTTTGGTTGTTCTCCTACGATGTGTATGGATGCCAGATGGTTCGGTGCTGGAATGATCAGGTGGGAATTTGAAGCGAGGCCTCCTGCAAAGGAGACACGCGACTCCCCGTCACGTGTATGTTGTGGTGCCGAGAAGAGGGAAGAGCCTTGGAACTTTGCATTCCGAGCTTTCCTGAACTCTACATTATGTGGAACATGGTGCGCAAAAGCGAAGCCATCCAAAGAAAAGCTAAGAGAGAGGAAGATCCAAGGCCAAGAGAAGAAAATTTTCATCCTAGGAGGGGAGGTTTTGTAGAGTTGAGGTTGACCGCACCCCAAAGGTGTCTTGAGCCAATCAGAAGTGTCTTTATGATGTCACATGATCAGAAGTTGATTTTCAATCCTTTGTGTTAAGGCCTATTAAAATCCCAGTTCGAAAAAGTAATTTTTTATCATAAATTGTATATCTTAAAACAAATAATAACAACATAATTAATTCACCCATTGCTCTCCTCGTGTAAAGATGGTAATTTTTCTCTTAGCTTAATGTTCTGGTTCTGGTACAAGACAGCTCCCAGACCTTGGTTGGAAACATCTTTATGGAGCTCAAATGGTTGTGAGAAGTCTGGGAATCACAAAAGTGGAGGCTAAACCAGGCAATCAATCTGTTTTGACAATATTTCTTGATGACTGTCCACTCAATTGACTTTTTCTGCTGGTTCCTCATTTATGTTTACCTCTCTTTGGCATCTCTTCACTTCAGTGTTGCCCTTCAGAAGGTCATAAAGGAGGATGGAAATTCTTGAAAAGTCTTTGATATACTGGCGATAATAACTCAGCAGGCCTAAAATTTTCTGTAACTCTTCCACAGTGCTTGGCCTCTTATCCTTGAGTGCTGTTACAAGTGTCTGTAGGTCCATATGGGTACTATTCTACCCAAATAAGAAATTAATTCTTGAACAGTTCCACACTTCCAGTTTCAGCTTCACTCAATGGGTTAGTATTTGTTGCAGCACTTTCCTCACAGCTTCAACATGTTCATCAAATTACTGTGAAAACAAGTACATTGTACAAGTAGGGCACACATATTTCATTTTGGATTATTTCCATATAATCCTCCATGAGATGCTGAAATGCAGAAGGTGCGGTCATAAGTTCGAAGGAAATACGAATCCATTCATATAAGCCCCACAGTGTGCTGAATTCTATCAGTGGATTAGTCTCTGGGGACACAAAGCCTTGATAGTACGCTTTATCCTGTTCTAACAAGAAAACCATGTGTTACCTCCTAGGCTGTCCAGAATTTCCTAAACACAGGGGATAGGCTGACGGCGCTTCCAGCTGTTGGGCCTCATGTATTCAGATACAAGACAAAGGCAGGTCTAACACAGTCGTAAAGCCTGACTGAGGCCCACAAAAACACAGTCAATAAGTCTTGCTTATAAACCGCGCCAAAATCAAACAAAGGGAGTACAAAACTGACTACAAATCCCAAGAAGCCTTGCTCACTTTACAACTGTGTGAAATTCCAAAGGATCGAACTCTCAACTCCTATTGGATGAGGCACTCAACAGAATGCACCTCAACTATGATTTCATCAGGAGTAGAAATACTTCGAAAATCGGCCGTACCTCGCTTCCAGTGACTTTGCTCGCCGTGCATAGATGTAGCTCAGGTGCAACTTGAAACTGCGGCCATAAAATCTCCATCTTGCTGGACGAGTTGAGATTACATTGTGTTCCACCAAACACTTTAACGGATCCGAAGGAAACCGCCAAGCAATCCTAATCTTCATCCGTTTGCCTGCAGAAGTGAAGAAAGAAGAGTTACCTTCCCTCTTCAATCAAGTTGACGTCGCTGATTTCTCCACCAAACCGCCAAGAATCAGCAGCCCGCCGACAGAGCGAGGAAACGGCCCCCCTCCCCCGTAATCACCCGAGCCTCGAGGAACCAAGTCGGAGTCATTGCGGATGAGACCGGCACACTGTGTTTATCCACAACATTTGCCTTCTCTCCCACGATCATCAAACCGGCTTCGGCGACGCCACTTTCACTCTCTCTCTCTCTGTCGTACTAACCACACACACACACACACAAGTCGTACACGCGAAAGACACGCCATTAACCGGCTTCTCTCCGCCCACATTCACGGCCTTACTCTCTTGGTCACATCCGCCATTTTCTGCGCGGATATCCTGTGCAGATATTATCTTTGATAATAATTAATATTCTATTAAATTTGATGATTGTTGATTTAAAGGATTACAAATCAATGTTCTATTGATTTTAATAATTAATAATTATCTATGATAATTATTAATTATTGCTAATAACCAAACCCACACCTAAACTGTGAGCCCTACGTAGCTCCTCTGCCTATGTCAGGTGAATCGTCCCCTGAAGGAAAGTACGTTGAGTACTTTCTTGCTCTGGCCTGCCAAGTGGACTTTAATGAGGTTGCACTCAAATACTGTTTCCGATTTGGACTAAATCTCCACGTTGATGCCAGGCAGCAAGAGTACCTTTCACCCTCAGTCAATATATCGACCTCGCCCTGAAGATCATTGGATCCACGTTCACTGTGGGGTAGGTGGATGCCAAATCACGACATGGCCGCTGAATAAGAGTTCCACGACATGGAAGCCGAGCCAACGTCCACGCCATGGTCGACGAGCTAATGACAACGCCTGCCACGGCCAACGAGTCAATGCCCAAGCCTGCCACGGCCAATGAGCTGAAAGCTTCATCCTGCCCAGGGCCAGCGTTATCAATCTCGTCCATCCCAGAGCCAGCATTGCCAGCCTCGTCTGTCCCAGAGCCAGCGTTGCCAGCCTTGTCCGTCCCAGAACCAGCATTGCCAGCCTCGTCCGTCCCAGAGCCAGCGTTGCCAGCCTCGTCCATCCCAGATCCTGAGCTGCCAAATTTGGCCTCCTGGAGGAGGAGGAGGAGAAAGGCTTTTGTTTCTAAGTCTCTACCCATGTTCACGACCACGGAGGTCAGTTCCAAGTCTCTGCCCATGTTCACCACCACAGAGGTCGTTTCCAAGTCTCTGCCCATGTTTATGACCACAGAGGTCATTTCCAAGTCTCTGCCCATATATACAACCACAGAGGTAGTTTCCAAGTCTCTCTCCATGTTCACAACCACAGGGGTTGTCTACGAGTATCTGTCCATGTTCACAACCACAGGGATCGTCTACGAGTGTCTGCCCATGTATATGACAACAAGGTCTTTTCCAAGTCTCTGTCCATGTTAATGACTACAGAGGTCGTTCCCAAGGCTCTGCTCATATTCACGACCACTGAGGTCTTTTCAAAGTTATCTAGGAGACTCCGACAGCTCCGCCTTCCATGGCTTGGCCCCACTTCATGTCCGCCAAGCCCGAGTTCCACATCATGGCCACCACGCCAGAGTCAGCTCCAGGCCATGTCACATCCACGCCAGAGTCAGCTCCAGGCCATTTTACAATCACGCCAGAGTCAGCTCCAGGCCATGTCACCGCCATGCCAGAGTCTGTTCCATGCCAAGGTCTGCTCCATACCACAGTCCAGGCCCGCCTCCGCTCAACGGTCCAGCGCTCACTCCTGCTACATCAAGTCACCACATCCCCCCCTCCCAGCTCCCTCTTGAACACTGTGTTTTTGTTTTAGGGCATCTGGAGCCGCCCCTAGAGAGGGGGAGTATGTCATGTCTAGATGTATTTTTGTTCATGTTTTGTTTTCATGTCTTTTATTTTGAAAAGTTTAGTTCCTGTTCATGTCATCTGTTCCCTAGTCATGTGATTCCCATTTCCCTCCATGTTCATGTGTCTTGTGTTCATTGGTTTATTGCTTAATTATCTTGTGATCAGTTCTGTCTTTACATTGGTTAACTTGTTTGTCTTGTACTCCCATATCATGTATTTAACCCTTGTGTTTGCCAGTCATGTATTGAAGGTAAGTGTAGCTGTTTATGTCTAGCCACGTTCATGTCATGTCATGTCATGTCATGTCATGTCATGTCATGTCATGTCATGTCATGTCATGTCATGTCATGTCATGTCATGTCATGTCATGTCATGTCATGTCATGTCATGTCATGTCATGTCATGTCATGTCCATGTCCATGTCCATGTCCATGTCCATGTCCATGTCCATGACCATGTCCATGTCCATGTCCATGTGTAGTTTAGTTCACATTTATAGTTAGGGTTTTGGATTTCACATTTATTTAATAAATTGCACTTGGGTTCAGACTTCATCTTTCTCGTCATTGCTTATACCAACAACATCGTTACACATATACACATGCTTTATTTTGCTCCACTGAAAGGGCACTGCACCTGTGTCTGAATTAAAGTACTGGCATAGTTTATCCCTGAGCGGTTTGGCTTGTGTTGTACTGTTGGTTGTGTGTGGCAGGGAGGCCTGCGGGAGATCAGGGTCTTTTCTCCATCTTCCTGGGACAGTGTCATGATCTGGTCCTTCCTGGTTGATTCCCACCATGTATAGTTCACAGCACTCTGTACGCAGAAATTTGTGCAGAGCACAGCAATCCAAAACAATATCTTCCACTTTGGCAGTGTTTTGAATATTAATGGCAGTTAGAAAGACTCCAAAAATGGTTTGCTAGGATGCCAAATGCATTTTCTACCACCCTAAGAGCTTGCGAAAGCCAATAATTGAAGATGCGTTGCTCTACAGATATGGATATGGCTTCATCAGGTACTCCTTCAAGGGAAATGCCTCATCTGCCACAATGCAAAAAGGAGCCAGCAGTTCAGATTCAGTAAGTGGTGCAGGGGCAGGGATATTCAATTTTCTGTTCCACCATCTGAAATGTGCCTATTGCAACCCACATCTACATACAGGAATCTGTCATTGCTGTCAACCAGTGCCATTAGAACTAAGGAAAAAGGACTAAAACAGCACCTATTTCAACCTTAGAAGTTACCAAAGTGCTTTACTTTGTGTCCCGTTCACCCATTCACACAAACATTCACACTCACATTCACACAGCAATGGCGGCAGAGCTGCCATGCAAAGCACTAGCCTGCCATTGGGAGCAACTTGTAAATGCTTGTAGTTGTAGAATGTTGATCCAGTTCCTGATGGGGGGCGAATGTTGATGTGTTTCCCATCCAGAGACCCCAGGCAGTTTGGGAAGTTCAACTGAGCCTGGAACCCATCGCCTACCACTCTGCTACCACTCTACCACAAAACAAGAAAATTAAAATGAAAACAAAAAGTAGTTTCAAATTGTTGACATTTCCATTCTGAACTGGTAAGAAAGGCTCTTGAAGCTTTCTCCTGTAAATATTACAAGTACAAAACTCCATTATCAATACTGCAGGGTTCCTAACTTCCTACACCTTTTCCCAGAGTCAAATCAAACACTTTTCATGCATTTTCAAGCACCATACAACTGCGGTAAATTACATATTGATATACATACAATATACACAGTATACTGATTATTGCACTAAAACGGAGTTGTAATGTTACAACTGAAAAACATTTGAATTGCCTACCTGTTGCCAAGAAACATAATGTAATCATCAAAAGTTCCCATTTCCTGTTAGTTTGTGTTTTGCCTCTGGGTGATTGGACTGATAAGTTCCTTCAGCATGTGGAACTGAATAGCAAAAAGCAGAGCAATTATTTTTTTAATTGGAGGTTTCAGTTAACTCTCAACTAACTTAGCTCTCGACACAGGTTCTGGAAAGCCCCTTGAGTCTGTCTCTGGAGTATACACGATTTCACTAATGTAGTGCAGTTTTTCCATATTTTTTATTATTCCACAAGCAAAAGGCCAAGGCCTGACAACACCAGTGCCATTTTCAACTTATAAGACATTTCCGATATATCACAAATCCATCTGTGGTGAGAGAGATTTGTGTGACGTCAGTTTGGTGTGTCACAGCCTTAAGAGATGATTAACTCTTTTTCAATGTCATCACAGAAAGCCAATTTGATCTCCACCCATCCGACATATACGTTGGTGCCATTGGCTGCCAGAAGATACAGGCGGTCTGTTGCCTCAGAAATTTCTCTCAATTTAATCTCAGGTATGTGCTTGCAAATCTATGATGCATACATGGGAACCTGTGTCCCATAATGCCCTAGATTTTTGTCCTTGTAAATAGCAGATAACCAGACAATGTTTGCTGACAAGAGGCATTACAGGAGCATGCTGTTTGAATTGACACTGAGCGGGAAGGATGCTATCAAGTGTATACAACTCAGACTGTGGTTGTGCATGTTCAAAGTGCTACTTTGGATGTTAGTGGGATGTTTTTGCCACCTGGGTCACTTCCTGTCCCGTGGGGGCGACCAGTTACCGTTTAAAGGAGTTCAACTTTAGGGTCTTGTGCCTCTAGCTCTGCAGCCTGCTGAAAAGTGCTTGCTGTTACCACAGCAGTAACAATGGGTACATGGCTCATCTGGTCCCCTTTGCTGGCAATGGAAACACTGTCTTGCTATTTGAGGATGTGGCTGTAGAAACTGCTGAGGGTACTGTGGTGGTGGTGGTGGTGCTGTTGTGTATTGTTGTTGTGTCCTGTTGAACTGTTTAGGATGAAGCCATGGGGCTGCATATTGTGTAGGCTGAGTTGCATACTGTGTTGATGCTGAGGCTGTTGTAAGGGCATTGCACATGGATGTAGACTGTGAGGATGTGATGTTGAACACTGATGTTGGAGAACTGCACTCTTTTGTGGTTTGAGATGGTGGAACTGATGCAGATATTGCTGTTGTTAATATGTGGCTTGTCCTCCAGGTTTGTTGTTGAAGCACTTTACTGCAATCTGATGTTGGCTGGTAACTTCGTGAAAAGTCCTGCAGTGGCTAGTGAGCTGTTGTCATTACTGGCACCTTGCTGCTAACAGCAAAACAATGTTGAGACACAGATGAAGGTTGTTGGATTGTTTCTTTAATGTGCATGATATCCCTAAGACATTAGTTGTGACATCAAGTCAAATTTGGGCTGTTTTGGATGACATTTTGGTTCAAGGACAGGTTAGTATAACTGTGCCATGTGTGGCATTAACAGCAGCGCTGCGTTCAGATTTCCATTTGTTTTGCCTTTCAGACTCATGTGAACAAGCAATATTTAAAAACAGCACTTCATCTGAAATTGTGGCATCAGACAGGTATGGCTGGAGGTCACTCTGAATGCAGTCATTCTGTAAGCCAGTCAGAACTGTGTGTAGGCACATGTTTGTACTAGAGCTGGGTCATATTTTAAGCAAGATTCATCCTCCTGCGAAGCAAACAACATTTTCTGTCAGATCAAGAACACATATCAGAAATCTTTGTGGTGTTTCTTAAGTGTGCTGGGTCTCTGTTGTGAGCTGCTTGTATAGTTCAGTAGCATTTTTCTCTTGATAGTGAGAGCGGAGTATTCGTCTCAATGCTGGAAGGGTCAGACCTGCTTTGCCCTCAAGATAACTATGCAACATAAGCCCAAGTGTGATGGACCTAATGACTGAATACTGTATATAATTTCTTGCTCAGGGTAGCTCTTATTCAGTCTGCTTTCTATTTAACACACAAGTCTTGGAAATTACAATATGTCCTTCTGACCAGGCTCACAAATAAGACCTGAGATTTTGAAGTATTTGTGCCACATCTCTGTGACAGGGGTGGAGGACCAACAAGTGTACAGTCTGTTGCTATTTGTCTTGTTTCCATACACTGTCAGACAGCAGGGCTTGTGTTCATGGCAGGAAATGATTCAGTTTTACTCTTAATTCCTCTCAATGTTCTTTGGGCTATATTCATTTTTTCCACAGCTTGCCTTAACTCTGTTCTTGGATCAGTCACATTAGCATTAGTCATCATCAGCTCAATTAATTTCTCATTGATGCTTAGAAGCTCAGCAATACCTCCATCCTCTAGCTCCTCTAATTCACTTCTTAATAGAAGGCTGCAGAGGAGATTATGGACAGGTGTGTGACATTTGCTACATCCGCTGCAGAAGTTTAGGAATTGACTGAACTCTATGAGCTTTTCTCGTGATAGTGTGCATAGTCTTTCAACAGTTTCCTCTTGAAGGCTTTGAAGTGCATCCATCTTTCACTGCAGTATATAACAGTGCTAGAATGCTAGTGAACGTTTACGTTACTGACTTGAATTAGCTGCCTCTGTTAGTCACTGTACCTCAAGTGCATGCACTTCTCAATAAGCTTTTTCTTGCCACTTCACTCAGCTCCCTCACACTGCTACTAATCTGGGTAGTTGGTGGATGAATGTTACTGGGAGGTTCTGCCAATCAAGCAGATAAACTGCCCAACATTTATTCCAGCGGTGCCTTAAATTCTAGTACTTCTGAAAAAGGAGAATTATGAGAGAAGGAACAACTCAGATGTGATGCTTCTCCAGTGGCACTTTATTTTGAATGAAGCACATCACAAGTGTTCTCTCTGTGCATGTGGTGGCGACTAATTATGCACACACATAACAGAACATTACACTCCTATGAATAATGAATATAATAACTTTTAGCATTTACTGTTTATAATTTGAATTACCAAAGAAAACTGTCTAAACTCAACATTAATTACTGTATCTCTATTTTCATCTGCAAATAAAGAAGGGGATTCATGGTCCCTAACCATATCCTCCACAGTTCATTGAGTTAATATGCATTATTATAAATTCGTTGAGTTAATATGCATTATTAACTAGAATTGTATATCCTTTCTTATATGCTAAAATGAGAACTTTCCTCACCCATAACTTATAAAAAAATACATAATTTATTTTAAAAATATATTAAATATTTTTTGATTATTTGTCTTCTTTATCTTATGTATACATCTTGGATGATTTATACATATTTTACATATATATTATTATTATTATTTTTATGATTGTATTCATCCATTTTTTGAACATTTATATAAAAAAACACCTCACAGTTTACTACCATTTCTGCACTTTTCAGACGGTCTCTTACAACACCCTCCACAGTATTACCATGTTTTAGCACAATGTGTGTACTTTTCAGACAGTCCCTTACCCACCATAGGCAAATTTTCCAACTTATATCAATGTTAAACTTGGAATGATGGAAAGATTTCACATGATGCCATCTGACCAGCTTAAATAAGGGACAAATCGCATCACAAATTGATTAAATACGGCAAGCATCATTTTATATTTCAATACAGGATGATCCCGTATTTTACAGGATGGGTGGCAACTCTGTCAGTATACCACATAATCACTGGTACAAGATTGACATGTTCTACTTCAGTTAAGAAATTACAGTCCTCACCTTTCTAAACCGAAGCATGTCTTTGGACATGTGAAGTGTATATTACAGGTTTCCTTAATGACAAATCTTTGAAAAATCGCTATGATTTGAAACGCTACTACGTGCTACGATTTAAATATTTATTTTAGGACTCTCCAAGTAGTGTCAGCCCTATTTCTTAGTTTGTCTTTGTTTAAAACGTTAACAAACATTTTATACATGATTTTTCCTCCCATGACATCAAACTCATTTGTTAGAGTCTGTCTGGACGCTAACAATTAACCGGTGCAGTCTCTAAAATCAGGAAAAACAGTCAATGCAGGAAAAGAATCATAAACAACTGGTTGACAGTGTCCATTACAGTAGTGTAACGTAGTCAATGGAAAGGAGGAGGCGAAAACCGGCTTTTCAATATAAATAATATTTTAATGAGAAACTTAAAAGACAAAAACACACACACATGACGGACATTTCCGTAAACTATCTCTCTCTCCTGCACAATCCTCTGCAGTCGGCCTTTATCCCTCTCGGAGGCTTGATTAGCCTGATATATGGCGCCATACCCGAGGGCGGAAGAGCCCTCTTCTTCTCTCTCTCTCCCCTCCCCCTGTATGTTTCCCCCTCCCCTCTCACTCTGCTCTCTCTCCAGAGCCTGTTCCTGCCCCACGGAAGCGAAGAGCTCCGCCACCGCTGCCAGTTCTCCATGCCCCCCTGCCTCTACAGTGCCCCGCCGCTCTCCCCCTCAGGTGCAAGTGTCCGCCGACGCAGGTGCGGGCGTGGCATCTGGGCCGGCCTGCTGGAGTTGCAAGGATCCGGGACACTTCCGAGATCAATGCCCTGTGATGGAGCTGGGGGCAGTGGTCCGGATCCCTGCTACCCCGCAGTCTGCCCCCCGACTGAGCTGGAACGCACCACATTCCGATAAGAATCAAGGGAGGTACTCACCAAGCATTGGTGGACACAGGTTGTAATCAAACCACTATCCACCAACACTTGGTTCAACACGGGGCATTGGGCACAGCTAAAGTGTGTGCATGGGGACATTCACAAATTCCCTATGTTGACCCTGATAATTCAATTTCGGGGAACAAAGCCAAAAAGCTTAAAAGCGACAAGATGTGAAATGTGTGACACTCTAGCAGGGGAGGCGGAGCCGGGGGTGTCTTCGTCAGCTCCCATCCACACAGGATTTCCCGAAGAGGATTTCTCTCTAGAGCAGTCGCAAGACGAAAGCCTCAAGCACGCCTTAGGCCAAGTGAGAGTGATTGATGGTCAACAACTCCACCCGAATGTCGCACTTTCATATCACTATTTTACAATTATAAACATGCGGTTGTATAGAGTGATGCAGGACACTCAATCAAAGGAAGATACAAGCCAGCTCTTAATACCGTGGAGGCTCACTATAATCCGATGGCAGGTCACCTAGGGGAAAGAAAACTGAACTGCTTAATAGCCCGTTTCTATTGGCCGGGCATTAGCGGTGATGTCCACAAATGGTGTGCGGCATGCTGTGAATGTCAGCTGGTGAAACCCACCAGCCACTCCAAAAGAGCCATTGCTCCCTCTCCCGCTAATTCAGGTCCCCTTCGAATTGGCATGAACCTCATCGGGCCATTAGAGCGGTCAGCATGCAGAAATCGCTTTGTATTAGTCCTAGTGGATTATGCAACGGGATATCTGGAAGTAGTGCCTCTGAGCAACATCTCAGCACATAGTGTTGCGGAGGCACTCTTCAAAATAATCCGCCGGGTGGGGATTCCGAAAGAAATCCTCACTGATCAGGGCAGAAAATAGTCACGTAAAATAGTCAGAAAATAGTCACTACGCAAGCTTTATAAACTGTTGGGTATTAAATGGATTCGCACCAACGTTTACCATCTGCAGATAGATGGCCTGGTGGAGTGATTTAATTAAACCCTTTAGAACATGATTTGGAAGTTTGTGAACGATGATGCTAGAAATTGGGATAAATGGCTTGACCCCCTTTTATTCGCAGTACGAGAGGTCCCGCAAACCTCCACGAGATTTTCCCCATTCGAGCTGATGTATGGACGGCGCCCACACGGGGTGCTTGAAGTCATCTGCAAAGCTTGGGATGAGGGACCTTAAGAGAGCAAGAATGAAATCCAGTACGTTCTTGATCTTAGAGCAAAACTCCACACACTGGGGCAACTAACACAGGAGAATTTGCTCCAACCTCAAGAATGACAGAGCCAACTGTATAACAGGGGAACTCAACTATGGGAATTTTCACCGGGAGATAATGTACTTTATCTATTAAGGTATTACTCCCAACATCAAGCTCTAAATTACTCGCCAAATGGCAAGGGCCATTTGAGGTCACACGACGAGTGGGGGAACTCGATTATGTGGTGAAGCGAACTGATAAGAGGGGACGCATGTCAAATATATCACCTCAACCTCTTGAAAGCATGGAGGGAGGCGGTCCCTGTGATCTTGGCTACGGTAGTTCCGGAGAGAGAGGAGCTCAGGCCAGAGGCGAATACAAAAAACAAACATATCTCTCCAGTCACTTGCGGAGACCACCTTTCACCATATCAACTCACAGAGGTTGCCAAGTTGCAACAGGAGTTTGCAGATGTGTTTTCCCCTCTACCGGGTACAAACCTCATCCAGCACCACAAAGAGACTGAACTGGGAGTGATGGTACTAGCCGTCCCTATCGCTTGCCCGAACACAAAAAGAAAATAGTTTGGGAACAATTAGATGCCATGCTCGATATGGGGGTAATAGCGGAATCCCACAGTGATTGGTCCAGCCCGGATGTTCTTGTCCCCAAGAGTGACAGGCCTGTACGGTTTTTTGTGGACTATAGAAAATCAACAAAATTTGATGCGTAACCGATGCCCCCGTTGATGAACTGCTTGATCGGTTAGGTACTGCTCGATTTTATTCGACATTGGATTTCACAAAAGGTTATTGGCAGATCCCCTTGACACCAAATTCCCATAAAAAAACAGCCTTCTCCATGCTGTTCGGATTGCACCAATTTGTAATGCTTCCGTTCGGTTTGTTTGGGGCCCCGGCTGCGTTTCAACACCTCATGGACCGTATCCTCCGGCTGCATTCGGCTTACGCCACTGCCTATTTAGATGGTATTATCATATATAGTAGTGATTGGCAGGGGCACATTCAACATCTGAGGGGCGACACCGCAAACCCCAAGAAGTGCACGATTGGGCATGTGGAGGTACGGTATCTAGGGTTCTACTTGGGTCATGGCCAGGTGCGACCACAAATTGACAAGACTGCGGCGATTGCGACCTGCCCGAGACCCAAGACCAAAAAGGGGGTGAGGCAGTTCCTGAGGAATTTATTATAGGAGATTTGTGCCTAATTATTCGGACATCACTATCCCGCTGACTGACCTCACTAAAAAGGGGGCTCCAGACCCAATCCAGTGGTCAGAGCAGTGCTAACAGGTATTTACGCAGGTTAAAGCCGCACTTTGTGGGGGGCTGCTTTTACATGCACCTAATTTATTTCTCCCTTTCCTATTTCAGACGGACGCTTCAGACAGAGGACTGGGGGGCCTGTACCTCAGCCATAATCTCTTCTTGAGGGAAATAAAGTTCAGGACCATGGAAAAGGAGTGTCTGGCCATCTAGTGGGCGGTCCTCACTCTTCAATACTACCTGCTGGGGTGGGCCTTCATCTTCCACTCGGATCACGCCCCACTCCAATGGCTCCACTGAATGAAGGATACAAATGCTCGGATCACCCGGTGGTATCTGGCTCTCCAGCCTTTTATGTTCAATGTGGTCCACAGACCGGGGGCAGAGATAGATGTTGCTGACTTCGCGGTGTGACTAACATTTAGGTCTGCCTTCACATCATCTTGTACGTTTTGTTCACTTTGTTTGCTCGCTAAATTTTCCATCACCTAATTTTCTTGATCGCTATCATCTCGGTTTTCTTCCAGCATAATACCTTGCAGTTCATCCAATAAAGGGGCTCTGCTTTCAGCCCTAACAGATGACGATTCCACTGCATTAGCGGCTGCCCTTCTCTCTCCGTGCACAAAAGAATCACATGCCCTAAAATTCCACACCCAAAACATTTAATCTTTTCTGATGTTATATGAACAGAATAATCAAAATCATCAATTTTAAACTTAAACACAAAGTTCAATTCTTCATCACTCTTTTTAAGAATAATTTGAACTTGTCTCCTAAAAGACACAACATGTTTAAGAGGAGGAGATTTACAGCTGATAGTAATCATCTTTATCAGAGACACTCATTTTCCATGTCTCCCCAGCTTTTCCAAAAGCAAATTTTCCAGAAATGGGGGTACATTCTAAATGATGACCTTTTTGGCAGGAATTACTAGTGACAAAACTGATGCGTATGCACCTTGAATCATAAGTAACTGGTTTACTTTTTCCACATTGTCTAGAAAAAAATTCCCATGGCACTATTCATCCTAGAAGCAGATTTATCACTTTCATATCCAACAATCTCACCTGCCACTAGACTACACTCTTCAACCGAACAGCCGTCAGGGTGCAAGAAGAATTAAATTAAACGAATGCATCAGTGTTGCTGTATTTAAATAGAGAAGAAATTGAAGCTGATTAAGAATTCTGGTTTCAGCCTAAATTGTCATGGCAAAGATAGTTGTGGATTAAGGAAACTAAAGACAGTATTATGATGTCTTAAATTTGTGACAAAGTAGGAACACCAATGGACAGTGTATCAAAGGTGGCTTCAAAGGATGCAGTTCCAATTAATCTGGAAGTGGAGTAGGGTCTGTATTCAAGAGATCTTCTATACTTACAGCATTCTCAACTCATCTTATGGAAGAAGCCAACAGAGCTGATTTTCTGGCTAAAGCAGCAGCTTTAAACAAAAACAAGCATTAGAAATTAAATAAGTGCAATTAAAGGCTAAAAAATTAAAACTGGAATTTGAAACTTGCAATGTCTGATGCTAAAATAAAAATATATGAAGATTGTGAAGAGCAACAAAGTTATACATGTCAGAACATGGACACTAAGGCAACTGGTGTGGGTGTTCCAAAATTGGAGCTTGATGTTAATGAAGAATACAGTCTAACATTGTCCAAGTTAGAACAGAGCAAATCGCCTTCACTTCCTATAGCAGTCCATTCAAATGTGCCTGAAAGTGTTAGACCTAAGAAAACAAGCACCATTAAAGCATGGCCTACACAAGCCAATTAAACTCCATACAAGGGCAGTGATACAGCAAAGTTTCATAGAATAATCCAATGACAGATAGACATCACAAAGATGCTTAAGAATCAACGGTTGTCCTGCTTGCCTCAACGTGATGCTCCTTTGTTTCATGGAGATCTGTTACGGACGAAAGAGCTGCTAATGTACCTGCAACAGTCAGTCATGAATCAAGTGCCTGTATCCGGGCCAGTGACAATTGTGTTATTGCTATTGTACCTATGAAAATAAAGTCCAAGATGACTTTATGGTCCCAGGTAGCTCTGCCATATTTTGTACTGTTGAACTAGCAAGGCGGTTGGGCAGAACGATTGATATGGAGTTAAGCACCATAAATTTTAAGAAGCGAGTAGAAAGCTATGTCCTCATGGAATTGGAGGTCAGTGGATTAGAGGATAACAAATGTGTTGAGCTATCAAAAGTTTTCACACAAAAGAGCATCCTAGTCTCGATTGAGAGCATTCCACAACAAGATATTGACAAGTGGCCTTACCTAGTGAAGTAAAATTGCCTCTCATTGATTCAGGAGAGGAACGCCTCATAGGGACTATGGAGTAGAAGCTTCTAGAACCATGGAGGGCAATTAACAGAGAATGTAATGGAACATGTGCTGTAAAAACTGCAATTGGATGGATTTTGTATGGTCCACTAAGAGAGCCAGTTGAGAATAGCATGTATGACAATGTGCTTTCAAGTGCTATTGTCAACAGAATCTCCATCAATAGTATGGAACAGATGCTCAAACAACAGTTTAACCATGACCTCCCAGAAAGCAATTGTGATGAAAAAGAGTTGTTGCAAGAGGAGCATCGGTTTCTGGACTCTTTGTCTAATGCAGTGTTTCACCAATATTCATTACTGCATTGAACTTCCTATAATGAAAACAGCAGTTCAAATGCCTAACAACCGAAGTTTAGCTATCCAGTGTGCACTAAATCTCAAAAGGAAACTAAAGAAAAATTGTGCCTTTCATAGAGAGTACGCAAACTTCATGAGTGATATTTTTACCAAAGGTCAAGCAGTTAAGGTACCTGCATCACACTTAAGTCGTCAAGATTGTCAAGTTTGATACATACCTCATCATGGGGTGTAACATCCTCAAAAGAAGAACCTAAGAGTAATGTTCAATTGTGCTGCTAGTTTCCAAGGAATATTGTTGAATAGTGAGCTTTTACAAGGGCCAGATTTGACAAACTCACTCATTGGAGTACCTGCTTCAGACAAGAGCCGGTTGCTGTGATGGCAGAAGTTGAAGCAATGGATTATCAGGTAAGAGTTCCTGAAAATGACACTGACCTGCAGCGATTCCTGTGGTGGCCTGATGGAGATGTGAGCCAGAACTTAGTTGAGAACAAATTTTGTTTTCACCTCTTTTGCACCAAGTCATCTCCAAATGTTGCCAATTTCACCCTTACAAAAACAGCCGAGGAAAACCATAGTAAGTCTTCAGATGAAGCAGTCAACACAGTTCTCAAGAATATCCTGTCGGTCACAAGTTCCATTTACGATCCGTTGGGCTTTCTGCCACCTATTATCTTGGCTGCAAATACCCTCAAGCAACAGACGTGCAAAGAAAGATTTGCATGGGATGATGAAATTCCAGAACAGTTTGCAAGAAGGTTGATTACCTGGCTACACAGTCTGGATCAATTGACTGACTTCAGTGTGAGCAGATGTGTAAAACCATCCTACTTTGGAGTTACAACAAGAGCACAACTTCACAATTTCTCAGATTCGAGTGAGGCTTAATATGGAGTTGTCTCCTACCTCAGACTTGTACATGTTGATGGACATGCCCACTGTGCATTTATGATGGGGAAGTCACATGTGGCTCCAGTTATCATTCCGTGTATGGAACTGACTGCTGCAGTTGCTGCTTTGAACACAGAAACAATGCTGAATAATGAATTGTAATTAGAACTACATGAATATGTCTTTTATATGGACAGTACGACTGTCCTGAGTTATACTGACAACGAAAGGCTTTGTTTCAAAACATTCGTCGCCAACAGGGTTGCCATCATTACAGAGTCAACCAAGCCAGAGCAGTGGAGGTATGTCAACACCTCTATATACCCAGCCGATTGTGCTTCCAAAGGGCTTACCTGTGAAAAATTCATAAAGTTTATCCAAGGTCAAATATTCAAAGATGAAATCTCCATGCTGAGAAAGGGTAACACAGCTGTAAAAATGGGCAGTCACTTCTCCAAACTGGATCCAGTGCTTCAGGATGGAATGCTGAGAGTAGGAGGTCGTCTTTGTAATTCTACCATGCCAGAGCATGCAAGGCATCCAGCCATAATACCAAAGGCTTCACATGCTACTACCTTGATACTGCAGGATATTCATGAGAAGATTGGTCACTGTGGAAGGAACTATATTATTTTATTATTGTGGCACAAATATTGGCTCCCATCCCATAAAACACCATCGTGAGGAAGATTCTCTACCAGTGTGTAACATGTAGAAAAATCAGAGCAAGGGCTTTAGACCAAATGATGTAATAATTGATACCAGATTCCAGATCATCCACCTATTACTAGCGTATAGGTGGATTATTTTGGAACGTTTGATGTAAAGACAGGTGGAAGTAATGTCAAAAGGTATGGCATAATGTTTACATGTCTTACCACTAGAGCTGTGCATTTTGAGGTTGCACATATATTGGACACAGATTCTTGTCATCCAACACTTTGTGTGCAGAAGTGGTCAGGTGTTAATCATGCAATGGCACAAACTTTATAGGCGCTGAGAGTGAACTGCATGAAGCCATTCAACAGTGGAATCAGTCAAAAACAATATATCACTCTCGTGCAAAAAGGGGATACTTTGGATATTCAATCCACCTGCAGGATCCCATTCTGCCAGAGTATATGAAAGACAGAAGGAACAAAACATCACTGATGAGTGTTTGCAATCTTTCCTGTGTCAAGTGGAAGCAATAAAAAATAACAGACCATTTACCACTGTAACAGATGATCCCACATATCTTGATCACTTGACACCAAATCACCTGTTGTTAATGAAAAGGCAGCCAGCCTTACCTCCTGTACTTTTCAAAAGAGAGGACATACAGCGCTTCCGGAAAGTATTCACAGCGCTTCACTTTTTCCACATTTTGTTATGTTACAGCCTTATTCCAAAATGTATTAAATTAATTATTTTCCTCAAAATTCTACAAACAATAGCCCATAATGTCAACGTTAAAGAAGTTTGTTTGAAATCTTTGCAAATTTATAAAAAAAACAACAAAACAAAACAAAAAAAAAACGTATTCACAGCCTTTGCCATGACACTCAAAATTGAGCTCAGGTGCATCCTGTTTCCACTGATCATCCTTGAGATGTTTCTACAACTTGATTGGAGTCCACCTGTGGTAAATTCAGTTGATTGGACATGATTTGGTAAGGTACACACCTGTCTATATAAGGTCCCACAGTTAACAGGGATGTCAGAGCACAAACCAAGCCATGAAGTCCAAGGAATTGTCTGTAGACCTCCGAGACAGGATTGTTTCGAGGCACAGATCTGGGGAAGGGTACAGAAGAATGTCTGCAGCATTGAAGGTCCCAATGAGCACAGTGGCCTCCATCATCCATAAATGGCAGAAGTTTAGAACAACCAGGACTCTTCCTAGAGCTGGCTGCCCGGCCAAATTGAGTGATCAGGGGAGAAGGGCCTTAGTCAGGGAGGTGACAAAGAACCCAATGGTCACTCTGAGAGAGCTCCAGCATTTCTCTGTGGATAAACTTCCAGAAGAACAACCATCTCTGCAGCACTCCACCAATCAGGCCTGTATGGTTGAGTGGCCATACAAGGAAAAACCTCTCAGTTGGTGATGTTGTTCTGATCATAGATGACTCATTGAACCGTGGTTTATATTTGTTTGTGTGAAAGAGAATTGCATGTTCTTTTATTCTTACTGGTCTATACTTTGCATGCTTTCCAAGGTATTCGTTTTTGTTTTAACCCACACATGTCTCACTAGTCCCTTTTTATCTGGACTAGTGAGACATGTGTGGGTTAAAACAAAAACGAATACCTTGGAAAGGCCCATGGACCAGTTATGCCTTATTTGTGAAACTGACTGTTAATTTTTACATATCTAGAACACATCATCTAATTATAAAGTATAATGTGAGTTTAAGATGCTTAAAATTTATATATAGTGTTAATGTTGGAACTACGTTATATGGCAACATTGTTAGAATTGTTAAATTTGGTAATTGTCATTCTGTATGCCTGCCAATAAGGGGCTACTGGCCCCTAATTGTAGGAGCCAGTATTCAAATTAAATGTTTTATATGCGTGGTTTATATTTGGTTGTGTGAAAGAGAATTGCATGTTCTTTTATTCTTACTGGTCTATACTTTGCATGCTCAGAGAAGAGTTTTAGACATTTACTTGTCTGATAACTGATATGCAGAAGCAATATTTAACATACTGTATAGTGTGACTGGGAGCATGCGCAGATGAAAATGATACATCATCAAAAGTGATTCCCTTTCTTGAGTTAGGAATGACTGCTTTCATAATAATTGCACACTTGCAATTTCAAACTAGGATGCATATTGCTGCAGTGCACACTCTGTGTTCCACTTTTACACCAACCAAACGAATTCAACTTTAAAAAAAATATTATATGTCAGATGCTCAATATAAGTGGGCAGATATATAATTGTTTATGCTCATGCTGTGCCACTTCATACTTACTTTTCTGTCTGTTCCAGCATGAAGAGTGAGGGAGCCATTGCTTGATTCATTACCATGTAAGCAAAACTCAGAGTACGGCTTATGTGAGAAACACTGACATCTGGTATAACCAAACAATGCGTGGCACATAAACTCATTTAAAGGATCCAACTGTTTTCTGTTCAGATGGTTTGTTACCAAACGCTCAGTAAAAGCTCACACAAATGATAGCAAACTGTGCTGGGAACACAACTGTGTATAGCCTTTGAAATACATTCACAAACATACATACACAGTTGTTTTATATATTTGTTTTAGAATCAGTATGGTTTGTAATCTTAAAATGTCGCTTTGTGTGTGCATGTGTGTGTCAGAGAAAGAGCAACTGTAATATGAGGTTGCACTAGCTTCTGCCAATTCATTCTTACCAAGGTACTGAGACTCCATGCTGAGCTTCCACAACTCTCTGATTAAAGCTACTTATATATAATCATTATATTGTGTTGGCTATTATATAAAAAAGTGGTAAAGCATGTGTTCCCTTTACAAAAAGTTTCACTATGATGTTGCGCTTTGCTAAGCGCTTTTGGGAACAATCCTGCATTGTGACCAGATGTGAATATGTGTGTAACACCTCAATGAACATTGACCGGAATTTATAGCCTCGGCTGGTGAGATCATTAGATGCACCTGTGGCCAGGCTATAAATATACGCGTCACCAGCGTGTCGTCAGATATGTTTTCTTCAGAGCATACTGTGCTATGTGTCTCACAAGCCTGTCAGAAACTTTCTTTCCTCTGCTAGGATTTAGAATTTGTTAGGCAGTGCGCAGTGAACCTTTTCTACTTTCCCTCTTTCTAGATAAAAAATAGAATAGAAAAAGGTCGAAAAATGTCGGAGAAGCAAAGCAAACGATGCATGTTTCCCTGTCAACTTTCTATGACTGTCAGTGACATGCATCAGTTTTGTTTTGTTTGTTTGGGAGAAGAGCATGCTGCTCTCGCGTTGGGGCAGGGCGAGTATGTGCATTGGGACCTACTTTCGGGCGAAATGCTTTGCGCTCGCCACGCTTACTTCCGGGAGTCAGCGCCCACTCTTTCATCGTGGGGCTCTCGCATTTATCTGGCTGAGGAGCGAGAGACGGGTCCTTCCCTATCGCTCGCTCTCTCCCCAGATTCAGCTGAACCTTCTCGTAAGCTGAAGCGTGCCTTGGCGCCTCTTCGTTTCACGAGGGGCGCGCTGAACCTCTGTACATTTCACACATAATAATAAAGTGGCTGAGAAATTACTCGAGGTGTATACCTGGGCTGTGGCCAGACAACAGCTAGACTGTCCACGCAAACAAGAGACCCCCCAAACGCTCCAAACTATAAGACAGATTTCTGTCTGGTGGCCAAAAAAAATTCAATAATATATAATAATAATAATAAAAAAGGGAACGCTATATTAGTCCCTTCCTTTCTTTGATGACCTCCATGACGAGCTTTCTCACTCTTGGAGGAACCCATATACTTCCCGTGTTCACGTATCCTCGACGTCTTTATGCTCGACTATCACGGGTGCTGAGACACGGGGGTATTCAATGATGCCGCCGGTCGAAGAGACACTTGTGGGCTATCTCTCACCGGGTTCAGCATCATCACTCAAGAAACCCTGGTCTATGTCCACTTTAGTCAGCACGGAGAGGCATGTATGGCTTAACCTTTCGGGCATCAAGGATAAGGACAGAGTTTTCCCACTCGATGCCCCGGTTTCACCTTCCAGTCTCTTCGGAGACACCATGAATACGGTTATCTCCAGATTCCAGGAGGCGAAAAGCCACGAGGAAGCCTTCGGGCAGTTTTTTCCTCGCCGCACTCAGGGGGGCTGGGCCATCGGCCACCCAGTCCCACCCCGACTGTGCTAGGCAGAGTGTGGCGAGTCATGCTCCCCCTCGTAAAGACTGGGGACAGGCTCGTCGCCCTCAGCAGCCCCAGAAGCAGGACCTCAGGGCCGTGATTTCTAAAAGAAAGAAACCCTGACATTCTTGTACCCAGCCTTGTGGGGGTGGTTCCTCTCAGGACGGGGCGCGTGTACCATCCATTTCGGCCCTCCCGATACCCTCACGAAACCTATTCACTCCCGCCGCCTTTGGTGTTTCAGGTGACAGAGGCTTCCAACAAAGAGTTGGGTGTACCGTTGCTTCCTGCCTTTATCCAGGATGCGGAACACTCGACATCCCCTCAACAGGAAGTGTTGAAATTGATACCATCTCAGAGAACCTGGCAGCGTGGAAACTTCTGCCAGGCATATATATGTGGGTTCTGAAAACAGTAGAAAGAGGCAACAGAATTCAATTCGGCTTGGTTGTCACAGTAACTGTCTCGAGTTGATGGCGGTATTTCTGGCCCTGAAATACTTCCTCCAGAGGCTACCATGTCTTGGTGCGGGTGGGCAATACAGCGGTAACATCACCAAAGATCTGCTCCTTTTAAACAAGCTAGTGACGAGCTGATTGGATCAAATGATCCTACCATAAATATTTTGGCACTGTGGAAATCCACACTCAATACACATTGTGAGATCACCCCCACTGATCTGAGACCATTTGAAATCCTCAAGTGCAGGTGCAAAGGCCTACTGAATGACCACATTGTACTGGGCCTGCATGCAAAACTGGTAGTTATGCTGTCACCAACGTTTAAACAGCCCAGAATGTTCACCAGAGAGGAGAGAATGGAGATCTATCAATTAGCTCGAGATGAAGTGGCCAGCTTTCCCAGAGAGTCTGTCACCCCAGGAGCTGAAGGCACAGCTCAAGGCAGAGAAGAAACAGGAGGACACCCAGAGCCTTCTTTTAGCTAGTGGGAGGATGTGGAGGACATGGCGGGGGAGAGAGAGGATGAAGTTGATGCATATTTGAAGCTCAAGTCAGTTATGCCAGAGGACAGAGACAATTTATCATTCTGGAAGCACAATGGAAAAAAGTTCCCACGATGACCAGGTTGGCACAGAAGATTCTGTGTGTTCCAGCTACAGGTGTAAGCTGTGAGTCGGCTTTTAGCATCTCTGGAAAACAGACGCACATGTCTTGGGACAGCGACTGTCAATGCATTGCTTTTCCTAAACAGCAACCTCTAATAAGGTAAGTATATACATCTAGTTTAGGCCTAAATCATTTTATTATCTATTGAAATATATACGTTCTCTTGTTTGATCATAATTTGATCAAAATAATGTTTTTTAACATTGACTAACATGGATTTTATATTGTGTCACCTCTCATTAGATGAGAATGAACAACGCTTCTAACTCACAAGCATGGGTACACCTCATCCATAGTCCAATCCAACTGTTTTAAGGGAAATCCTTTTTTGTTCAAAATGTATGATAGCACAGGCCTAACATTATTTATAGGGCAAATATTTTTTAAAACTTGCAGTGCATGTTTTCAAACTATTTAATTATATATTTTGTCATTGTTCTTAACCTACACAATATGGGTAGGGCTATTTAAGTTTTACACAGGGCAAATGTTTACACGGTTCTTGAAAAATGTGAAGAACATTTCTGATTTATTCTTTGTTTTATCATAGCATAGCTGTTTACACCGTTCTTGTAAAACCTGCAGTGCAAATTTCAAACTGTATTTTATTTTAATCTTGTTTCATTATAGTGTTACAGTACCTTACATATTTTAAGCACAATTATTTGTATTTTCTGGGGGCTATTTAAGCCAAGCCAACTGCTTACACAGTTGATGTACAATTGTCGACCTTTCAATTTCTTTTTGTTTTATACTTTTTACCTTAATTTGCAATTTGATTCTGATTATTAGTCATTATGTCACCTTAATAAAGTTTAGAAATATTGTTAAGATTTGGTGTGGTGTATTCTTATTTGTCTCATCTCGGACTTAGATTACTCCTGTAATCTAAGTGTATGACATTCATCTTTATTAAAATGTAGGAAATATAACTTCTTCCAACAAGAATAACAAGAATAAGTTAAAAATAGGCTACCTGTCGTTATAGTCACACATGCATCTCTATCTATCTATATCTATTGATGTCTGTTATTGTCATACACTTTTCTGAGTACTATATAAATATTACACATAACACAATGTAATTTTTTTGTTGTTGTTGTTTCTGGGTAGTAAGTGTTATTTCCTAATTGCTTATGCCTCAAAAGCATAGAAAATGGCTATTATAAACCACAAACTTTGCTTTTGTGACCAGATCAGTGATATTTGTTTAGTATGCAATGCACGCAGTCTGATGCAATTAACGCCAAATATCGCTAAGCACTAGGCTAAATTGGACATATTGTTTTGCAATTGAATAAATATACTACAGATCGAAATCAGTTTTACAGACTATGTTATTTTAAAGATAATTTAACACAGTAACTAGTCTACTTTGCTGCGCTAGTCCTTGTCATAGGCTATTGATGGTGTTGGCTCTTGCGGCACAATTTTAAGGTCCTATTTATTCTTTCGGTAATGAACGGTTCTTTTGGACCCAAAAGGGCATGGGTACATTTTAAAAAAAAATCCACGGTACTTTTCGGGTACGGCTCTGTTTGTTGTCGGGTCAGTTCGGAACGGATCTCAATTTTTGGGTTTTTTATTTATGCAAATCAGTCTGGTGAAAAAGACTTAGGTTCATTTCGGAACAGGTCCAATTATTTGGACCAGTGAAGACCTCTAATCTGGATATTGTTCAGCTGGTTTGCATGCACATCTTGCTTTAAGGCAAAATGCCACTTACAAATTATATCTGTTGTTGTGTTAATCCAGTGGTTCTCTGGGGATGGTATTGCAAAGGGGGAGTGTAAAACTGCATTATCTCAAAGTTTGTTAACTCTCATTCATTCAAATTTTGCTGCAGTGACAAATACATGCAAGAACCAATTTCTTCTCCACCATATTCACTTATGTAATCAAAGATGTTGCGTACCAGATTCGAATGGGTAAAGGGAACTCTTTTTTGTTAATTAACCCTCTGGAATTTGAGGCATTTTTTGGATCCTGGAGAAGTTTTGACATGACCTGACATTTGTGGTTATTTTTGTTATATTATATTAATTGCAAAAGTGCCATTACGATTTATTCAGCACATGTTGTTCTACAATAACATGTGTTAAGCATTTATGTACACTTTGTATATTTTGAGAAAATCAAGTTTAAACTAGAAGCCTCTGTTTGGAGACAGTGTTCCCTTTCCGCTGTCCATCAAAGCAGACAAAGAGCTGCTCAGAGCGTCTAATGCTCTATGTCCGATCCAAGTAGATACTGGACACAGCAACTATAAGGCTGGGTCTGCCTCCTCCGGGGACAGCGCTTGCAGGCTCACCACCCGATCCCTAAAAGGGGTCTTAGGAACCTTGGGCACATAGCCCGGTCGGGGTTTCAGGATCATGTGAGAGTCTCCCAGATTGAACTCCAGGCATGTTTTGCTGACAAATAATGCTTGCAGGTCCCCAACTCTCTTGATGGAAGTGAGCGCGGTCAGGAGGGCGATCTTTAATGAGACGGCTTTTAACTTGACTACTCTAGGGGCTTGAACAGAGCTCTCTGAAGGCCCCACAGGACCATGGAGAGGTCCCATGAGGGAAAGAGGCACGGCCTAGGAGGGTTCAGCCTCAAAATGTGCTTCTGCATCAGCATCTTGAACGGGAGGCTGTGCAATGCCCGGTTTAGAACTCGGAGGTCCAGGATTGGCTTCAACCCACCGCCCTTCTTCAGAACGATGAAGTAAGGGCTGTAAAACTTTGGCTTAGATTGTGGTTTGTTGCCATGGTCATGTTCTCGCAGTGAGAACACGAATCATCCACAAAATCTGCCTCAACGTAACTACTGCCCAGACATGTGATGCATGTTTGTGTTTAGGTAGATCTTCTGGAAGTTCTGATGAAGTTGGAGTGTCAATTTTGGCAGAAACTATGCACGCTGGACTGTTGTTGGAACAATGGAGCCTCGGAGGTATCTGTATTAAGAAGTTTACAACTTCTACATTCTGAAGATGTTGCGGACTTAGCCGACGAGGACACCACGTGGGGTCTCTTGGTCTCAAGGGTGTTTCATTTGGAAATTAATGTGATGTTGACAAACTCATCTGCTGGAACTGGAGAACTCCTAGAGAGTGCTAAGATGGGGAGATTTTTGAGTTGAAGTTGGCCACACCCAGAATGTGTCTTGAGCCAGTCAGAAGTGTCTTTTGCTATGACACACGATAAACTCCTCCCCTCTTCCTCAGAGTTATTTACGAGTTCTTTGTGTGTAAAGATTTCTCAGTTTCCCACTCGAAAAGGTACACGTTATAATCATGAATTTCATAAGAGAACTATAAATGCAAATAACCCCAAAATACTTCACAACATCATTCTGGAATTTAAGAGACAATAAATTGCATACCAATCACTTGCACTTTCTTATTAAATTATAATTCAGTTACAATGCATGATAAACTAACATGGATAATACAACATATTTGTCTGGGTTAATGTATAATCATCTGTGTAAGATGCATTTGTCCAACTTTGGTTCCGGAAAACAGACAAAAATTATGATATTGGGTCTTTTGGTAGTGTTAAAGTTCAGAATATATGTATATGCATCGTTGAACTGTAAAAGTATCTTTTGAAGAGATAAGAAAAACCTATAATTTTGTGTCCATCTAAAAAGAAAATACAAAGGGATCATTCTAAAGAAAGTTTTACAGGCTTTCCTGTCTTGAGTGATGGTCAGGCTTCCACAGGAAATATCTTGTGCTCCCTTATTAGTCTAATTTTTAGGTGTAGCAAATTGGCTATATCGATGGACAAAGACTGGTTAAGTCCTAAGTGAGGTTTTTGGGGAAGGTTGTTCCTTCAGCTGAGGATTAAAATCGTACTTTTGCTCTGTAAAATGGTTGACACTCAACAGAGCCTCTTTTATGGACTCTTTTCAGGCCTCTTTAGCACATATACACCCAGTGTTTGGTAGACTTTTGGGCATCAGCAGGGCAGAGCCTTTCATTTATGATGTTGAGAAATTTCAGGGTCCTCCCTGTATAATTTCTCTTAATCTTCTTCTGTTTCCAAGCTCCTCAGATCCTACAGTGGTTTCAGTGATCTGATCAAATATGCGTCTTGGGTGCATTTTAGCCAGATCTAATGAAAATTATGTGACTGTGGCTAAATATTTAGCTAAATTAACATGTGGTTCGTGGCGCATATCAATCTTTTCATAATGAAAGGTCCACTTTGTGATACTAAAAGAAAGTTAAAGGAAAAGTTCACCCAAAAATTATTATTCTCTCATTAAATTTGTACACTTCAATGTGGGTCCAACACTTTCAAGATCCAAAATGTACATACTGTAGATGCAGCTTAAAGGTAATCCATAAGATTCAGTTGGTTTACACCATGGCTTCTGAACCAAAACGATTGGTTTTAGGTAAGAATAGAGCAAAATGTGAGTCCTTTTTCAATATAAATCTTTACACTTGTAGTCTCCAAGGTTCGATCATGATTTCAAGCTTGGCTACATTTCCTTGCATTTGATGCATGCATAGAGTGCTGTAAACATGCTGTTTGCTCGTACACATGCTATGCACAGACTGTGGATGCATCAAGCGTGAGGAAGTGTAAAAGACCAGATTGATGCATTTACACCTGGCTTTTGATGTGGTCAAATAATACAATTATCAAAATGCATGTTAATGCAAGATGTACATGCTATGGGCCTAACAGTTTTGATTAGAATTCAGCATCTTGCTCCATCGAGCCTGAACTTTCACTTATGAAAGATCCATATAAGCGATGTTCTCTTATTTAGAGGAGGAGACAGAACATATGCACACTTATCACATTATGTCTATAAGCTTCCCTCCCTTTAGCACACACAATATTAGCTGTGCTTTGAGATGTAAAAGACTGAATAAATCTAAATAAATATGTTCTCTTTCACTCGATCCGTCTCTCTCTTACTTTCACTGTCTCTAGAAGCAAATGAAGGCTGCAGTAAGTCAAGAACAAGTTTAATCAACTACTCTGCGCTCCAGGGGGTGCAAACATGGTTTGTTCTATTGTAGCAAAGCGCAGTCAAATGTCATGTTTCTAGAGTAGAGTGAGGCAAGTGTGGCAAGTGTGCAGCGGTGTGCGTGAAATATCATCACACACGCCGCTGATGGGAGATGGCAGAAAAGACAGTAGCAGTCAGTGGGGATGAAAGTTGAACATGCTTCCAATTTAATAGAGTTGATGGCTCAATGATCTACTTATGCAAAGTCACAAGGGCACATAAATGTGTACATGCATGGATCAAGATGTAGACACATGTAGGTATGATGGGTGTAAGGGGGGATGCACACACACACACACAGACACACACACACTCATTTGTTTTTCTATCATGGTTGTGACCATTGACAATTATTGTTTTTGTACTGGTCTAATACTGTTTTCTACCCCCATCCCTACACCTCACGTAGCCTTTTTGCATTCTTACGAGGGATGCATTGGTGTGAGTTATTAATGCGATTACTGTCTGAGAAAGAAGAAAATTGCTACCAACTAGCCAACTAAACTGGTTAGTTGGTTTTACGATAAGCTATTTTTTTCAAAAGCAGCCTATTATGCAAAAAAGCCATGTAATTATGCCAAAATCTGAACATGCTAGTAGATTTTATGTTAGGGATATATAAGCACAGACATAAAATAGGAAAACTAAGAAATATACAACAAATAAATAGGCTAGATAATTATAGCATTTATCTGCACAAAATTATGGAGCCGCACAACACTGCTTATGTGTATACCAGGTGCAGAATGACACGCTTCAATGTAATCGGAGCGCTTGGAGTCACAGAGCAAACCCTGGTCTGCATTCAAAAGTGCATAGCTGTTAGATAAGAAATATTGGATGCCCAACATTTAGTTTATGACATCCAAGAATTTTTGAGTCTTCTTTCTATTGCAAATATACATTAAAATAATCCAAAGGCAGACAATACCAGGGGAGCGTAGGGCTGACAAAAAAACAAAATAAAAATAAAACAAAAAGAAAATCACAAAAAAATCACAAATCAGCACGGAAAGATGTTTAACAGGGCAAATAGATGTAAGGTATTGATAGCTTGCCTGTTTTTAGAGTATAGGATTGTCTTAATGTATTGTTTGACTTCATTTTCAAAGATGGCAAAGGAAGATTTATGGTTGGAGAACTTAGATTTGTGAATATGTGATTTTGCCAGCAATAGCATCAGATTGATGATATAGAAATTACTTGCCTTGATAGAAGGGTATGTAAAAAAAAAAAACAATACATTGTCATAGGAAAGTGAGAATTCAGAGTCAATATTTTGGGAGATAAATGTACAGATATCTTGCCAAAAAGTGCAAGAGTGGGGGACAAGTCCAAAATAAATGATGCAGGTCTTCTTGAGCCATTTGACAAAATGAGCAGTCCACATCAATGTCCTTCTTATATCTTTGTAGAAATACCTTGGAGGGATAATAGCGATGCAACATTTTAAAAGATACTTCCTTAATCTTATTTAAAATTAGGTATTTGGAAGGTAAGCACCAAATTTTCTTCCAGTCCAGATTTGGAGTAAGGTTATTCCAATAAGGAACAACATTTGGAACAGAGACTGTTTCTTTTTGAAACAGAGTACGTATAGCTCGGTTATTGTTTCTCAAGTTAGAGGAGAAACAGGTCTGGCCAACAGTAGTCGCACAAGGATACAGTGGCAAAAAAGTTGGTACAGATACTATATCGTTTCTAAGAAGCATTAGAGCACCAGAAGGGATTGCATCAAACACTACGGCATATTCCTTCGGTGGTATAGGAATACCATACTTGTCTAGAAGTTCGGAGTATGACATTAATTCACCACTAGAATTGAGGAGATGTTTAACCAGATAAATTCCATGGACAAACCAGTTTTCCAAGAATAATGATTTGTGTTTATATAACATGTCTCTATTGTTCCATATGTAGTACTTGTGAGGGGAAAAGTTATGTTTATAAATTAAGGTCCAGGAAAGAAGCAATTGTTTGTAAAAGTTTGATAGTTTTAAGGGGATTTTTTTTCAACATTATAGCTGCAAAGTAAGAGGAAATTAAGATGGATTATGGAGTTCAGTTAATCTTTCTGTCACATCCTGAGACACATGGACATGCTGTGCCACAGCATCGAGAAATACTACTTCCTGCCTACAAACAAAATCCAAATAGTCAATGTCAATTTGGGGTTGCTGAAGAGCATGTGTAACCCGTGCAAGTAATCTCTCCAGAATGTGGTCATGTAGTAATTCCTAAAGTGAAATGGAAAGAGACATGGAAAATTATGAATGATTTGTACTCACTATAAAATAGACCATGTTTTACATACATGTAAAAACTAAATGTTATATGAAGGAGTAAACATTAACTTCATTACAATTAGGCTACGATGCTGCAAATGACGGAATTTGCGTAGCCTACTACTTGACAAACAATACTTTTGGGTATATCGAGACTATTTTTCATTCACATAATAAGAAAGCAATTAAAACGAATCGGTTACTAACGTAACCTCGGTTCTCTCTAGATGAGGGAACGAGTATTGCGTAAGCTAGCTTACGCTACGGGAAAGATTCATCTTTTCTGAGATATTGAAGCCAAAAAATTATCCTTAATTTTGTATCCATTGTCAACGCAGTGCGGCAGCTGCAGACCTTGAGCGGGCTAGCTAGCGAGCTCATTGGTTGCTCTGCGGCAACTGCTGCAGCCTATAGACGAGCTTGGGCGAACTCGCATCCAATGAGAGGCGTCCGCGCGCTCACTGCATCAAAGCCCGCCAAAAAGGGCGTGACTAGAGTGCATATAAGCGTAGTTCAGTAGGCTGGAACCCTGGTTTTCATTGAATGAAGCGAAAAATTGCTCGTGGCGCGAAGCACGGCCGGTTACGCAATACTCGTTCCCTCACCTAGAGAGAACCGAGGTTACGTTAGTAACCGATTCGTTCTCTTACGAGAGGTTCTCTCGTATTGCGTAAGCTAGCTTACGCTACGGGAACCCTTTGTCAACGCCGTGCGCGCCAAGCATCCACTGCATGAGCCCCAGGGAATTAAGGGGACCCGGGGAGCCCTTGTGAGTGGGGAATTAATATTTGGCCGGCAAGAGTGCGGGCCAGTGTGTGTGCAGTACATAAGCACATAGACAGAGCGGCGGTGCCGGTCTGTGTGGACTGTGTCCCATTAATGCAGCTCACCAGGGGAGCTGTAGCGTATTAAACCACTAGCAGTTTAGCCTGCAGAGCGGGTACTTCCAGATTGTAAAATCTGACAAAGGTGGAGGGGGAAGCCCAGCCCGCTGCCACATATATGTCGTGAATGGAAATCCCGCTGGACCATGCCCACGAGGAGGCCATGCCTCTAGTGGAGTGAGCCTTAATAGAGCTGAAGATCTTTGCCCGAACCCGACGGGACCCGATGGGTTCGGTCGGGTTCGGTCTGAATTTTGATCATTTTACGTGGGCTCGGGCCGGGCTCGGGCTTGCGCTCCGGATTGCGCGGTAAATGAATGGTCAGGTGATGCGTTTCGATTAGCGCGAAAATGGATGCTGAGGAGGTGAAACGGAGGTTGGCCTCTGGCGATTATGTTTTGGTTGCACAGACAAAGAAAGCAAAGTCTGAGGTGTGGAAAAATTTTGACTTTGTGCATAATGAGAACAATGAGACAGTGGGATATGTGAAATGCAAAAGATGCGACATTCTGTTAAAGTACGACAGCAAAACGACAGGAATTCGTCAGCTGAAAAGGCATGTTGATCGAAGCTGTTCAACACCTGCCAGTGCCCAGGATCAAACTACAATCACGTCGTTTGTTACAGCGTCAAAACCCATCCCTGCAAAGGTGAAACAAACGGTGACGGAGAAGTGTGTCAGCTTTTGCTGTAAAGACATTAGGCCTTTTAATATCGTAAATGGCAAGGGGTTTGAAGAGCTGGCGCAAGAACTAATTAATGTCGGGGCTGCGTATGGGAGGGCTCCCGTAAATTCTGTTATTCCCAGCCATGTGACAGTTACGTAAGAGGTGCACTAACATTGCAGAAGAAAAGAGGGAAGCTTTAGTACAGAAACTTAAGACTTTGTTAAATGATGGCACAGTCGCAATGACCACGGACATGTGGACAGAGGATTATCGGAAGATTAGTTATTTGACAATCACATGCCATTTCATAAATGAGGATATGGAACTGGTGAATAAAACCCTGACAACTACAATGTTCCCTTTGGAAGAGGCAAAGACGGGAGAAAATATCAGACGGGAGATACTGAAACTACTGGTGACAAAGTTTGGCCTTGACGCTTCCTCTCTCAGCAAAATTGTATGGGTGACCGATGAGGAGGCAAACATTAAATTAGCTCTGCGGCCATACCAGAGATTGGACTGCATTGACCATCTCATCAATACGGTACTGCGCCATGGACTCGACATTGCCGAGTTATCCAAAGCCGACGGTGCTCCGGACATAGGAGATACCATTTCTGCTGCTAAATCATTAGTGAGGTACGTTAAACAGTCGGGGTTGGCTGCACAACTGTCAACAACATTGCTGCAAATGGGAGACACTCGGTTCAGTACGGTGTACCTCACACTGACTTCTATACAGGCCATTTATCATGAGCTCCATGAAAAGCTGGAGGCGCGAGGAGAGAGCGCGCGCATTGAGAAAATAGCACCAGACACACTGGACTTTTTGATAAACTTTCTGAAGCCGTTCTATGAAGCACAGCGGGGACTTGAGGGAGACAAGTATCCAACACTTAATAGTGTGTGTCTCTGGAGTGAGAAACTGAAACGCCACAGTGAGCCCAATGTCCTGGACTCCCCTCAGCAAGCTGTCGTGCAGAAACGGCACGAAGACTGGCTCGCGTGTAAAGTGATCATACAGGACCTCCACAAGTTCGCAACATTCCTCTGGCCAAAATTTAATCAGCTGAGAATGTTATCACATTCAGACAGGAATGCCGTACATGCTCATGTCCGCACTCTTCTGCAAGCCATGGCTGCAGGTGCACCAGATGTGGAGATTCGAGAACCAGAGCTCTCCGGAGTCGAACCCAGTGACAGTCCTCCGGCAAAAGGGCGAATTTTATGGAGTGGGAAAATGTAAGGCAAGCTGACTGGGAAGATGACGAGGTCACTCGCTACATTGAAATGGCTGCTGTCATGGGAAATGAAATGGATGTTCTTGGCTGGTGGAAGGCCAACAATCCATCCTACCCAAAACTTGCAAAATTAGCCAGATCAGTACTATGCATCCCGGCCAGTAGCAGCAGCAGTGAAAGGGTGTTCAGTGCTGCTGGACGCACCATCAGTGAGCGCAGGACCGCGCTGAAGCCATCTACAGTGGATTCAATAATTTTCCTCCACAAAAACATGTTGCCTAATCTTGGTGAGTAAAGGTTTTTCAAATTATAACTAAATATTAATTTAGTCTTAAATGCATAATGTATACATACAGCAGAGTATAGGCTACAGGCTAATGTTGGCATTATTCTTTTATTAAATTTCAGCTGCTGTTCACCGTCGCATTGTTTTGTGGCCGCGGATCGTGGAGAGAAGTGACGAAGCAAATCCTGCATCTTTATCTTAATTTTGTTATTGCCAAACACGCATCTTAATTTAGAATTGATCTTAATTTAATTTGTTAAGAAAGTCTCCTATAAAGACGCTTTATTGGCGCGTTGGCCTTTTTATATTCGTATTGGTGATTGTGGAGAGAGGCGGCCTCAAGCAAGTCCCGTTTTCGTTTGTCTTAGGCATAATCTCAATTTTATGAAACTTTTCGTTTTATTTTGTTATTGCCAAGTACAAATCTTAGTTCAGAATTTATCTTGATTTAATTTGTTAAGAAAGACTCATTTTTATAGGCTCGTAGGCCTATTTATAGGCTATGTGTATACCTAGGCATATTACAGAGGACTTATTTTATTTCTTTGTTCCTTCCAAATTCCCTATACCTTAGTCATAAATAAATGATGTTAAAAATGTATAAATGAAATGACTCATTCTTGACTTGACTTGACAAAAGGCAAAAGAGCTGTGTGCGTGCGCACATTTGAATAATGTCGGGCTGCAAACGGGTTCGGGCTTTTAAAAAGCTGTCAATCAAATTGTACTTGTCGGGCTCGGGCCGAATTCTGTCGGGCTCGGGCCTTGTCGTGCCTAACTTTTAAGGCCTGATTAACGCTCTAAGCCTTAATGCCTAGCGGGCATGGTAGGTCTTTTGACGCGTACTCGGCAGCAATAGCATCCACTGGACAGTGTCTGTTTCGAGGCGGCGAGACCTTTGGTGCACCCTCCGAACGAAACGAAAAGC